>NW_004797305.1:1828847-1842416 GCF_000002075.1 Aplysia californica
CGGTAGATTTAACTACCTATAAATAGATGGAAGTTTGACCCGTGTCAAAGGTTGGGGGTGGCTGACGATTCGGAGGTGGCTGCGGGTTGACGAAAGGGAAAAGCGCGGCGGCTGCAGCCAAGCCTTCTCTATTGATTTTGGACCACCGAGAGATCTTTAACGTGCACAACTTGCACACGGGACCTCGGAGATTTTTCGCCCTTATCCGAGAAGGCTAGCTAGGTGCTATATCTTACTCTTACCTACCCTTAGAACATAGGTGTGGGTGAAAGACAGTAAGAAGGAGCCAAGCAGTAAAGCAGTAAAAAAAACTGCAGAAAGAGCTAGGAGCCCAGAGGAGGGGGTAAAGGTGGAGGGGCGGCAGAAAGTGGAGATATATGAAGCCTACAGAACATGGCTAGAGAGCAGGAAAGGAGGTGAAAGGAAATTTTTTAAAGAGTAGAAAAGTTTCCGTCGTCGTCAGGTTTCGAACTACGGATCAATAGAATGAGAGGTTAACACCGTAACCTCTAAACCACGAGAGCCCCCCCCCCCGAAAAAAGTTTCCCCCTGAAGCCTTGAAGTTTTCCTGCTGACTTTATGTCACTACTTAAGGGACAGGATGAGTGCAATACTATGATTATGGTGAACATTCACCACAGTTTCCTTTGCACTGGCTCACTACAGACTCATGATTTTTTTTTCTTTTAAGTGCGGTCGAAAAATTGTGGTGCAACTCATTGTCAAACATTTCCTCGACAATCGAGGAAAGAATCTAACTTTTGCACGATGACTTGTATCAATTCGTCGTAACAGATCAACATTTTAGTAAACACCTGTTAGCTGTATTTTAAAAATCTCACCAGGTGGATTCAACATATTTCTAAAGGTTTACATCCCATGAGTTGGGGCAATACTCAAGCAAGTCTTCCCTTTATTCTAATTGTGACACTACACCATGAAACGCAAGTTTTGAGAACCTTTATAGTATTCATAAATGTTACATGACGTCAATTTGACACCGCCCCCCCTCCCTTCCCCGGAACTTACTCGACCTAGCATGCACATCCTAGCATGCACATCCGAGATCTCCACTCACGATGGTGCCTCACCATTCGGATCGCCGTGACGTCAGGCACGAAAGAGCATTTAAACTTGTATTAAGAATGGGGAATCAAAATTTACTTATACCTCGTGTTGTGCCCCTCCTTCGTCCGACCCTGACGCATTATCTAATTCTGTCTGCTAACAAACATGATAGCTGTCAGTTGTATAGTGATTAAGATGCCCGATTTCTTCTCTTCTTTTGGCTTTCTGAGAATACCATGGCAACAAAGAACCTATTTTCTGGTCCAAAGCTGTTGCATCATTTTATTGATCTCCACAAAGATAATTATGCTGTGGCATGATAAATACATGCAAACACACAGCCATTGGATGGACACACAAAATATGATATTGTACAAAGTCATCCCACGATCAACCAAGTCCACACCAGAGTAGGGCCATTAACTAAGATTTACATCCATTACTGTGAACTTTCAAAATCACTTCTTTTTCGTAGCTTCATCAAGGGTATTACAACCCCCTCACCCCACCCCTCCACCTACCAAAAGTCAGACAAATTAATTGTTGTAAACTTCTCAGTAACTGATTCAATTTTGTTGCGCAAAAATAGTAAAATTCTCCAAGAGATATTTCAGAAAGTGGGTGGGTTTAGTAGATAAATCTTAATTTGAACTTTCTGCACCTTCATATTCACAAGCATCAGTTAAAATTATATACATATATATAGGAGTTGAGAAAAGGCAGTGGACAGAAAGTACAGCAAAAAGAAAGAAAGCTTTTCAGAAATGACACATTGCACCAGAGCAAAAGTTTTGACCCAAATAAGCACACCCAACTGATAATACAAATAGTTATGATTATTAAAAAATGTTAAAAGACAAGTGCAACATGTTTTCCAAGACATCCATTTTATTTATCATAAATTAAAGATACAATTATACCATGGTTGAGATAAGGGTCCGAGCTTATATTACACACACATGAATTCATCAGTACCAGACGACATGTACCTGAATATACCAAAACCTTGGTACAAAGTCAACATAGAGTAATGTCTTCGGGTCATCAGATGGGCCTCCATCTGATTGCTTTGTTTTCATGGCAATTCAATTGAATTGTACTGGAAGGGTTAAAATAATGCAGTCTCAGCTCCTGAAGGAGCACCCTCCAGTCCCAATCAAACAAGACAAAAACCAAAACCAAAACCATCATCAGGGTCTAGCTGTGGGAGAGGGTGTAATCAGCCTTACACTGAAGGTCTGCAACTTTTGGCTGATTCAGCAGTAAAATTCTAGTTCCCTAAAAATCAGGGGGGAATTCTAACAAAGAAAACAGAACAAATGCAAAATAAATAAAATGTTGGAAATACATTCTCTTTCAAAAGAATGTTAAACAGAAGGTAACAAAAGTTTTGAAAACAAATTTTATAAAAAGTTTCTTGCTTTTTTCCCATAAAAATCTCAACAGGGAAAAAATTGCGTGAAGCTCACAGCCTCCAACAAGAACTGAGGAACAAGTAACATTGTGATATTCACATATTGGTAAAACCCCCACACCGCCACTTCACAGCACATTAAAAACAAAAATAAAACAAAGAACAAAAAATGAACAGGGGAAAAACATAGAAGTAGAAGTGTAAGGGATAAAATTACCACTATAAAGTCCACTGCTATTCTTAAACTTACAGAACATTTTCTTTAAAAAATAAATATAAAAATCATTCTGTGAAAACATAAGTGTAATTTAATCAGAACGGACTTTTTTTTCCTGCATGAAGATAGAGATAACAAAAAGAATAAGGCCCCTATTTCTGTTCATCTTTGACAAGGAATGAAACAGCTCTTAAAAAACTGATGTTAATTAAATAGTCAAACAAGTCATAGTCTCTAAAACTTGAACTCCTTTCCTGACAAGTAGTGGAAATCTGCATCAATAACTCCCTAGTAGTTTCTTTAAGAACAATGAACAAACTTACTACCTAATAAACCCATTGCCCCAAGTCCATTTCACAAATGCACACTATTTATGAATATTCCTCCACCTTAAAGTCAAAGGTACACTAATGAAACAAGCTTGTAACTTCATTGTAAGTGTCGTTTTGAGGTACAACTTTTCATCACGCACTATCAATAGATCAACAAGAAAGCAAAGGTACATTGATAGCTACAATATTGAATTTGCCAAAATTATTCACAAGCATTTTTTTGTACCCTCAATGACTAGGGACAATGTGTTTACAAAAAAAAAAAAAAAAAAAAATGCAATCTGGTAATGAATGAAATGTGTACCAATTTGCATCATGTACAAGAATATACAGTGATTATGTACATGGCAGCATGCCCTTTGAAAATCCCTGCCCAAGTAAAAGCATAAAAACAGCAACTAAAATAGTGTTTAAAACTGCACCACAAAGCATTTCAACTAAAAAATCATACTGAAATATAAAGGAAAAAAAAACCCCACTCAATATTTTTAGTTCTGCATCGTTTATATTTCACCCCTGAATTTAAAAAAATATTAACACAAAGATAAGATGCATTTTAAAAATTTCAAATCAAGAGGGTTGGAGTGAATAAAATGTCGCTATCATTTTAAAAACTCATGATTGAGTCTGATGTTAATTCTTATTATTCTTAAGATTTTTATCTCTTTGATGCATTCGCAGCATTTTCAACCGATAAATTAATTTTTTTTTAAAATAAAAAATTATATAGCTTGTAAGATGTTGCTTTTTTAAACCTTTGACAAAGCGAACATATTAATCAATAAAAAAAATAATAAATCAACATAATAAACAAACATAATAAACCAGAGTCAATGTATATCACCATGCAAATGAAAAGAATTGAACATGAGAGCTTGAGTAAGAAACAAAAAGTAGGCATCAATTCCTGTATTTTTCCTTAGTGAGATTGCACATTGAACATTTAATGAAAATGCAATAACCAATCCAAAATATACATGGAGAACCACAAAAGGATAGAGAATGCTTTCAGGCCAAAATTTATAAAAAAAACAACCCTGTTTTCATTCCACAAAAGATCAGAGTCGAATAAAAGTTAACGTCTCTGAGAAAGTGAAAGCCAGAAAAGCACCAAAACTTATGGAGAGCATGACTGTTCCCTCCAGGAAATGTAACCATTGAAGGGAGGATGATCTCAATCAGAAACATTGTTTTTTAATAAGTGTGGCTGATGGGAGTATTGTCTAGGACAATAATCATGTCACTTCAGTTACTCCCTGAAAACACTATCTGAAAGTAATATTATCTGACCGTTTAAACTGCACTTATTAGAAAATAACAGGCAAACCAAAAGCCATTATTTTAAACCACAGAAGCATTCTTTAAACCCATGAACTCAAAATATTACATCTTATCAAGTTTGACATCCCATCTCCATTCTGGTATGACAGACTGAATTTGTTGATAAGCAAAGCTGGGAGGCTAAAATTCCTAAAATCTTTATTTCTGACAAACAAAAGATGTGAAAAGAAACATACATAAAATTTGGTAACCAAGATTGTACAACAAATATACAAGAGGTTTAAAAATTCCTCAAACGTTGTTTCAGAAGCAAAAGCATTCTAAAGCACGAAATTCTGTAATTATAAATACAGCACACACATATATCTAAGATAAGGACAGTAATGTCTGGCTGTATGGAAATGAACAGCTTGAACTTAACAAATTTTAAATAAACACAAATGTGTCATTGCACAAGCTAAACAAGAGCATATTTCCAAAATTGAAATTTTTTTTTTTTAATGTATATTTCACTGCACAGAGGAATTGTGTATCTTTTAAAAAAAAGTATTAGACCAGACAAATTTTAGTTTGAATTCCCCTGAACTGATACCAGTTAACAGTTATTGTCAACCGAAACAAATTAAACACAATCTTCCTTTACTATTTTGGAAGAAAGGCACACGTCACCAGGATAAATTCAGCATAATATGACAGACAAAAGTTTGGCCTTCCAAACTGAGCAAGTAAATTCAATCCAAAATACCAACGTTTGCATAACTGTTCATACCTTGTTCTTCTATAGAACTAAACACATCAACATAATGGGAAAGCTGCCCTGCCAGTCTCACAATAACCAAGAAACAGAAATGGTTTGAGACAAAAATTTTCTCTTATGCTCCTGTCCTTCGAAGACTCTAAACTGTTGAGTTCATTTCATTGTCCTCCCTTGTCTTTCCCTTGATCTGTGGTAATGCCAGTGGTGGTCTCTGTGATAATGCAAGTGATGGTCGGAGATACCCAATCATAGGTCTCCACAATAGGTGTTACATCCCCCCTCCCCCAAGAATTGATAAGGATAACAGTGTCACTGAAGAGAAGAAGAGGCACATAACAAGTCTAACCAAAGCCACCACAAATAATTCACAACATTTCAATCTATTGCCTTGATTCTTACCTAACTTTGACTTGACTGAACTGAAGCACTTCCAAGCAAAACAAAACTTTCAACACTGTCCCAAGCAGAAGTATCCTCAGACATTGGAATGTGTGAGAAAGTCGGAGGACACAGTATCAGGACAAAAGACGATCATTCCTCCAGCTGCTGTTGTCTCAGCTAGCAAAACCGAACTGCTAGTCTTTTTCTTATTCCAAATTTGCACACAGATCATTTGCCACAAGCTTGCAGCTTCTTTTCCGCTGACCAAAAGAGAACATTACAGAGTGCTGTCTACTGAAAAACCTTCCAGCCTGTCACTGAGGCATTAATTAAAAGATCTCGATAGAAAGCAAAGAGCTGCACTGAAATGATACTTTTTCATTGTGTTACTTCAGGAGGGAAAAACGGTCTGCAAGAAAAGAAGTGTACTGTCTACAAATAAAGCAATTTTCCAAAAACCCCATGTAAGATCTAGATCAATTTCTACAATAAAATTTAGTTTACACAACAATATAAACTTCAAGATCCATGTAAACAAGCGTTTTCAGAAGCAATTAAACAAAATAACAATAACATAAATGGTGTTATCTCTTCAAAAGACGGAAAGTCACCACTTAAAACATTTTTCTTTGCCAATCATAAAAACAATCTTGAACATATTGCTTGCTCCACTGGTCTAATAACTACACAAGATATTGCCATGGCAAACAATACTTGTAGAACTGAATAAAGTGAACAGATTTTAACTGCACTCACCTTTTAAATACAATAATAGGATGAATCATTTAGGTCAAGCTTCACAGCTAAGGGGCTCATCATAAATTGTCATGAGGGTTAGTGAATTTGGACCTCAACTGATACCAAATTAATACACAAACTGTAACTTTGTGTAAAACGTCCCTGAAAAGGAAATCATACTTTTCCCCTCCTTTGGAATTATATAGACTGTATACAGTGATCTATCTAGCTAAACCTATTCTAGGTAGTGCCTGCTCCCCTCAACCAAAGACAAAATTTTTGCGTAATGGATGCATTTAGCTGACCAAAGAACCCTTGATAAACAACTTCACTTTTCATGCTACTTACTCTCTGACACATTAACACATTTCCAATGTTTTACAGCAATTTTTGAAAAGACCGCATTATGACTCTTTGCTCTGCCATGCTAAGCAAAAGTGGAAGGCAGACAAAAAAAAACCAGGCTGCAAACATCAGTTCTGGCTTCATTCTCAAGGGCATTCCTATCTCGACACCTCTCCTCCAAGAGCCCCGGGAAGGTCAACAGGTAAGCCCTAAAGAAAGGACAAATGTCTAAAAAGACAAAATTGTGTATTAACCTTCAACACTACACTTGACAAGAAACCATGAGACAGTCCCCCCGATTCGCTGTCATAGAAGTGTCATAGCCTTAAAAGTCAAAAACGAAAGGGGAAAAGTAGAATGTCCATCATACCCACAGAGAAGTGACAGAAGCACAAAGATTTAGCCTACTGGACTGCCCTTGAGAGATAAACTCTATGGTCTGATAGAGAACCCATAACACACAGAGACACATGCCTGGTTTACCAGAGTACTTGTATGTGTGAACAAAGAAAAGGCGATGGATTATATACAGCACATACCAGCACAGTTGAGATGAAAATGAGTGGTGAAATCAACATTTGAATTAAAAACATAACAGAGAATAAAATGCTTTGTGAAAATAACATGTTGGGAAAAAAAACAAAAGCAAATGGGGAGACACCATTTAACCTCTGTATTTTAAAAAAAATCTCCCCAAAAATGTACAGAAAAAAAATTCCTCGGCTCCTTAAGAGCCCTGTGGTAGAAATCTGTCCGGGAATACTATGAGAGCTTGCGTCAGTCCAGGGTGGCATGAGCTATGGCGGGGAGGTTGCAGTATTTCTTCATGTACAGAAGAACTCTGAAAGAAAATCATGAATGATATGCATTAGTCTCCAAATATTTCTTGTATAATCATGTACAGTTTAATTTCCACGACAATGTTGAATAATTTACAGCAATTCATTTGCTCCAGTTTTTGCTAACCAATAAAGATTGGAAAACGGTATATTATCAACATCTGGCTTCAGTCAAACTTAAGTCAAAATTAAACATTAAACTGACCCACAATAGCACCACTGCCAACTTTTCAAAACCAAAAAACCGACTATGTACATGGCAAGTCCAGATGGTGGACATGGGTCAGGGAACCCCCCTCCAAACCCTTCACACACATTTTTATATGCAATGAATTCCAAGTATTCCAAGTTTACCTGCAACAATAATGTCATAAATGTTAGTAAAAGTCTCTCTAATTGACTTACGGCCTTCATACTCATTATTTTTCACAGATCCTGTTTTGAAAGTCCAATATCTTTTTTCAGCATCAGCATGCCAACGAGGGACAATACAGTCAAATTTGCCCTAACAGAAACCTGTGTAAGAAGGAAACTTATCATAATAGAATCTCTCCGCTCTCCCCTAGATAAATTCCTCTATAATTACCTCTATAAAATGGAAATCTCTCTAAAGCGGAAATGGAATGAAAAATTCCCTCATTTTTTGGGGTTTTTACCTGTCTACGACGGAAAAAGTTTTGCCCACTCAGCCCTGATTTGAAACAAAACTATTAATTTTGGTTCCATCGGCTTTAACTTTTACGCTATGCCGCCAGTCGAGGAAGGGGAGTAGGGGTGTAATTTGGGAGTAGACGTTATCCCATCCATGTGAACCTTCAGCAGTGCAGATGGTCAGGGTGGTCTGGGTATGAAATCTCCCATGTAGTGCCTGTTAAAGTGCCAGAATAGCATTCCAGCACGGAAACTGTCATGAGTAGCCACAGGCAAGAGGTGCGAAATTAGTTTGACCAGTGCCAGCTCTGCCGTAAGCTGACAAAATGCCTTTTTCTTTCATTTTGGCACCAACCACATTTATTTGCTCAATCAAGTCTGATCAGGTTGAAAAGTCAAAGTGAAACAGTGACTAGCTTCTGAATAAATTCAAACTCAAATTTAGAAATCACTCTATTTTTCAATGTTTATGCTGACCAAAAAAACCCCCTCTTTTTCTTGAAATTGCCTAACTCGTGAGAAAATGTCTCTTTCTCCGATTTTATTATTTTGACGGGAACCTGATTTCCCCACGGTGCCTCACATATCTACTCACGCTGCTGCTCCCAAGAAGAATGTACAAGCATGTGTGAGGATCAGGGTCGGCAGGTTGGCCAAGGAGAAAAGACGTGTCTTCTTCATTACATTGGTGTTACGCACGCTCAAGGCTGGCCGTCCTTTGCTTCCTGGGTGTCGAAATCTTTCATTCCAGTTTTCACTGTAAACAAAACACCACTTTGATAAGATGTGAAAGACAGATGAAATGACAGTCAACTAAAAGTCAATATAAGTGAAGGCAAAGTGTTAGACACTAATCTGATATGCATCTTTTCAGTGCAAAACTGGAACATCTTTTAGAACTTAAGATTAAAATATTGTAAACACATAATTATGTAAAAACACTCCTCACTGCAGTGGGAATATAACAGCAGAGGTAAATTTTTCTAACTGAACAGCAATGGTTCACATGGTGATGATACAATATCATTTCCATTCCATACTTTTGTTTTTGAAACAACATTCCAGGCTGATAAAGCAACATACAGTCGAACCTGCCTTAACAGACTCGGAAAATTTCATTGGTAGCTAGAGGGGTAGCATTGGTTGACTGTGCTTATTACACCAAGGGGTCGGGCTAAGGCGGGAAGCAAAGGAGATGTTCAAACGTTTCTGTTCTTAATAGGTCAAACAGCGGTCCTATGATAAGCAAGCACTGGTGGTAATTGGATAAATAAGACTGACGCATGTCATTATCAGAGAGGATAGCAGCTGAGAGGTGCAAAGTTTTAACCACTTGTGATTGCTTGCCGACCGGACAAGCGACCCTTGGTCCCACCAGCTGGGCCTTTGTCCCCCCCCCCCATCTCTCCACTAAATTCCCCTGTCTAAGATGAAATTTTTTTTCTGGCTCCCTTGCAATTCAGTCTTACACAGGTGCGACTGTATCTGACTTTACAAAAGAAGCCATCTTAAGAATGTTTTTGAAAAAGTTAAAGAAAACAAAACTGTTTTTTAAATTACAACATCAAAAGTTGATATTCCTCAGAACTCCACGTTGAACAAATTACAAAGTACAGAAATACACAATTTGCAAATGCCTTACAATGATTGCAGAGCCTCAGGTCGACTTGACCAATCCCATATCCAGTCTGTGCCAGGATCCTGATGAGAGACATAAGACATAAAGAATTGTAAGAAAATATAATACTATATTAGAGCACAGGATTGCATAATGATCTAAGAAAGCAACTACTCGGAAAACAAATATCTGAATATTGAAACTTTGTACATATCAGTGTTATTTCACAACTGTCCAAACAAATTTCTAGAGGTTTCCAGATAAAGCTGTTATTAGAATAAAGGCATCAAGGGGTATCCTACCATTTAATTACGATGTGTTTTGTTCTTTCTGTCCTAGATTTTAACTGAAAAATAGAGAGTGCCCAAGTCACGTTCTGATTTGGCGCTCTCATTTTCTGTATTTTTCTCAAAACAAAAAAAAATTTATATGCTCTTGGAATGACATTAACTATATCATAATTGTCAGGACATATGACAAACTGAAAACCATCTAGAATTTGTATGAGCAATGCAATCAAAACATAACAGGGGACACATATGTAGAGAGACCTTTTTTTTTTAGGTTCAAAATTTCTCACTTTTTACAACTACAGTGGCCTCCGCCTAAGATCCCGGTGCTCAGGAGCAAGGAAAATGCGGGACCTTAAGCGAACAGGGATCTTAGCAGAATGGCCTGGGGGGAGGATCCAAAGAAACTCATGGTCAGGCCTATAATCTGTATAAATGATCTTCCCTTACTTAAAAATAAAATGAACTGACGTGATTCCTGGGCACTCCTTTTTTTTTTTCCCCGGGGGGGGCTTTTAAAAAAGATACAGCGTCAGATGGGAACCAGTTGGCTCCAAGCAATGTCCCCCGCGAAAAAATTTATTGCTTTCCATCTCTAATGGAGTTCCCTGTCCATGTCATGATGCATCATAAATCGTTGTGTTGTGACCAAACCGAAAAAAAATTTTTTTTATATAAAAGGCAGGTTCACTGCCAACAGATGACCTCACTATGCAAAGGCGATCGGACAGTCCACGAGTATGGGCGCCAGTCTGTCTAGGAAGTTCAAGTGCAAAACTGAAAGACGAGAGTGATGGTTGGGAAAACGTAAGCGTCCATGAGTTCACAGTTTGATGGAATGTAGTTTGACTGTTGCTTGTAGATCCTCCCCATCTAGTGTATGATCTTGTTCTTTAGTTTTTTCTTAAATAAAGAAAGAATAATAAAATTATGACCTGAAAAGCGGGATCTCAGCCGAATGTAGCTTCTTCAGTGCGGGATCTTAGGAGTGACTTCTATATAATAAAATTTCTTTCTGTTTTTCCAAAATATAATAAAAATTCTGTTTTTCCAAAACAGCAGGATCTAAGGCGAACTGGGACCATAAGCGGTGGGATCTTAGGCGGAGACTACGGTAATTAAGTCACATTAAGACTGCAAATTTTTCACAGAAATGGAAGAACAAAAGAACGTTTTACCTGTTTTGACTTCCACTCTTCACTTGGCCATTCACCACTTGGACTTGGAGGACTTTTGGGACTGCAACAAAAGAAAATTATTAGTACTATTGTAAATTAACACCCTTACACTTCCTTTCAGCCTCCAACATTTATCTTATAATGTGCTTTAAAAAAATCTCAGAATGTGACAAATTTCAACATGTTGAATACAATTGATAAGGTAAGTAAATGAAATTGTATATTCATGAACAAATTAAATGTACGGGAAATAATGAAGAAAAAAATCCAGTGTAGGTTCATGACACACTGTTTAATCAATTAAAATATAAGCAAAAGGAATCCTTCCTCATATCACAAAGATGAAGGCAGGCTACACAACTACTGTCTTAAATTGCAGGAGCAAGTCTACTGACAACATGAATTTCTAATAGTGTATACATCCAGCAATAGTTGAAAAGGATTAATTCTTTCTACAGATGCAAATACAGTGACACCATCTGGAGACAATAACCTTGCTAGACAGGCATCCATGATGTGTTCCCATAAGACTCAAGTTCCTATCCCTCTCTGTTTGCTCATACTCAAAGTACCAACAAGTACTTTGTTTAAACTGAATTTCTCTCAAAGGGAGACAGTATAGGTATTCTATTTAAGCAGCTCTGCAGTGAAAGGCAAATAAAAAAAAGAAGTACAGTAAGCATTTAACTCATTCACTACATAATTTCTTTTCTCATTCTAATCTTACTTTTTTCCACATCTCCAAAGGGCACATCATAAAATGTGCATCTAACATTAGATGCTACATAGTTTGATGACTGCGAGTCCATAAAATAACATTTGTGGTGAAGCAGTTAAATTTCCTATGTAAAGAAAAAAAAAAAAAAAAAAAACAAGTGATGGATACAAAACGGAAAAGATCTCGCAGTAACACATTTTAACAAACAAAAAAAATTCGTCTCCTGTTGTTACCAACTGAATTTTGCTTAATATTTCAATTGTTACACTGTACAAGGCAATTAAAAATGGCCACTTCCCATTTCTCCTCTTGTAAGTAAGTATTTTGCATCATAATGACCTTGTGTACGATATAGTCTTGTCTAAGACGGCCACTTTTCCTCAACAATGGGTGGCCGTGTCAGACAATTTCAACTATATATATTTGATTATCTCACCTTCCCCCTACAGAAGACTCTTTGCTCTGTGGTCGAGATGGGGTCCGAGACTCCCTCTGGGCATCAATAAGCAGCTTCTCAATACTGCCTGTGTAAGATACTTGAGGGTCGGCGCTGCTTGAACTTGCTTCTATAACATCTGGGGGATTCATGGGTTGATTGCTGTAGTGCAGTTCCACCCAGGAATCTGAAAAACACACACAAAAACCCCCAAATATTTTGAGTAAGGTTCACCTTCACAATAAGGACAATATCAAGTTATCTCACAGCAAAACTTTGTGAACTAATCATAGGCAACAGTAATGAGAGACTTGTCTCTTCTCTCACCATCTCTCTATCAGATGAACGAATAATACATATTTTTATTAAAACGATACCACAAGCCAGATTTGATTGAAAATGTTTTTTAGTTTAGTTTTAGTAAAAAATTTACGGCACTTGCAACACAATTATTTCATAAGTGCTGAAGATTTAGAGGAGTTGCAAGAGAGTAACAAACAAAAAAGAGGAGAGATAAGGATGATAGATGTTTGATAGAAAAGAAGCAGCAAACTACACCTGAACACCCATCAGCCACCTGCAGAAATGTTTTTTTCATCACCATCAACACTCTAAATCATCAAGGAGGCAGGCTGCTTTTACCTTGCCTGTCAGGGCTACCAACCACCCAATCTATAGTAAGGTGGATAAAAAGAAACAACCAAAAGACCAGAAAGAAAGGCTAAATTTCCAACCTCGGATCTAAAATAAACAAAAGCGTAACTCAAACAAAACAAATTGTGAGTGTTGTTGGTTATGCCCAAAGCAACATAGTTTCAATCATTTGGGAGGCAGACTGCTTTGATCCTGCTTGCCAGGTCCACCTCGTTTTTAATTTTAGTTTTAGTAGAGGTTTTACGGCACTTGCAACTGCATAAGGTCATATGAGCGCAAGAAAAGATTAGAGGTGTTACAAGAGAGTAACAAACATAAAAAAGAAGAAGGGGAGATAAGGACGATAGATGTTTGATAGGAAAGAAGAACTAAGCCAAACCAGAGCACCCGCCAACCACCCACAGGTCCACATCGGGCTGAGGAGAGAGATAAAATGTTGACCGAGATACAATGTAACCAAAAAAAATTCAGCTGCCAGTGCCAGTCCACTTCCCTGTCTACAGCGATAATACAGGCTGCCTCAAGTCCCGCCTGAGTGATCACGGTCTACCAAGATAACGCATTCTACCGTAAGGCCTGCACAGTGTAATGTTATACAATCATTCCCATACCCCGATGCACTTCTTTCAAGAAATCAGGGGAGCTAGCCCCG
>NW_004797305.1:1842516-1844904 GCF_000002075.1 Aplysia californica
GTCCCCCCCCCCCCCCCCCCAATCCTCCAGGCAAACTTCAACGAGAAGTAGGAGAATGAGGGTCCCAAACCTGTATAAACACAAGGAAAAATGTATAGCAGTGTGGATTGCAGTGGCCTGGGACACTGTCAAAAGGAACAGTTATAAGACAGGTCCTGTAGTACACTGTCAAGAAGAACCAAAAACATCGCTGTAGAATAGTGAGGTGGACCAGCACCAAAATTCTCCCCAAACAGGAATCAAACTAACATCTTCTATATGCAACAACAATCAAACAAAGAGTAGATAGAACTTGAATAAACATTAATAGGCCCTATTATCATATCCATGAAGCACAATGAAATCTACTGCTCACCACGATCGTCATGGTAGCTGTCCGCCTAAAGCAAAAGCCTCGCTCTTTAAAAACAACAACAGCCCACCAAACAAATAAACAAACACCAAAAATAAAAACAAAACAAACTTTAAAAAATCCCCTTAAAAATGAACAAAAAAACTCTCAAATAAACATAAAATCTCCCTAAAAACTCCATTCCCCTAACCACTTGAACTTGAAAACACCCTCTTTGTCTCCGTTATCGTTCTTGGGCCCATTTTCCCCTCCAGAGTTCAAAGCTCTATGGGACACTTCAAAATACCCAAAACACTACACATTTTTACCTGGCACACCTCTTGTATTTTTAAGCTAACTGTTCCACACTTAAACATCTCTCTCTCTCTCTCTCTCTCTCTCTCTCTCTCTCTCTCTCTCTCTCTCTCTCTCTCTCTCTCTCTCTCTCTCTCTCTCTCTCCCTCCCTCTCTCTCTCTCTCTCTCTACACACAC
The DNA here is from genome assembly GCF_000002075.1 of Aplysia californica. NCBI lineage: Eukaryota > Metazoa > Mollusca > Gastropoda > Aplysiida > Aplysiidae > Aplysia > Aplysia californica. Next base: position 1,843,341 of record NW_004797305.1, read on the forward strand.
ACACACACACACACACACACACACACACACACACACACACACACACACACACACACACACACACACACGAATACACACGCCTTCACACTCTGCCACCCTCACTCATCCGTCTCATCAGTTCCCCTTTCCCTCGCTGCAGCTTCACCCCTTTCCTTTCCCTGGGCTACTGCCTTAGAGCTTCAGCACTTTTTACCACCAGACGGGGGAGATAGATCAGAGACGAGGAGATCAAGACACATCTAGGTGATAAGACGTGAACCCAGGGTCATGGGGGCATCGACTCGTACACAGACTTGCTAAAATTACCCGCAGAGCTGCTTTGTCTTGAAAAAATAATGACCTGCCGCTTCACGCAAGAGATGTCAACTTTGATGCACTCGTCGCATCATTAACGGGCTAACCACTCAATCCCCTGACTTTCAACCAATAAATGTGGACCACTTTGGATCAATGTGTAACAATCTGAATATTTGACCACGGTGAAAACATTTATTCTTAAAAGGAGGATGCTTCGTAGAGAAAGAATGAAGGTGTTAAAAGACAGTTTAAAAGAAAGATTTTTTTAAAATGGCAGTGAACATGTTGTACATGTATTACTAATTCATTTTCAACGGTACATAAGCCATTTCAGAACATAAAATCCATGTAAACACCAAACGAAGAGATTAAATCAAGAGCCCCCCTGAGGGAGAGAGAGAAAGACAGAGAGAGAGAGAGAGAAAGAGAGAGAGAGAGAGACAGAGAGAGAGAGACAGAGACAGGGAGAGAGAGGGGGGGAGAGAGAGAGAGAGAGAGAGAGAGAGAGAGAGAGAGAGAGAGAGAGAGAGCCAGTGCACGCATAACTTGGGTGTGACAGCCTGGTAAACAAACACCAAATCCTACATGCAGTTTTCAGGTCTCGAAACACAAAAGCTAAAAATAGTTGTGACGCACGCAAGTCACCCACAGATTCTCAAAATCTAGCCTAAATGTTCATTGTTCATCGTGTCCCACACCTAGCGACCAGGTAAACGTCACCGGGTAATATATATATATATATATATATATATATATATATATATATATATATGACATCGCCCTGAAAAGTTCTACGTTTACCAAATCGAGGTGTCTGGTCTTGTAGAAGCGGGTGTAAACTCTCCCGTCATTAGAAGAAAAAAAATACAGTATGTCATGTGTAGGCTGCTATGTATATTATATAATATTATGCAGTTGTCTTTTTTTTTTATTAAACAATTCTACAAGAGAGCACCCCCCCCCCCACACACACACACAAAAGAACAAAAAAACACTTAATGATGCTACCTTTAAACAGCATTAATTGCTTTAAAGATAATAAGGAAATTATCATCAAAATTGTATTCCTAAAAATATTGGCTTGGGATATTGGAAAAGAGTTTCTTTTCTTGGTAAAAACATTATGTTTGTTGTTTGTTGTTGTTTTATTTTTGGGGGGGGGGGTTTGGCTCTCCTGTAAAATTGTAAAAACTGCATAATGATACACTGTGTTTTTGAAAATAACAGAACTGTGCTTTTGTGTGTGTGTGTGTGTGTGTGTGTGTGT
>NW_004797305.1:1845108-1847491 GCF_000002075.1 Aplysia californica
GGGAGGGTTTGGGAGAGAGACAACTAGGTTTCAGCAAAATAAGGGGAGGGGAAGAGAGAGAGAGAGAGAGAGAGAGAGAGAGAGAGAGTTTATAGTGTGCTTATGAGGACTGTTAGTTCATAGTGCTTAAGAAAAGAACACGGTAAGCATCAACTGGAGCTGGGCATAATCATAGTCGCATACCAGTAGTTAACCGTTTAATTTCAGCTGTTAAAAAACAACAAACCAGTTTGGATCTTACACAAGTGGTCTAGGTCACTTTCTTATATTATGCAGTGTCTTTTTGTTGTGTTTTTGTTTTGTTGTTGTTTGTTTGTTGTTGTTTTGTTTTGCTGTCTCAGAATAGTCTCCCCCCCCCCCCCCCCCCCCAAGAAAACAAAAAAAAGAGAGAAAAAAAAACGGGGGAGGGGAAAAAAAATTGAGAAAAGAAAGGTTTTTGGAAATTACAACATTATATTACCCCCCGGGAAAGGGGCTTTAAAAACATTTGGCCAAAAACTATTTTGGCGGAAAAGTTTTAAAACTCCCACTGTCTTTGCCTGTGACATTTTATTTGAAAATTCTTTTGGGGGTTTGTTTTCCCCCCCCACCGCAATTCATTTCTTTCCTAGGAGGTAAGTTGTAAAACTGCCTTCTGGGAAGAAAGAGGTGGGGAATTTTTTTTTTAAGCAACACAAAAAAGGGGGGACCCTTGGTGGGGGGTTTCTCAAAAAAAGGGGTGGTAGGGGCAGCGTGTGAACACCCCCAATGGGGGGGGGGGTAAGGGGTCTTTAAAAAAAGGGGAAAAGGTTTGGGGGAGAGGGCGGGAAGGGGAAAAAACCCTTTTTTCTCAAGAGAGTGTTTTCCCAAAAATTCGCCAAAATAAGAAGGGGGGGGGGGGCTGAATAACCCATCCACGTTTGACGGTGAGCCTTTCTCTTTTACTGGAGGGGAGACCCAATGGGGACACATGTGTTGCCCCATTTTTTGCCCCAGCGGCAAAAGACGCTGTAGGCATGAGTGCTTTTTTCGAAAAAAATTGTTTTGGCAAAGTTTTTTTTCCGTGGTTTTTTTGTTTTGTTTCAATCATCCAGCAAGGTAATCGAAAACAGAAATACCAAGCAGTCTCTATAATGTAACCCTCAGAAGAAGATTTTTGCCTCTAAAGGCTCCTACATGCTTTGTTCCTGTTAATTTAGTTCTCTTGCAGTTTCTCTCACTGCACTCCTGTCTGTTTGCCTGTCTGTCTGTGACGACGCTCCTTTTCTCCTCTCTCCATCCTTTTAGTCTTTCTTTTCTCCTCTCTCCATCCTTTTAGTCTTTCTTTTCTCCTCTCTCCATCCTTTTAGTCTTTCTTTTCTCCTCTCTCCATCCTTTTAGTCTTTCTTTTCTCCTCTCTCCATCCTTTTAGTCTTTCTTTTTTCCTCTCTCCATCCTTTTAGTCTTTCTTTTCTCCTCTCTCCATCCTTTTAGTCTTTCTTCCTACCCCATCTCCCGCTCAGCCCCATGGTTTCTATATATATATATATATAACCCGTCTCTCCCTCTCTCTCTCTCTCTCTCTCTCTCTCTCTCTCTCTCTCTCTCTCTCTCTCTCTCTCTCTCTCTCTCTCTCTCTCTCCCTCCCGTCTCTCCCTCCCTCTCTCTCTCTCTCTCTCTCTCTCTCTCTCTCTCTCTCTCTCTCTCTCTCTCTCTCTCTCTCTCTCTCTCTATCTATCGATCTATCTATCTATCTATCTATCTATCTATCTATCTATCTATCTGTCTATCTATCTATCTATCTATCTCTTTCTCTCTCTGCATCTGTCTATATATCTTTGAACGTAATTTTATATTTATAGTCGAACCTGCTCTAACAACCACTTGTCCAAGACGAACGACCACTTTCCATTTTACCCATTGTGTTTATTTAATGTTTAAAAAGGCACTGTTCAATGTTCAAGACGTCCACCCGTCTAAGACAACCATTTTTCTCCTTGACAATAGGTGGCTGTCAAGGACAATTGGTCGCTTTTAAGAACAAGGGGGCTATCCCAAAAAATGCTGTTTTGAGAAAATCGAAGGTAAAGGGTTTTTTTGCCCCTTTTTCAGTTTCTTTAAAAGGCAAGGAGAGTTTTCTCTATAACCAAACAATTATTATTATACACAAATGAAACCAAACTTTTCTGATAGGTAAGGCAGTGCCCACTTTTGGTATAGGTCGAGATTTCCGGAAACCCCTGAAATCTGGGTTAGCCAGCTTGTCCTTAAAAGAGACCAATTCGACTGTAAAAATACGAAGCGGAATGAAAAGTAGACTTTTGTTAAAGGCCACTGAAAGGGAAATAAACTGTGATATAATATGTGTCACAGAGGCCGATTCTGTTAGCAACAGGGTGTGAGCGCGAGCTTGAATGCGTTCACG
>NW_004797305.1:1847591-1848590 GCF_000002075.1 Aplysia californica
ATTGTTAGCGTTTTACGGCGCTCACGCAACTGCATACGGTCATATTGTTTATGAGCGCGCGGGACACATCAAACGTTTTCTGTTGGTAGGAAATTTTGAATTTTGCACGGGTTGCGGCCGAAGCCTACTCTTATCGATTTCAGAACACCAAGGGATCTTTAACGTGCACAATTTGCACACGGCTACGGGAGCCCAGTGTATGTGTGTGTCTGTGTGTGTGCGAACGCGCACGTGCCAGTGTTTGTGTTTATAATGTATATTATGAATGTGTGTATGCGTGAACGTCCGCCCTGTTAAAGCCATCGATAAATACTGACAGGTGGCACACTGACCTCAGGATGACTCGAGCAACACCATCCAAGCAAATGTCGGCCTAGAGAAAAGTAACCTTACGACAAATGAGAAAACGGGGGGAAACGAGGGGGATGAAAAACAGGTCGTGGCCTACGGGCATCCTAAAAATACTGACCTAGAGATTGACAGATGGATTAGCAAGCAACTGTGTAGAAGCAGAAGAATGCGGTCAGGGACTGCTAAATGGCGAAACTCGAAAGGGAAGAAGACACACACCAGTGTCTATCTAACTTCTCTCTTTTCTTTTCATATTTTAAGTACTGGTGGGACATTTATAATTTAATTACCCCCTCTTAAAACTGATATAGGCAATTTAAAGGAGAGACCAACAACACAATGTTTATCTCAGATACGACGTTAATAAGAAGAGCCCCAAAAACTCCTTCAAACAACGTTACGTACGATTCAGAATCGTGCAGAACTGCACAATCTCAGCGAGGTGTCCCAATAACTGAGTGGAAATGGTGAAAGGGAGGGGGGGGGGGGGGGGGGGGGGGGGGGGGGCAGCAGGCAGTGCATACCTTTTCCTACCCCATAGACCAGAGATAAGGTTTTGCGACTTTAGTTAGGAATTAGAATGTGCTTTTAGCCGTTACAGCAGGCTAACTTGAGAACAGTCAGTGTAGTGCCCCCTCTACTTCTTTA
>NW_004797305.1:1849012-1850762 GCF_000002075.1 Aplysia californica
TGCAAGGATGGATGGATGGATGGATGGATGGATGGATGGATGGATGGATGGATGGATGGATGGATGGATGGATGGATAGATGGATGGATGGATGGATGGATGGATGGATGGATGAGTGTATACTCTAGGGTGTCTAAAAAAGAGGACCCACTTAAAGGGCAAAAACAAAACTTCGAACATAGAATTCAACCAGGGAAATGTCAACTTGGTCAAAATGAAGAAAATCAATCCATCTGTTCGAGAAATGTCAAGCTTTTTTTTTTTTTATTTCAACCAAAACTGGATACAACACAAAACTCCACTTTCTGCTGCCGGTACTTGCTTGATCGGCCCGTTCTGTTTTCAGGGAGGTAAAACAACGACATTCACATCAGATGGACATTTCACTGTGCTGAGAAAGTTTATAAAAAGTTTGGGGAAGCAAAGTTCCGAGTTTCACTAAGTTTTGGTTGAAATTCAAAAATCTATAATTTTCGATCATAGCGGCTGATTTTTTAAAACTTAATTTCTTCGAAGTTTGTTGAAATTGGTCCACAGATGACCGAGTTACTACCCTTGAAACGGGTCCTCTTTTCTTTTCCTTTTTTCTTTTGGTCACCCGGTACAAAATACACATGTACTATCCCGTGCGTGTTTGAGGGTGAGTTTATGTGAACGCGCGCGTACTGTAAAACACTTTGGTGGCAAGTGGTGCGGAGGCCGGTGGTGTGGATATAACAAGAAAACGGCTACAAAAGACGTCATCGAACATGCTTTGGATTAGGCAACGCTCAGTAGGAAACAACGGAGCAAGTATCTGACACAGATTTTGACTCTTAGTTTATATAATCGCATTGGCTCCAACACGGAGCTGGAGATAAAGACGCGTGATTAAATATATAGGCCAGACTTCAGTCAAGGATTCCAGTGCCACGGCAGTATTAACTCTTTCGGAACAGTGCCTTATGATTCCAAGTCAGAACTGACGAAAGCCTGGCTCCAACCTTCAGATTTTGTTCGTTTGAATATTTTTGAGTTTGAGTAAAGTCAGCTCAATGACACAATAGTGGTCATTTAGTGCATGCAAGAAGCAAGACAGAAGGACATGTTTCAGAAAGCGTTTTACTGCACTTCCAAAGCAATTAGGTCTTATAAGTGCCGAAGATTAGAGGTGTTACTAAGGAATAATAAAAACAAAAAGAAGGTGGAAGGATAGTTTAGTAGAGTTGCAACTGCATAAGGTCATATGAGGGCTAAAAGATTAGGTGTTACAAGAGAATAACAAACATAAAAAGAAGGGGAGATAAGGACGATAGATGTTTGATAGGAAAAAAAGAAGCAAACCGAATCAGAGCACCGGCCAACCATCCAAACAGATAGAAACAACACAAGGAAAGAAAGGAAGTGGAACTTAACAGTGACACCCTTCAACCACCCGCAATCAGCTGACGAAAGGTGTAAAAAGAGTTAACGGCGTGAACGATTGGACATAGCCTGCGGCACAGAACACGCGCCAGGAAAACGAGATGAAATGAAACGCGACAACAATTTGGGTTGAAGTTGAAGAGCATTGCTTTGGTGCCGGATCTGGCCGGCAAATTCTGACACTAAAGGGTTTCTATGTCGCAGTTCGTTCCGTTCAGGTGTCGCGTGGCCTTTGGCGCCATTTCGTGCGAGTGCATTATCAGCTTAACATTGCACGATCGTGCTAAAACCCCTTATCTATAGATATACGGGCGGTAATAATAAATTATATATATATATATATATA
>NW_004797305.1:1851709-1854724 GCF_000002075.1 Aplysia californica
AATAGAAACCCAAACAAAAACACAAAATCACTTTTAGCTTATTGATACATTGCCAAGTTCAACATAGGATGTTCCCATAAACAAATAATATAATCATTTTTGTAAACATAAAAAACTAAAACAGCTTGCGAAGGGAAATTACCCGTGACAGGTTCATGCTGATGATCACATCACAACGATTAGTGTGAGTGAGAGGTCACACCGACTGCAGCAATGAGCTTGTGCATGACAGAAAAACATCAAACCGAAGCTGCAGAGTTTAATAATAATAATATGAGCGGCGTGTAATACATCTTCTTAAGAGTCTTTTATATAAACAGCAGCACATTAGGGTGACCCCCCCCCCCCCCCCCACACACAAAAACAACCCAACCATACAACAACAACAAGCAAACTAACAACACCCTTTTAAAATGTACTCGGAAATCACACTTTATTTCTGTGAGACAAACCTATTATACTGAGCAAACACGTCTTCATTCCATTTTGTTTATTTATTGTTTTAAGAATTAACGGTGGAAAAAAGCAGATATTTGGGATGGTGGGGAGGGGGGGGACACACACACGCACACACACACACACACACACACACACACACACACACACACACACACACACACACAGGCAGGCAGGCAGGCAGGCAGGCAGGCAGGCAGGCAGGCAGAGGGAGAGATACAGAGAAAGAACAGAGAGGGAGAGGTAGGAGAGAAAGAGAAGAAAATTTCGCTGAGAAAAAAGGGGGGGGCGGTTTCCATGCACGATCAAAATGTTGAAGAAAGCAAAATATATAACTTCAAGGATAACGTAAACACGTCATTATATATTACGATGAAAGGAGGGAACAAAGATTGACCAACGATGACGTTCTTATAAAATGCCAGAGCAGCCTGAATTCAAAAGATATTTTTAAAAATAAAAACGTCGTGATTTCAAGACCAAGATCAAAATAGCTCCAGAGACTAGTACACTGTAATATTGCGATGCACACTTCAAGTTCCTATGTCACTAGGTCACCCGCCCTCAGCCACACAATCAATACATAGCTCCACGCAATACGAGTCAGAACTCGCGACTCTCTTATTTATGTGTAATCTAATCTACTATTTTTTGAAGTCTCAGCAACAACGTTATATTATGATCGCTGTTTAGAACTCTTCTTTTATAATTCATACCACGCTACTGTGTTGTGATCTGGATACTGTTGCTTTCCGAACAAGTCGGGTTCATATACGTGTACAAATAGATATATGCGTGTGGAAAATAATTTGCTTAATTATCTCAAACTGTACAGACTGTCTCATTCTTTTTTCTTTTCGACTTCGATCCACATCACTTGCGGTTCTTTTGACGTTTGTTTGAGACATCTATCAGTCGACAAAGACTTCGATTCAATCTCTTTCAAGCAAAACACACAACACAGCGTACATTACATACATATAAAATATATTTAAAAATATTTTTTTTTATTTTAAAAAAATATTTTAAAAAAAATAATTAATAAATAAATAAATATTTTTTTAAAAATTTTTTAAATTAAAAAATAATAATAAATAAATATTAAAAAAATAATTAATATATATATATATATATATATATATATATATATATATATATATAAAATGTAATATTATACAAGATAAGATGAAACGACCAATAAATTTAATTTTGCTACGACATGGCTCCCTGTGATGCGGGTGTGTGACTGTGCTTCTACACAAAGCAATCAATACGCTATAGAAAATGCCATTTGACTTTTTTTTTCAAAAAGGTCACCACCTCACAATCATTCATGTATCTTGCCATTTTTCTCTTTATTTTTTTTGACAAGACAGAATTTTATTCATTAATGTATCTCAAATCATTATAATGCGAAAAATACCATTTGACCCAAATTATATTAAAAATTAACGAGTTTAATGGGCTTGGAATTTTGCTTTTGTTTCGCTCTGATGACAAGTTGGAATTCTATTTGTCTTATTATATAGGTTGGTAATTTGCGTTCATGAGGGCACGGTTCGCACTTTACAGCAGTTGTACTCTGCCCAGACCACAAGTTCACAATTCGGGTCTGCCAACAGTTGTTCAAGAAAGTATAATAATATAATTCTACGGTGGGACAAAGGAAACATAACGGGAGAGTTACACGCACGCCTTCACTGGTTCCACATTTCGACACACCCTCGAGAAATAGAAGGAGACGGGCGCCGGCCTCGACTCGTGCACAAACGAAAGATGTGGCATCGTGGTGAAATCAGGCGCTCGTCAAAATAATGAATTTTCTGCCGTTGGGTAACAACTCTTATCTATTTTTTTCTTTTTTTCTTTCTTTCTTTTTTTGGGGAGAGGGGGGGGGGGGGCGCGGCTCAACACATCAAAATATCCATTGAAAAACACATTCATGTGTGGCTTTTTACTGAAAAACGTAGATCAAAGGCTATAAAATGTTAATTGGCAATTTTCAAGGACACCACAGCTGTGAAAATCACAAAAGTATGGCGGTCATCTTTTCGCTTATTTAACCCTTGACACCAGGCGATCGCAGATATCCCGAGTTCCATGATAGATGGACATTTTTTTTTTCATCAAACGCAAGGCAAATAAACATACCAATATGCTCAAAAACTGACGAGCGCCTTATTCCACCGCGCCATGACACAATTGTTTCAAGCAGGTGTCAGAACCTTTGCCCTTTTTCTCACAAAACGTTGGGGCTTGCTCGCCATTCTGGTTTTCCGCTATCGAGTGTTATGCGTTCGGCCAACTGCTGGCGTCCACAACACACAACAACACAAACAAAACAACAAAGGAAAAGGGATGAATTGCTGACGTGGCTGTTTACGATTACATAGCGAGTGGAGTCACGGTCAGAAAAACAAGACGTCTCTCTCTATCTTATTTCTACAGCAGCAGGATGTAAACAATTTATAACATTATTAGACCACACTCTTCATATTACATAAATATCGGTCTACCCCCCCTCTCTCTCTCTCTCTCTCTCTCTCTCTCTCTCTCTCT
>NW_004797305.1:1854824-1859219 GCF_000002075.1 Aplysia californica
TCTCTCTCTCTCTCTCTCTCTCTCTCTCTCTCTCTCTCCTCCCCTCTCTGTGTACGCGCACGTGCGTGTGTGTTTTTGTGTATGTGTGTGAGTGTGGATGTATGTGTTTGTGTGTGTGCATCCTGTATATGTGTGTTGTGTGTGTATGTGTGTGCGTGTATATATGCGTTTTGCGCGCGCGCGCGTGTGTGTGTGTGTGCGTGTGTGTATGCGTGTGCGCTCGCGGTTGTGTGAGAGCGAGATTGTTTCTCTCAAAATCACAATGCTAAAGATTACTTGACACATACATGTATGCACAGACAGGAAATTAGGAACGGGTTGGGGAGACGGCAAGGACCAAAAAAAAAGAGACACATCACCAACAAGCACAGAGAAGGAAAATAATAGCATCAAAACCAAAAGAAAATAGTCAAACACATTATTGGATAAAAGGAAAGTAAATAAACTAGCTACAAAATTTCGTTGCCCTCGATGAAATAAAGTTATTGTGACCATGGGCCACTAGCCCTGTCCACATGTCGCAGCTTGGCCTTTGTTCGAGTCCGTTTTTTAACTAAGGTTGCGGTCGATAGGGGCCGACCTTCTATCGTTGTGATACAACACACGAGACCACACAAACGGTTGTACGTGAGTTTAACACAGCGATAAATGTCAGCGGAAACAAAGAGGCCGTGGACTGGCCGGAATCTGCCAAGCGACCAAAAGGTCGGTGTAAGCCAAACGAATATTGACCGAAACAACCATACTATTATTATAATGATGATCAACCTGCACACATTACACAAATACCAAGCACGCTACTTAACCCTGTCACTGCCTGGATAGGGCTTGGAGGGAGTGAAGAGGGCGGGGCAAGGGATTGCAGGGTTGAGAATGTTGATGGTAATGGGGTTATCGGTTTTTGAGAGAGAAACAAGTCGTTGACACCCATTAAAAAAATTAAATTTTAAAAAGGGCTCATACATCGTGTAAAACTCAAGATTTATGACACGAAGGAATGCGCGTTTACTCCCAGGCTTGCTCCATGACAAAGCCAAAAGGCTCGAAACAACACTGAACGATTAAATGGCTGACGGCAGGATCAAACAAACTTGCTTTGTTGCAGTAAGAGTTTACGGCACCTGCAACACAATTAGGTCAGATAAGTAAGTCTCGAAAATAAGATGAGGTTGTTACAAGAGAGTAACAAATGAAAAACAAGAAGGGGGGGAGAATAAGGACGATAGGTGTTTGATAAGAAAGAAGGAGTAAATCACACAAGAGCACCCGCCAACCACCCACACAAAACAAACTCTGCTTTCACAATTCAGGGCAAAAGGTCTGTTCTTGCTGAAAGGCTAATTGTTGTATCATGTACACTGTATGTATTTTATTATTAAAGTACATCGAAAGATCACGGTAACACGACCTTATCTCGCCAAAACCAGATTAGGACATATAACAGAGTAACTATTGATAAGATCACGGAGCAGACTACATAGCGGCACCCATCAACTACCCACAAGAAAAAAAAGGGGGGGGGGTAAATTAGACCTATAAACATACACGTGTTTCTACACCCCCACCGATATTTCAGATCATTTAGGAGGTAGATTTCGACCCGGACCATCTCGGCCTGAGAAGGATACAGATACAACATCCCAGCACAAGGACCGAGATACTCGATAACAATATATTGCATGTAATCAATTCTCCTCACACGGAAGTCGAACTTTCGTCCTTTACGTGGCGCAGTGGACGAAAGTTCGACTTGTGAGACGGCGAAGCACCAAGGAGGTTAGATTATAATACGAGAGTTGCTCTAGTTCTAAGGTCCATGCGGAGCACCGAACTGCACCGCACACACAGGCACCCATGGATTCTCCCTGCTCTATACTATACGTTCTTATAATAATACATGTAATATTATTATTCTACTTCTACTCTGAGTAGTCTGAGCGTCTAGTCCCCGGGTAAGATTGAAGAATACCGGAGCAGCGGACTGACTTTGCCTATGTCTCAACCTTAGGAATTCATGATTTTCCCCAGTTTTTATCTCTCAATGGAGAATCTCGGACCCGTAGACCTATTCATAAAATTTTGTCAGGGGGAAGACCCCCCTGAACCGCCCCACCCTCCTCCACCCGCCCCACCCACCACACATTCTCGCGCAATAATGTATAGCTATAGCTACGAGTGGTCCGGTATTCTTCAATCTTCCCAGTCCCTGCCCGATTTCTGTATTATACATATAATAATAAATAATATTAGGTCACGAAGACACCGTCATCCGCAACACGTGTGAGCGGCTAACACAGTTCTCCCTGCCGTGAGCCAAAGATAACATTACCCTGAGTCTTAGGTGACTCACTCCACGAAACAAAACAATCAACTGCGCTGTTAATTTTCTTTTTTCTTAATACATGTACGTTCGTGTTTTTACGCCTCCATTGACACATTTTAGATAATTTCGGGGGCAGGCTTCGACGTGCCTGCTTGTCAGGGTCAACCCGGGCTGAGCGGAGGATACAACATCCCTCCCAGCAAAAAGGCGGAGAAAGTCGATAATACACATGTATACATTGTCATCCCCACACGGAAGTTGATCTCCCGTTTTCAGCGTGCGACGGCCAAGCAATAGCTACACCACCAAGGACCCCAGAATGACCTCTTTGTAAACCACAGACGCCGGTGGACCCTCCCTCCCAGATCTATTTACATCATTTTACGTCATTAAGACACGGACATCAAGGAGGTTTTATACCATAGACGTATTACTATTATTAGGTCTATGTTTTATACAGTTACTAGAATAGATCTACAATGTGTGCCAGAGAACTGTTCGTTACTCGCGGACGCTGATTTACGAGCCAGACCCAACCAGCGAGTTTAACAATATTACTGTAAACTTTCTGACCCAACTCCAGTGTAAGCGGAAAGTCGTCCTCGCTGCTCTACTCTCAGCCAAAGTTAACATAACGTGCACTAATGTTGCTCACTCCGCTACATGACATACGAAACTAAAATGTCATCAACAGCGTTAAAATAGAATGAGAAGAACACTTTCCTTTTAGTGAGGTTATGCCAGAGCCTCCGGCCAGACACAGCCCATCCTTCACCGCCGCTCTATTACTCGGGCTTCTTGCAACAAGCCGCCTCCAGGTGGTTGGAGGGCGTCACTGGTAGATTCTTCTACTTTTAGATCCGTCTTCGTTTCTTTCTATCTGTTGTTTCTGTCAATCATCTGATTCGCTTCTACCCTGCACTAAATGACCGTTATTGCGTCGATGTACTTCTCTTTAATCAAACTGAAACGCGTGGCCAAAACCCGACCGCTATTACTATTCCTTTCCCTGAGCACTATCTTTCTCCTCCGTCCTAAAACAGGATAATTTTGTTTTCTTTTGAGTAAACAACAAAGTGATTGTTTTTTGCGGGGGGGGGGAGGGGGGGGTTCAAGCACTATCCTATTTTTTGAGAATGTGTCCTTCGTCCACTTCCTAAATGAGACCATGTTTCCTGTACATTGCAGAACAAAAGAAATGAAAACTGAAACAGAGGACAAAAATAAAACTCTTAAGTCCCCATAACAACCAGGAAAACACGATATTACCAGCGCCATTTCAGTTATAGGTCACACTCGTACACCTTCTGCACTTGTGACTAAAAAACAAAACAACAAAAAACCCTACCAAAAAAAAACAGCAACAGACCAAATACAAATTTACACCTGTGCAAGTTGGCACCGTTTCAAAAGCGCGTTCTTACACTTAACTTAGCTCTCGCAGTGCACTGAAGGGGAAAACTTAAGGATACATCCTCGATCATTGGTGTCGATGTCATTCTCAAAACCCTTTTGTTAACGGCACTTGGTGCTTGACGTAATAGTAAATGCGCACCATTAAAAAAAATAGTCATTATGTAAGCACCCATCTCAATAGTACTACATGTACTAGTTTCGTTACGAAAATTCGGTCACTCTTTTGTGATACCAGTGAACGTAACGTCACATCTCAACGCACAAACATACTCTCTTTCTGTCTCTCTCTCTGTCTCTGTCTCTCTCTTTCTCTTTTTTTCCAACACAGACAAACACAAACACACACAACACGCGCTTCCACAAAGGCATACACATACAAGACAAAAACACCCTTAACCCTGGTGATAATATATATATATAACAATGATTTAATATGCCCCCCCCCCCTCCCCCAGAGATTTCAAGCTTCAGTTTTAGGATCCGATGGCTTTCTGTCGTGTCGCCTTTCTTTGTCACTGTCAGACAACCGTCGCCGTGGGTGTAATTGTTTCAAATCTTAGGGGATGGAAACCGTGCACATTTGCACAACACAAGATCCACCCCATAAACATTAATCTATCTTTTCAGAGACAGGCATTCATTTCATGTTGTTTATA
>NW_004797305.1:1859706-1861622 GCF_000002075.1 Aplysia californica
GGAAGAGAGAGAGAGAGAGGGGGGAGGGGCTAGAGGTTGCTTACGTACGTAGTAAGCAGTTATCTATTAGTACTCTATCAATATCAACATACCGGCTTTCTGAGTGATGAACACGTAAAGAATCACACGTAGCCTGGTTGCTCCACAAAGGAGGCCTATCTTTATCCAATATTACACCAAGGAGGTTACATTTAAGTTTTAAGCTCCTTGTATTACACCTATAGCGACAGAGTATACCTCTTACAACGTACATTATTAATTACTGATCTCAGTGAAGATAGTCCCCGCACTAAAGCAGATGGGTCTGTGGGTGTTCCGTTGGGAATTCTCTGTGCCAAAGCCATAGTCTGACACCCAGTTTGAGTAAACAGAGGCACATCGACATGAGATCGGCTGTTTAGTTGGAGGGGAAAGTAAGACAAATAGGTAAACTCCAGAGGTAGAGAAAAGAAGTAGTATCGTCAAGGGAAAAGTAAAATAGACAGATAGAAACAATAGAGGGAAAAGTAAGATAGGTGGGTAGAAACTCCAGAGGTAGAGAAAAGAAGAAGTATCCTCAAGGAAAAGTAAGACAGACAGATAGATAGAAACAATAGAGGGACATATTTGTTTGAGAAAAAAGAAGGACATCGACAAGATAACGGCCATTTAGTGCAGGGAAAATACAAAACAGGCATAAGACAGGCACGCAGAAACAACAGAGGGAAAGGAAAGAAGTACGTCCTGCCAGGGGCGCCCTCCAACCATCCGCACAGAGGTAAAGAAAAGAAATGGAAACCTCTCAGTAGTCTCAGGGCTACCCTCCAACCACCCGCACAGAGGGAGAGAAAAGAAATAATACATATTGTTAGAACCTATCACTACTATCAGTGGTAGCCTCCAATCACCCGCACAGACGGACAGACAAAAAGTGGAACCTAACAGTAGCCTTAACCTCCAACCAGGACCAACCATCTGCTCTGGGCCGGGGTCACCGTCTGACCCTGGGAACCTAATATTATACACATTGCGTATCGATGACGTGACTTGGGTCAAGGCCTGGGACGTGCGTGGCGAAGCGTCCACACTTTCGTTGTCGTTTAAAGGGACATGAGGCTGATCACGACCGCTTATATAGAGAGGCTCATGCTCCCGATAAGAAAACGTTCGAGAATTCTACGCAAACACGAAGTGTTGAGGTGACAAAATGTAATTACGCCCCATCTTTCATCCCCTGAACATAAAAAGAGGCTATAATATTATCTTTGGGTAAATGTTTACGCTTAGTGAAAAAATGGGTGTCAGCCGGCCCGTTTGGACATGTAAAAAACAAAATCAAAATATTTGATCCAAATATGTCAAAGTAAGGCACAGCGAATCTCAAATTATTATCATTATTATTATTGAGTTTAAAATTACGACTGCGAAGCACGATGACGAACACGCTTTGCCACGACAAATCGTACCAACTGAAGCACTGAAAGGAATGAAAGAGAACGAGTAGACGACATCAAACAGCATGGTAACCAACGGCATAAATCTGGCACTTAGCAGAGACTGGTTGCTCCTATTGAATATCAATTCAAGGATGCTCAAATCAATAACGGCCGTACTCCACCAAGAACACTTTTCTTCTCAAGACCCCCCCCCCCCCCAAAAAAAAAAGGTGACGCGATAACAGTGGAAGGAAAAGCAAGACAGGCAGACAGAAGCAATTAATGGAAAGAAAAGAAAAAGGATAAAATGAATGTACCCCCTCCAAAAAAACAAAACAAAACAAAGCATTTTAAAAAACAACAGCGGAAAAAACGTTCGCTGGTCATGAACGGATATTGACAATGAAAACCCAGAAAGCATGTCAAAGAAGGACACCTTACTCGAGTGCCCATCAACAGCAAGAGAGAGAGAGAGAGAGAGAGAGAGAGAGAGAGAGAGAG
>NW_004797305.1:1863835-1867673 GCF_000002075.1 Aplysia californica
ACCCCCACCCCTTTCCACACAATACAACACAAACTACATTGTACATCATATATTCAGCCACATCTTTATCAACTGATAAATCTAAAGCAGACAGCAAATGGTTCGCCTCTCTGACCGTCTAGTTTGCCACCCAATGTAAAGTATGTCCCGTGCGCTCATATGACCTTATGCAGTTGGGAGTGCCCTAAAACACTTACCAAAAAACAAAAAAATAGATAATCCTGGTCTTTCCCCGTCAGTCATTAGTTTAATTTTTCTTTGTAGCCCCCCTCCTTTTTTTTCCTTTCTCCTTTTCCAGTGGGAGCAACATTACAACCAAATATCAGTTAGGCCCTACATTACTAACAAACCGCACGTAGGCCAGTTCACGCGTGCAGAGAGCCTCGCACTCGCACCCAGAATTCCCAAGCGCCCTGTACTCCCGTAACCTTACGGGGACAACAGTGACCAGCCACTGCCGCCTGCCTATACAGACAGGCCAGCAAATAGAGTGCTTTTATACTGTAGGCATGGAGCGCATCCCGGCCGGCTGGGCTACCAACCTACGTGTTTATGGTCATGTTCCACCTTGAACCCTGGGGTCTTCGTCGGATGGGCTGAATACCCTCACTCAACTCGTCTACCTGAGTTTTCCCATGTAGACAGTAGACAGATGTTGTAGTAAAAGCACACTAAACGCGATGGGGTGGCTGACCTTCTATCGAAGAGTGCGGGTAACGTTTGAGTTTGAGAACTGAAGAAATCGGGTTACAAGCAACAAACAATTGTTAGTGCCGATCAATACCTACTGTATAGTATGCGCTAACTATAGTATGCGCTTACTGTATAGTATGCAGAAGGCGTTGCTGCCGATCCACATGACGGTCTACTGTGATAATGCGGTATACCCGAGGCGACCTTATATAAATTCACCTCGGATATAACGTAAGTCCCGCCTGACCCCGACTTTCCTGACGGTCAACCGCTATACTTTCTTATATTCTGAGCATCTAAGTCTACCGCAATAACGTAAGGCCTGCACAGGGTAATATTATACATTACCATCACCCCAACACCCTCATTCAAGAAATCAGGGATGCCATCCCACGACGACCTCCCCCCCCCTCCCCGACAAACTATGAATGGCCAATGATAGTCCCATGCCTATGAACGTTTAAAAAAAGGGGGGGGGGGCGGGTTGACATGTTCAGTATTGCAGTTTGTAGTAGACCAGTAGACACTTAAGTGAAACAGTTATTAGACCGTGCGGCGGTCCTGAAACATCCCGTAGGCTGCCAAATGGCCCGGCACCCAACTTTTACTGGATAATATTTTGCTATTCTTGACAATACTTTGCTATTCCACACTGGCCTGTAGTGGACACTATATAATCAATACCTGGCGGAGGTGTGTTATGTGCCATAAGTACGACCCTCAGACTCACCCACTGAAAACGTTTTCAGAGTGGTATAACTATCGAAATGGTGGGGGATACGGATACCTTACAGATACCTCGACAAGACGTTGGGCGGTAAATCATTAAATGATACCACAATATCAAAAAGGTTTAAATAAATCCAACCAAATACAGCCATGAATAAAAACTTCAATTATATAAAATCGAGTGACTTACACGTAAACTGTAAACAGTAATGTATTCCCAGAACCGATTTCCAGACACTTGGTGGGCAATTTACAACCCAGAATACACTGTGTTCATTAGGAGATGGACGAATTCCAATTGGGCTCGCTGTGACGTACCCACTACATGTATTTAGTTTTGCTTTCCCCCAGCATGCTCGTTAGTTAGGAATAACTCATGTTTATTTCTTCTTCCCTTTCCAGCCTCCGCAGAGCACTGTATTGACTGGCACTGGGAAACGACGTATATGAAATATTAATTAGGTCTAAGGCATCACCCGTGATACTGAATGGTGCTTCCGGGGCTCGGTAATGATAAAAAGTACAACGTACTAAAACAGTACGTCTGGGGGACCAAAAAAAAAGAAAAGAAATCCCAGGTGAACTTAAAAGGTTTTTCACGAAGAAACATTACCAGTACATTCCAGGATAGCTGTCATAAAGGACAACACTTGATAGTCTTGGGCCTTGGGCATGGTGTTGGAACTCGAAAATTACGTTTGTTTTGTTTTAGTAGAGGTTTTACAGCGCTCGCAACTGCATAAGGTCATATGAGCGCCAGAAGATTAGAGGTGTTACAAGAGAGTAACAAACATAAAAAGAAGGAGGGGAGATAAGGACGATAGATGTTTGATAGGAAAGAAGAAGTCAACCACACCAGAGCACCCGCCAACCACCCACGAAAATTATGTGAAAGTAAGACTGGTTTTGATCCACGGTTTAGCCTGATTACACTGCATTCCCAAGCGATTCACTTTCTGCTTTCCCCGAGTTCGCCTTGCTACAAATGGGTAAATGCAAGATGGAAAATTATGAACACAACATGAAAAAGCATTTCGGCGTCTTAGAGAATACAACAGTGTACCTCTCCACCAAAGAAACTGGGATTTTAAACTGGAAAAGAGAAACCAACGAAACAAGTGGCTGTGGGGTTATTCAAGTAATCAGTTGGAAGAGATACTATACCTATATATATATTTTATATATATATTATACGACCACTCGAACATGAAATAAAATAGCCATAAACATTGTCCAATAAGACGTTCACCGATATGGGTTCATTTCGATTTCTTTGTTTGTGGAGACTATAGACTGTCGTCTCCCACGAGTCTTCAGCCCATTAGGCATTACACCCTTGATAGCTTCCGTCGGTACAGGCAGGACCGGAGACTCGCTACTTGGCGGGCTTGAAATAATATTACAAGACATGCTCAGCCCATCATCGCCCCACCCCTCCAACACACACACACACACACACACGCGCACAAACACAAGAACAAATACGTACACATGCACAAACAAATACGTACACACGCACAAACACAAGAACAAATACGTACACACGCACAAACACAAGAACAAATACGTACACACGCACAAACACAAGAACAAATACGTATACACGCACAAACACAAGAACAAATACGTACACACGCACAAACACAAGAACAAATACGTATACACGCACAAACACAAGAACAAATACGTACACACGCACAAACACAAGAACAAATACGTATACACGCACAAACACAAGAACAAATACGTACGTACACACGCACAAACACAAGAACAAATACGTACACACCCACAAACTCACACACATGAGAGCGCATACATACACACACACACACACACACACACATGTACACACACTCAAGAGCGAGCGCGCGAGCGCACACCCACACACAAATACACACACAAAACAACAACAAGTACACATACAGTAGTTTGGCTTTGAAGGGTGTCCAGTCCCTTACACTGGATGTAATGTATGTCAGTTGACATCATGACTCGGCGTCATGTTTTTTTCCCAGCTAACCTGGTGCAGTGCATACGACATGAACAAATTACCTACCATCTCAGTGAAACCAAAAAGGTCAACTTGCGCGAACTAAATTTTAATTCGTTTCGCTAAACTTCGCTTTGAAGTCTCTCTCTCTCTCTCTCTCTCTCTCTCTCTCTCTCTCTCTCTCTCCCTCTCCCTCCTTCTTTATAGTTTTAATCACCTCTGTCTCTCTTTTAATCATCCATGTATGTCTGACTGTCTATCTATCTGTCTCTCTCTTTTAATCATGTCTGTCTCTTTTTTTCCTCCTCTCTCAATTTGTCTCTGGCTTTTACCTCTCTCTCTTTCTCTCTTCTCTCTCTCTCTCGCCCTCTCTTTCTCTCATTTTCTCCCCCCCCCTCTCTCTCTCTTTCTCTCTCTCTCTTT
>NW_004797305.1:1869238-1874141 GCF_000002075.1 Aplysia californica
GGAGGGGGAGAGCCTATCAACAGAGCCCACTCCCACTTTTAAAAAAGTCTGATGGGGTATCTTGAGCAAACCCAACCCTTCCTTTGTTCATCTCTCCTTTTTTCTCTGCACTCTCTTTTTGTTTATATCTCATTGATTCTATTAATCACTTCCACTTTCAATCTCCCAGCACTATCCATAAGCAGGCCTATTGTTGATACAGGTAGGTCACACAGTTCCTAACATGCATGTCCCAGAGAACACCAACTTCCCCATCTCATGTAGAAAAGAAGCAAACAATCAGGGCCTAATAATGAATCACACAGACAAAGGCACTTATCTTATAAACCATGAATGAACATGTTGCGTGCAACATCCAGAAAACGTATTACAGGTTTCGAACATAATCCAGACCATTGTAAACATGGTGGTTTTAAAATCCATTTTAATTAAAAGCCTTCTTGTACACCAATTCTTGTGAAGGTGGATTAATCTCCAGTAATTTTTTTATTTTTTTTTGGGGGGGGTATTTTTGTAAATTTTAATTTCATTCCAAGAGTCAAAATTTGACCATGATCTCTTCTTTCAACGGCAATTTTTTTTTTTTTTGACTCCAGGCTGAAATGGAATTGGACTAGTTACTATTGAGTCTCTGTTATGATGTTATGAATTCTTGATATTTGATCTATGTCAGACGAGCACAAGACTATGACAAACATTCAGCCATATTGTGTTTATTTTCATACCGTACTTCTTCACTATATCTGAGTATAGGAATAGAATATTATGACAGTCTGTAAGGGGAAATTGTGAAAATGACAGATGGTATAAACAGTAATCAAAACCTGCAACAGTATCAGGTAGATAGAAAACAGAGACCATTGATTGAAGATTTTAAGAAGACAAAGCAAAAGTTGATTTCAAGTAATTCATAATGTAATTTTATGAAAAATATGTGCCTTGAACCAAATGATGAAACATTCATGAGTCATTATAACAGATGCCTAAGATGACCACTTACAGTGCTTTAAGATGGTACAACACAATGAAAAATATCAATCTAAGCTACTACTGTACATTTTTTATATATAAGAGATGCTATTGTCAATGCAGATATTTTCCCTGCATTTATCACTGCATGGCATTGGACAGAAAGGCGAGAGCCCAGCTGTTGCTGGATCGATAATAACAGCAACAAAAACAAATCCAGATTTACTAAATTTTTCATACGAATGTACTGAAAACTAGGTTTTTAGGGCCTAAAATTCCACAAGTTGGTTCTCAGTTTTCATAATATTATGCAAAGGCAGAGAAAAATACTGTAGACTCTTCTTCCTCCTTTTCAACCTCAGAGTAATTTGAAAATAGTGTGCAAATCAGCTGCTCCCACAGTGTGAAATTCCCTCCAACTGCATTTAAGAAAGGCACCTCCTTTCAGCGCATTTTTTAAACTGGTCTTCTACTACTTTTAGTCTTAAAAAATACATTTTTAAATCTTATTTTACAGACAGGTTTGAGTCTTCTTTCTACAATGGTGGCGTCGGTGGCCTAGTGGTTAGGCTCTCGGACTCGCAACCGTAAGGTCGTGGGTTCGAATCCCGTCAAGGGCCCGACGTTGTGTCCTTGGGAAAGGCACTTTACACGAATTTTCCTCACTTCACCCAGGTGGGAATGGGTACCCGGCTATAGACAGCGAAAGATCTTGTCAGTTTGTTAGTGTTTGAGCGCTTAATCGGCTGCTCGCACTGTATGCTTCCCGGGAAGCTGAGAATGTTTCGGAGTGTTCTATGGTCTGCTGGGGTAATAATATAGTGTAAAGCGCATAGAGCCTGCTGTTGAGCGGGGATATGCGCTATACAAATGCTATCTATTATTATTATTATTATTATTACAATTTTCTTTCTACAATAAGTGTGATCAGCAGCCACAGTCTTTTTGTAGTGTACATGTTCTTTCGTCAGATTACAAGTGACATGTATTTGAGAGGATTGTTGTATCTTGAATGAGCCAGAATGGATGGAATGTGTCATTAGGCCTCAACAAGTGTTAACAGAATTGAGTGTTAATTTTTTTACTCTTATTTGTCTTTAACAGTGCTAGCAACTGCATTTAAGGCCATATGAGCGCGCAGGACACATTAAACATTTTCAGTTGGTAGGAAATTTTGAATTTTGCCAGGGTGGCAGCCGAATCCTACTCTTATAGATTATGGACCACCAAGGGATCTTTAACGTGCGCAACTTGCACACTGGCCCTCCAAGATTTTTCGCTCTTGTCGCTCTTGTCCGAGAAGACTATGTGTAGACCTCTTTTACCAGAAGATCAGGGGTTTGGCTTAAAGTCAGCAGTAAGAAGGAGCCAAGGAGTAGCAGTAAAAAGGCTGCAGAAAGAGTCAGGAGGAGCCAAGAGGAGGGGGCAAAGTAGGTGAGGGGGTGGGGGCAGAAAGAGGAGACGAAAGAAAACGACAGAACATTGCAAGAGGAGGTGAAAGGAAACAATTTTAGAGAAGAAAATGCTTCCATCGCTACGCTACCCGGATTCGAACCCAGGACCTTTGAAAGAGATGCCAACACCTTAACCACTAGGCCACGAGAGCCCCCTAGGGATCTTTAAAACGGGCGCAGCTTGCACACAGGCCCTCTGAGATTTTTCCCCCTTGTCCGAGAAGGCTAGGTGTAGACCTTTCCTACCAGAAGACCAGGGGTGTGGCTGAAAGACAGCAGTAAGAAGGAGCTGAGGAGAAACAGTACAAAGGCTGCAGAAAGAGTCAGGCGCCCAGAGGAGGAGGCAAAGGAGTTTGGGGGGGGGGGGGGGGGGGAACGGGAAGATTGAAGAATACCGGACCACTTGTTTTTTTTGCGCGAGAATGGGGTGGGGGGGCGGAGGAAGGGATTAGGGGGAGGGGGAGGGGTGTTCAGGGGGGTGACAAACTGATAATGAATAGATCTAGGATACCTGTCTAGATTCTTCATTGAGAGAGATTAAAAACTGGGGAAAATCATGAATTCCTATGGCAGGTTGTCGAGACATCATAGGCAAAAGTAGTCCTAATCCGTTGGTCCGGTATTCTTCAATCTTACCTTTGGAACAAACAAAAAAAGAATTGGAATCCTGAAGTTGAACACCCCTTTGGCTTTGGCCTTACTTCTTTTTTTATTCTAGAAAATCTACCATAAAACTAGGACAAAAGACTAGGATGGTACAAGAATCTAACTTCAAGATAAAATGTTGCAGTCTGTTGTTATAAAATCAAACATCTCAAATATGTTGAAGAAGTAGACTTCTTTGACTATTATGTTCCAAACACTAGATCTAGATCTAGATCTAGATCTAATTTTCAAAACTAATCTAGCCCGAGATCTAGAGTAAAACTTTAGGAAGAATGCGAACTAACAAAGGCAAAGGCGGGACCTGAGCCAAGCTGTCTTGCAGTACAGTAGCAGTCGTGTCGTAGTCTAGTGGCATTCCTGCGAATGAGAATGATAGAGTTAACATACTCACCAATAAGATCTTCTGAATGTTCTGGCCTCTGCGTTGAAGCCATCGTGTCAGACACGCTGAAAATTAACTTTCAAACTCCCCTTAACAACTGGAAAGCGAAGTACTGTTTCAGAATTCACTCAATTCAAGTCGGAAACCAACAACTGTGCGCGCTCCTCCTCACACGATGATTTGTTGATATTTGGCCAGGTTTATTTACTAGTGACGTCAGACAACTGGGTCAAGGCAAGCTGCAGCGCCCCTAGTAGTAATAAATGGGGACTCCATTAACTCCCCTAGGTTATCCTTGAGCTTGCCACATTGCATTGTGTGGTACATGTCAGGTCAATGTGGAGAGGGCAAAGGTGAACGATTACGAATCGTAGGCCCCTATAGCTTACGATAGGCTAGCCGAGAGCAAGTAGCCTTTAGTAGAGGGCCTTTATGGTGCATAAGCGGGACCTCTGAGCATGTCTTTACACAGTTACGTACAGGTGCTAAAAGGTGACTTTGCACAGCATGGTGACTTTGCCAAATTTTCTGTGAAAATATGAATGCACTTTTGGCGCTAGCGTTCGAGGTTTCCTAAGCTAAATAACATATATTTTTTTATAATACATGTCCTATTATATAGGCATATATCATATTATATTATGATATGAGTTTATCTGTTATTATTACAGATATTTTCGTTTTCGCAGTTTGTTTCCGTAGTAACCGTATTACCAAAAGTTTTAAGGTTGAAGGTTTTGTTAAGGCTTAAAAAGTGCTTTATAATAATTTGCCTAAAAATTGCATCTTAAAATTATTTTTTCCTACTTTTTCTTATTATTATGTACTTTAATGGATAATATAATAGGCTATCATTATGCCACAAAACACCTCTAACTTCGGCACGTCTAGTTAAATAAATTTTGCACCGACCTTAAGGTGCAAACTTTTAAACCACCCCGGTTAAATTGATGATGACACCTAAAATGTGTATAGGCCTATGCAATGTGAGGCCTAACCAAGGAGTTTAGAACTAAGTTTACTTTTAATCTCCTTGGGCTTAACTCATATTACATGGCGTGGCTCTATTGTCCAGTAGCAGCATAGGAAATTTTCAAAAATCTAAATAGTAAACAAAATCATGTTTCTTTCGGCGCTTTTTAAACAAATTTAAACATAATTAGTAGGCTAAATGACAGGATAGACAATGGAACAAAATAAAGAACCTTCATATGAAACGCTCCGCGGGGGTATATAACTGCTTTGATGACGCTTGGGGAGAAGTATAATAATTTTGAGATACGGTAGCAAAAAGAAATCGAGGGGGTCATGGGTGTTCTGGTGTGATTTTCTCCTTCTTTCCAATCAAACATATTATATCGTCGTCCCTTTTTCTCTTTATTGTGTGTGTGTGTGTGTGTGTGTGTGTGTGTGTGTGTGTGTGTGTGTGTGT
>NW_004797305.1:1874242-1875263 GCF_000002075.1 Aplysia californica
GTGTGTGTGTGTGTGTGTGTGTGTGTGTGTGTATGTGTGTGTGACTGCGCGGGTGTTTGTTTGTTACTCTCCTGTACCAACACCTCGCTAATCTTCGGCACGTATATGGCCTGTGTTGCATTTGCCGCGAAACTCTTTCTAAAAATAAAAATTAAAGCATCTGCTTACTTTTCCCGAAAGGTAACATTTTAAAATATTATGTTGACAATTTTATCAGTACCGGTATATAGGCCTTAAATTGTGCATGCATGACAGCCTAAATTGTGTTAAATGAAAATGATATATTGTTTACCGACATTGTTTACCAAGATATGATTAGGTCACTGCAGTGCTTTGAAAAGAAACAACTGATATTATCTATGAGATATGTGAGATAACGGTCAAGAGATGTTGCAACATGATTGCGTATTGTAATTGTAGCTGCTGAAGTGTACGTATTGTCACGCAGAGACTTATGTATTGTTACAGCTATTGTACGCATATATACGCCTCGATCCGCTGAAGCGTAATAAAACATAATATATAGTATTCTCGAAATCTGGGTAAAAATCAGAATACTATGAGATGTGCAATAACGTCATTCGTATTGATCTATCTATGCTGAAGGTAATCCTGCATGTAAGCTTGGGGTGAAAAGACATATATAGATCTACGTGTGTCTTTTATAATTATTGCATCACTTATATAGCCTGGAGGGATCATACATGAGGCATATTATAAAAAGCAATTATAATAGGCTGTAAGCATCATGGTTGCATAGACAGCTGATGGCTAAATGGAGCCTAGTAAACTCCACAATCAAGTTGCTGTTATGGAATTCTGGTTCTAATAAGTGGCCCACCTGGTACTAGGGTTCTATATAAAGTAAGTGGGTGGATGGACTCTAGCATGTGGAGTGCTTTTTCTCGTTCCTTTGGTGTTGAAAGACTAGAAGAAATATTCTTTTGAAAAATTGCCCTAGCTCTCACATTTAAAAAAATGTGGTAAATTGAATCTAGGCAGACATATATATATATATATA
>NW_004797305.1:1875363-1876882 GCF_000002075.1 Aplysia californica
TATATATATACTATGCATCGATTCCTAATCTGTGACTGGTATTTTTTTTAATGTAGGTGTTTTGTGCTTCATTCGACACAATGGCAGATCTTTCAGGAGGCGAACTTCCTGCTCGGTTTGTCGGGGACAATCAGGGTTGAAAGGAATACTACATCCCAGCAGAAAGGCTTGATACAATTTTTCTCCCCACTTAGGTATCGTACTTTGGTCTCCTGCATACGACAGCGATCAAGTGCCTTCCGCTACACTCAATTTTTTTCGGTAAGTAATTTACGGTGCTTGCAACTGAATAAGGTCATAACGATATGAGCACGCGGGACAAATTAAACTTTCAGTCAGTAGGAAATTTTGAATTTTGCCAAGGTGGCGGCCAAAGCCTACTCTTACCGATTTTTTGGACCACCAAGGGAACTTTGACGTGCGCAACTTGCACGTTGGACATCCAAGATTTTTCGCCTATCTGAGAAGGCTAGGAGTTGGATCTTACCTACCATAAGGTAAGGAGTGTCGCTGAAAGACAGCAGTAAGAAGGAGCCAATGAGTTGCAGTTGAAAGGCTACAGAAAGAGCCAGGAGCCCAGAGGACGGTGCAAAGGAGGTGAGGGGATGTGGATATTATAGAAAGTGGAGACAAAAGAAGACGACATAACATTGTTAGAGAGCAGGAGGCGAGGTTAATTTTCTTCTCCAAAATTTTCCGTTGCTACCCAGATTCGAAATCAAGACCTTAATTAGAGGCACAGAATTCGTAGAATTCTGTGATTAGAGGCGGACACCATAACCGCTCGACCACGAGAGCGCCCTACGCTCACTCCAAACAGTACTGATAACATTAAGTATCTAGATCTAGACGGTCAGAGAGAACGTATAGATCTAGATGCTTCTTTCTTTCGCCCGATAACTTTTAAGCTAAGATTTTTGTTTTTGTGAGAGGAGTGTATATTATGTGTGTATGAATGTGTGTGTGTGTGTGTGTGTGTGTGTGTGTGTGTGTGTGTGTGTGTGTGTGTGTGTGTGTGTGTGTGTGTGTGAGAGAGAGAGAGAGAGAGAGAGAGAGAGAGAGAGAGAGAGAGAGAGCGACAGAGAGACAGAGACAGATAGAAAGACGAAGGTAGGTATGTGGGTAGGTAGGTAGGTAGCTTAGCTAGCAGTAGGTATCTAGGTGGGTGCTTTTTTAAAACTTTGAACATATTTTACAAGAGTGACTAATGTGAAAACAGCCTAAACTATCAATGACATACATATCAATAACAATTTTAAAACGGTTTGTCATGTTAAGCAAAAATTCCATGTTGAAAAAGAGTACGTTGCACATATTATTATCTTTTTTTTCATGGGTTAAACGGGTATATTTTTATCACTGGGTTGCATTAAAAATGGAGGAACGAACAATTTCCTTCGTAAGGCAAAGCTTGTAGAGTTTTTAAAAATTAAGTGAAATTCATTTGAAATTTCATGAGATTTAGAGAGAGAGAGAGAGAAAGACATAATTAGAGTGAAACGCCCACACACGTAGAGAA
>NW_004797305.1:1877476-1958036 GCF_000002075.1 Aplysia californica
CCCCCCCGACAGCTAAAGAAGCTCTTCAGCATTGGCATAATCCCGCACTCTTCTGTTATGGGATGGGTGCTTGGGACATTCTAACATTTTGCTCTAAACCAGAGGTTTTAAAAATATATTTTGAAAAATAAAACTCGGATCGCTGCTCTAATTAAAACTGAAAATTATAACATAGCTTACGGCCAGACAGTTTTATCGGGGAATAAGTCTATCGGTGCAACACATCACATGTACAAATAGATCTAGCGTGTGTGTGCGTGCGTGCGTGCGTGCGTGCGTGTGTGTGTGTGTGTGTGTGTGTGTGTGTGTGTGTGAGAGAGAGAGATAGAGAGAGACAGACAGACAGACAGACTGACAGACAGACAGAGAGACAGGTAAACAGACAGACAAACAGACAGAGAGACAGGCTAATAGACAGACAAACATAACACACCACACACAAAACGTCAGTGTTTCCTAATTCCACTTTTAAAAGAGTGTGCATGAGCATCTGCTCTTTTGTATAGATCTAGTTTTGATAGAACAGCACGGAAGAAAGCAAACAGTCCCCAAATACATGTAAGTTGTAGGGAGCTCACTTTGATCTCAGGCGTACAATAATTTTAGGCGTGTCCTTGCTTGGACAAGACAAGATAATAACCTCCCCACAAAAAAACACAAAAAACAAACAACAATTAAAAAAACACAGGGTGCAGAACCATGGCGACCAGAAATGATTTGTGAATTATCTATGTTTGTGATATATTGTGCGTTATTCATGCATGCTGCAGGCCTAGTTTAGTAGTAGTAGGCCTAGATCCAGATCTACAGAGCCTAGGGTCTTTTGCTCTTCAGTGGTGGTGGGATCATATCAGAGAGCATTGCCAGGCTTGGTCTCTGTTGGGATCTTGTCGGTTTTAACATCTTTTGTTTCGTGAAATTGAGATGTTCCGACAGCTTTTGGATTTTTTTTGGGATCTTGCTCGCTGATCTTGGACAATGATAGTACATAACAAGATGGGCCACTCAGCCAAAAAAGTGTCCGCAGGAAGTATGCTCTTTGCTTCAGATGGCGCTGCAGTCTGTTTTGAAGCTCTCTTTCGTTTTTCCAGAAAAAGAATAGGAATAGCACCTCCTTGCGTGCGCAGATCGACTGCTGTTCATCAGCAGTTCGGGTACGTTCAGTGCGGAGTTTTAGTTTTTTTTAAATTTTAATGACCTCTCGCCTTTCACTCTAAAGTCAAATTAAACAAAGAAAACCATCACCCTTTCCTCCGGAAGAGGTTTTTTGTCAGCGTAACCATTTAAAAAAAGCGTTCTTCCGAAATTTATCCCAAAACTTGCTAGTTTCACTTTGATTTTTTAAAACTCAAGTAGGGTAACTCTGTTCGCAAAGAGTGCGCTTTTGTGAAGAGGGCGCCACCAAATTTTGAGGACACTTTTTTAATTGGCTCAAAGAGAGAAGTGGCCCATCTTGTTATGTACTATCATTGTCTTGGATAGGCCTAGGTCTAGATCTAGGCCTAGGTCTAGTCCTAGAAAATTGTATAAATACATATGCTTACTTTGTCCAGTTCAATTAAAATTTTAATTGAACAAATTTTTTTATTTTTAGAATGAATAATCTTTCTCCTACATCCCAAAACTTTTATTAAAATCTTTTATTTGTTTTATTCAATAACATACAATACTACTTTTTGCGACACAATTACGAAGTGAAGGTCATGGCTTTTCATCATGGGAGTTTGGTCCATGCCGCAAGTCAAGAGTAATCAAAGAAGAGTGGTGGTACAATAATAAGATAAAACTTGATTTTTGGCAGCGGACCCATTGTTCTCTGAGAGTCTGCAGCCCGTGTATTTCATAAATACTGGGGACAATTAGATCTAGATCTAGATCTACAATCTTTTGGTTTATATTGAACTTGATGCTCATGTTGTTTTGCTGAAATGGCTTTCCGAAAACTTTTTACAACAGGGACTGGGGTCTTCGGCCCCAACAACGTGAGCTCTCCTCAGTTTTCATCACTTTGTAAACGCTGTGTGTCGAAGACTTTTTCGAGCTGGGGAAATAGAACTACCAAGTTTCTATTTGGCCAGAATGCAAGTGATAAACTTCGAGCGGTTATGTTGAACATCGGCACAAAGTTAAATGTATTGGAAATGGCACTGACGCAACAGTGTAATCGGGTTGCAGCACTTCGTTTGAGACGAGCCTATCAGATTTTGCTGTTGTATCAACGAATATATGGAGAACGTCTTTTGATGCAGAAGGTGAAAATGAATGTACATCGTAATGGTCGTCCGTTGCTAGCATTGCTGTCTGCTTGCATATTTCAATGGGAGAAGGAGAGAGTTCCTGATGAAGATATTCAAAGGTAGACTATCACTATCAGTGACTATCCAATATCAACTTTTGTCTGTCTAATCTGTGTAGCATAATTTAATGGGATAATCCGGTTTTGGCCCCAACAATAACTTTATGGAGTTTGGGTTTTGGCTCCACCGATTACTTCTGGTTCGAAACGATTACATAATAATAGATCTGATAATTTTGCTGCACATGCCGAATTGCCGATACACACAATGTTTGACAGGCGGCGAGCAAAATATCAAATTGTAGAGTAAAGTTTAAGTTTAAGTAGGGGGAGTCATGCCCCCCCTGAAACCCCCCATAGTTTTATCAGGTCAGGGCCAGGGGACATGCCTCCCCGGCTGAACCCCCCTTGTTAAAAACTAGTGAAATATTACTCCTCATTTTGTACTGAAAAATAGCAGGGCATATCTTGCTCTTTCGGATAAAACATCAGTCATCATCATCAGTGCCTTTCACCCCTGGCAGGGTCTAGGCCACATACATGCTCCTTCCATTTATCTCTGTCCTGGGCCATCCTTCCTAGCTCGTTCCACGTGAGCTTCATCTCTCTCATGTCCCTTTCTTACACATCTCCTCCATGTTTCCCGTGGCCTACCCCTGCCTCGTGTCCCTGTGGGTTCCATTGCAGTGACTGTCTTGTGATGTTTCCGCTGGGCTTTCTGAAGGTCCCATCCAACACCACTTTCTTAGTAACTATTTCTACTTCTATCCAGCTCTTCATTTCTTATTTCTATCCTGCTACTTAATTCCTAGGATACTCCTCGTACATCTGTTAATGAAAGTCTGGACTTTATTCAGCATTGTCTTTGTTGTCTTCCAAGTTTCGCAGCCCTAGAGGAGCACACTGCACAGACTTGACATTGGAATTAAAGAGTCGAATCTTGGTGCGCAGTGAAATGTATCATGTTGCTTGTTTTCCAGACTTTTGATAATTGCTTGAATGCTGACCTTGCCTTGGCGGTTCTTGCTTTACATCTCAGTTCCACCTTTACCATCGATGACACTTCCAAGGTAGGTCCACTTCTTCTAGAGGAGTGTCTTCCACTGTCACTGCAAGACTTGACACTTTTCCTAGCTTCATTACTTTCGACTTGCCCGGGTGTATTCATAGGCCAACACTCCTTGATAGGCTGTTGAGTTTTTTGGTCTTTTCCTGCTTCTGAGCATGTGCAAGGTCATCGGGGAAGTCCAAGTCGTCCAGCTGCTGCCAAGGGATCCACTGTATTCCATTTCGCTTGCCTCTGGTGGCTTCCTTCATGATCCAGCCAATTGCCAGTATGAAGAGAAAGGTGAGAGCAAGCGTCCTTGTCGCACTCCTGTCTGTACCTGGAATGGTTCTGAGAGTTGTCCTTCGTCGAAGACTTCGCAGTTTGTTCCATCATAGGTGGTCTTCACAAGCTTGACGATTTTGTCAGGTATTCCATAATTCCGCATGAGTTTCCACAGTTTCCCCGTCTACGCTGTCAAATGCCTTTTCATTTTATAATCAATGAAGTTGACCACGAGTGGTGAAATTCATTCAAGCGATTGCTCAACAATGATGCGCTGGTCCACACAAGATCGGTACTTGCGGAATCCTGCCTGGTTTCCTCTGAGCTTCTCATCTGTTGCCAGTTTGAATCTCTCCAGGAATATCCTGTTAAAGTCTTTCCCAGGTATAGACAGGAGTGTTTTATGCCTCTGTAGTTGTTACAATTGCTGAGGTCTCCTTTCTTTGGCAGCTTGATTAGGTAGCCTTCCTTCCAGTCTGATAGTATTTCCTCCTCTTGCCAAACCTTTTCGAATAGAGCATAGAGAATTTCCACTGATGTATCTTTATATCTGCCGGTGGTATATGGTCGGGACCAGCTGCCTTGTGGGACTTTAGTGCTGTTATAGCTGCAGCAATTTCCTCTCTCGAAGGTGGTTCCGTAGTGATTTGGAGGTAATTTCTTGCTGGAAGAATTTCTGGTTGGTTTTCTGGAGGTGGTCTGTTCAAGAGTTGATAAAGTGTTCTCTCCGTTGGTTCAGTTGCTCCTCTGGGTTGAAAATAAGTCTTTCCCACTTTGTCTTTCACTGGTAGAGTGGGCTTGCTGAACCTACCTGAAAGAGTCTTTGTTGTCTGATGTACAATCTGCAAGTGTCCATCTGTTGCTGCTTTCTCTGCCTTTTCGGCCAGGCCGTTCAGGTAGGTATTCTTGTCCTTCAAGATGGAATTCTTTACCTCCCGGTTTACTTCGGTGTACTCTTGTGCAGCGAGTTTCTCAGTTCGGGTACGGCTGTTGTTGACTTGGGCCTTCAGCTCTCTTCTTCTTTTGATTATGTCGAAGTCCTGTGAAATCCATTCATTCCGATTCCTAGTGTTGACTTTGGGTCCTAGGATGCTCTGGCAAGTTGCCTAAGTTGCCTCTTTTATCTTGTCCCAGTGTTCGTTTACTTCACAGTCATCCAGATCTTGATGTGTTTGAAATCTGTTCTTCAGTTCCAACTTGAATTCATTCTTCTTTACTGGGTCTTTCAGAAGGCTCACTTCATACTTTTGGCGACTTCCAGTTGAGATTTGTGCATCTTCTCAGGTTCAGTTTCATCTTTCCAAGGATCAAATGGTGGTCTGATGCGACGTCTGCTCCTCGTAAGACTCAGACGTCCTCCAGTGAGCGTCTAAACTTTCGGAAAATGCAAAAATGATAAGATCTGGTTTTCCTTTGTTCCATCCGGAGAGACCCAAGTGGCCTCATGAATTCTTTTATGTGGGAAGATTGTTCCTCCAATAACCAAGTTGTTGAATACACAGAAGTTTTGGAATCTTTCTCTGTTGTTCAAGTTTGCCTCTCTTAATCCATGTCTGCCCATGATTTCCTCACAGTGACGATTGCCCGAACCTACCTTTGCATTTAGGTCTCCCATGACAATGTTGATGTCCTTACCTGGAAGTTCATCGATCACATTCTGCAGGCGGTTGTAGAAGTTGGGGCATACACTTGTATGATGTTCATGTTTATGACCTTCTTCAGGCTTCTCTTTCCTTGAGTTCTTTTTTAGTTCCAAATGAGGCCATGATGATCCTTGGACAGTGCGCCTCCCACCCCTGAATGTCTTTTGTGCTGTTTTGGATATGATCATCCCTACTCCTTCCCTGTGTGGTTCAATACACTGTCATTTCCTGAATAAAAATGAAAAGCCCCCCCTCTTTCATTCCCTTCTGTCCAGACTGGTTCAAGTGGGTCTCGCTGATTCCCAGAATGTGTAGGTGGTATTGGTGCATCTCTTGGAGGACCTGTGCAGTTTTTCCAGCCTTGTAAAGGGTCCTAACGTTCCACGATCCAATCCAGAGAAACTTGGATGATGGTGGAGGCTTCTGCCCAGCCGTTTCCTTTCGGCTTTCACTGCCTCGCATCATAAACTCTCCATTCTGAGAAAATCCACGACCAGCCAAACAGAGATAATGGTTTTTGCTTGTATGTGTTTCTGTAGTAGGTTCTTTTTACGAGAGAGGTTGTTAGTCTCGTGACTCAACCCCCGACCTGGAGGGAGGATGACTCTGTTTCGGGAGTCACTTCCTGGTTTCGCCATTAGGCTCCTCCTACGAAACGCTAACAATAGTAACATCACGTCTATCCTATGCTTCTCAATGCCGGGACTGCACGTCTTATAAAACATAAATACCCAGTATTTATGTCAGTATCGTTATTTCAGTACTCTTGGGGCCAAATCTGGAGAATGCCAATTAAATTGTCATTTTTTATATTTTTAACCCTGGGCCCTAGGCCTATCCTATTTCAATGATGTCTTGGGAGGAGTTCCGAAGAGGGCCAGCACTTGCTGAGACAAGGTCTACTGAGCAAACTATAAAACAAGAGTTCAGGATTAGGGTTAAAGTTAGGGTTAGGGTTTGGTGTTGTTGCCCTCTGCGGAACTCCTTCCGGCATGTCTCAATTTTCTGTTACTCACTTTTCCATGTTGAATTTAAGTTCACCTATGATTAGATTGGGAAAGGTGTCCAGGTTTTGGGTTGTGTTCAGTGAGTAGTGAAAGACCGAAGTCTGAGTTAGTTAATGTTTTGTTTTAGAAATCGGGCACTTATTACTATCTTAGCTATCTACTGCAACTAGTAAGCCTCTCATGTGTAGTGTTAATGCTGTTTGGCCACATTTCATGTCTTTGGGCTGTCTTTGTGTGGCACTACTGGAGAATGTGTTCCTGAGTTTGGTCTGCTTCCTTACGCTGACATTTTGGTGATTGTACATGTTACAAGTTTTATTAAATATCTGTGCATGTGATATTTGAATATAGTATAGTGTATTGTGTTTTAGTCTGAAGATAATCACTTGTTCTCGACAGGACATCTGAATAATCTCATTCACGGTAGTTATCTGGCACCTGTTGTGCTTTAAATTCATTGTTTCCATGAGGGCTTTTCACCCCTGGGCAGGTGATGCTGCTGCTTGACTTCTCTTTCTGTACACACAATTGTGCCTTCCAATCTGCCTGTTTTTTGTTTTTTTTCTGAGACACCGTAGTGCAAAAGTATCCACTGCTGCTTGATCCTCAGGCATAGGATGCCCTCCATTGCCTCTCGCTCCCTTTGGAGTTTGCCAGCAGTAATTGCAGTGGTGACGTTGCAACCGTCAGCGGAAAAATGTTTGATTTTGGGGGTCTATCAAATACGTGAATGATGTTTGCTGTTCATGAGAGCTTCCACTGCCTTGTAGTACAATGCTACTCGGTTGGGATTGCCTCTGCTTGGCATGGTCTATAACTTCTTCTTTTCATGGCATCAGTGGCAGGCCCATCTGTGTAGATCCTTATCCATGCTTCACAGGGGGTATAGAGATCTTTCTTCCAGTCATAGACAGCTGTACTCTCCAGCTCAGGCTGCTGTTATGTGGTGATCTTTTGTGATGAACACGACATGGGAATAAAAGTGTGAATGGCTTCGTTTGTGCTTTTCATTCCTGGGCTTGGTGCCTCTTTGGTAGGAATCAATGTATCCACTGTTGCGGGTAGCTTTAGTAGGGATCTCTGTATTTCTCAACCTTTGGTCATAACCTTGGATCACTTTAAGTCCATGTGGTGTTTTTATTCTGAATGATCTCATGTGCATTAATATGTTCTCCAACTTTAAGGTTCCGGGAGGAAATGGAAGCAGTGCACAAGCTGGTTGAATGGAGTCACAAGAAGCAAGAAAAAGAAGCTGAGGCATGCACAGAGATGAGTGAATGGGAACAAGTTGTAGATCGTGCACACTTCATGGTTTGGAGGAGGTTTGTTCCTGAGACACAGCTCTACCAGTACAGAGGTATGTTCGGTCTGTCTGTTGGGTGTAGATGTTAAGTCCTTGATGTGTACCTGTTGCTAGTATAGTGTATTCACTTTCTCAATGCCCACAGTTTCTGGTCATTTCTGCGTCGTTTTATATTTTGACTGATTTGTTTTCCATGTCTTTCATTCAATCTGCTGTCAAACTGTTTATTTGTGGGTGGCTTGTGGGTGCTCTATGGTTTGCTCCTTTCCTATCGAACATCTGTTGTCCTTGTCACTCCTCCTTTTTAGTGTTACTCAACTGTCTTGTAATACGTTTAATCTTCAGCTCTTAAATGACCTAATTGTTTTGCAAGTACTGTGAAACACTTATTAAAACAAAACTGTTTTTTCACAGCAGTGAATTTCTTTGATCTGTTTTTAATATCACAAGGCTGAAATGTTTTAGAGGTTTGTGGGGCAGGTAAAGAAAAAGCATGCAGCATTGAGTTTTTAAAAGTTTTAGCTGAGGTTTTACGGCGCTCGCAACTGCATAAAGTCATATGAGCACGCATTGAGAAAAGGTGAGCCCACAGTAGCTTAGGTCGGTCTGTAAATTATTCTTGATTGTGTTCTGTAAGCGAAGTTGTTTTTTTAATTTACAATAAACAAAGAGATAATCGGTAACGGCTTTGATTTTAGCAGGACAAAAATCAGTTCCTGTAGGTCAATAGCATTTCAGACTCATGTGCAAATTCCCTGTGAATTTAGTGAAGAGATTTTATAAGCGAGATATATATATATATAGCAGTTCAAATGGTGCCAAACAGAGGTACAAGAAGGTGAATAGACAATATTGATTTTTTTTACCCTTAAGTATTCACATTGTGTCAAAGTGAAGGCAGAGAAATTTTCCTGTACTTATGCTTATGAGTAGGAGTAAAAGTTGTTTGACTCTGACTTAAAATTATCCAGTTCACATTTTTTGCCGTAAGTTTTGTTTTGGAAAGGAAATTTTAGGTTATTTTTTGTTTTTAAGGTTATTTTTTGTTTTTAAGGTGTTGTGAGTTCAATTTTCACTAAATTTCTCTGAATAAAATTTTGAATTAAAAAAGAGAAACAAATGATTAATCATTTTATCATTTGGCCAGAATGGACTTAAAAATCACTCCTTCGAGAGCTCAACGATTTAAGTAGGTATTTTTTTTAGTCAAGCCATATCAACACATGAGCACTTTTTCCCGAATCATTTCAAATTTTAAAGAAGTCATGCAAGGGAAAATGGTTAAGGAATTTCATTAGTACATGGGTATGCAGTTAATCATTTATTGATTGAATTAAGCAAATTATGCTGTGTTTGTCCAGTCAGTTGTTTATTTTTAATTTCTGTTATTTGACTGATTATTTTTACTAATGAATGCTTCTTTTGCTTTTTTTTCAGTCTATGGGCATTTTACTGACATCCCCTCTCGTGCATTCTACAACACACAGGTAGAGAGCTGTGTTCTTATTATGCTTTTTGATGTTGTTATTGTAATTATGAGACTTCCTTGTTCAAGCTTTTAACTTTATTACCCAGATTAAGATCGCCTTAGAATAATGTTCTTCAAAGATTTCTATTTATCCTCTTCTTGTTTATGCACTGATCAAATGCTTCAAAGAAAATGAATGAGATTTTGATCCCATGTTGGTTGTGATAGTAAGGTAGTGGAAAAACGCATGTTTTGGGAGAGATTGCAAGATTACCTAGCAATGTTCAGGGAGATACTATTATTCTAGCCATATGATTATATTTATTCTTTAAAGGACAAATATATATTGCTTTTGTTCATTGGAACAGTGCGTTTGCAATTTTGTATTAGTTTTGTATGTATGTTGATATATATACATATATTTGTTCATGATCTTGTAAATATACGCATTATATGGCTGTGATTGTTGTTAACTTGCTGTTGGGACTTATTTTGTTTTTCTGACTAGGTGGATCTTGCATACTGGAAGGATTGGGACAAAAATACTCTTGATGTGCGGGTTGTGGAAAAAGATAAGGAGTCCACCTCAGAAGTTGTTCACTGGGTATACAAGTTTCCTGTAAGTTTTTTTGTTTTGTTCTGTTTTTTTTTCTCTTTGTACAATTTATTCTTTCTCTACTTTCTCATTGATTCCTCTTTTTTTTCACCTCCCTCTCCTTTCAAAGTCTTTGATTCTTTTGTAAGGTCTGTTTGTATATATATATTACCGTACAGCCCTTGCTAGATCTGTTTAAAAGCTTTGTGTGGTAGAGTAGCAGTCAGCAGTATAGAGTGAAATTAATTTTTTTGTTGAAAATATAAACAGCATTTTATGTATGCTGTTGACAACAATGAGGTGTTTTGTCACAATTTGTTTTTGCTCATTAAGTTAAAATACAGCTTGGTCAGAGCCCCATTGAGCTGGCTGTACAGAGAAAACATTTATATTTCAAGTGCAGCACCTTTTTTGCTTGTCTGGGAAGTGGAGTAAAGATTGTGTAGAGTTTCCTGTTGCTGTTTTTTTTTGGTTTAAAAATGTTTACATAAATTGATTATCTTAGATCTTTAGAGTTCATAATTCTTTATTTCAGTATCCCATGTATCCAAGGGACTATGTCTATGTTCGAAGATACACAGTAAGTAGTTTTATGTTGGCATTCTAGATGTGGATGTAACATGAGCTTTAGAGCATGATCTGGAGATGAAAATTTGTCAGAAAGTTCTAAAACTGTACCCACTTGGGTTTCAGTGATTTGAGTTGGAAAATTTTCACTTATATCACCGACTTGTCATGTTTTTGCTCTTGAACAGCTCTACGGTTTTTATTTTGTTTTGTATCTTATTGACAGAACCCAGTTTTTATTCAATAATCAAGAGGGTCTGCTCTTTGGGAAACCTTTTTCCCCACCTCACTATTCTTGATAGCCTAGAGACAGAATAAGTGTTGGTGTCGCTCTTCTCTTCACAAGTGTGTCAGCTAGAGTCTTATTTCCTTTGCTTTTCTGGTAGCCACATGACATTGTAGCAGGTGTTTTTAGTGTTCTATTCTTCTGACAAGCATTTCTTAAATTTGGGAAGGACCAGGACGTGACTGCTTTTGGACTTTTAGCTGCCAAGGTGCCTTTCACAGGCTTAACCTGTAAGCTTTGAATATTTATCCCAGAAAACTAGGTTTTCGGTCCAGTTTTGACAAGAATTCAAGGGGGAGAAAAAGTGGAAAAAATCCAATGTTACTATCCAACTGTGCATGCAAGTACTTTGGCTCGATGGTTCAGCATATTACATAATTACCTGCAGGCATGCTATCAACAACACCCCCCCCCCCTCCCCCATTATTGTTACCAGTTATCACACATGCAGTCTGTCTGAACTCAATGATCAATGTTGTTTTGAGTCCATTTGAAGTTGCTTGATAGACTTAATGCCCTGACAATATTATGAACTAATATGTTTTCGACTTGTTACTTACTGTCCTTATGATAATCATATTCACATGAATGGCTTTGGTTTGCTTCAAGGCTCTCATCCCTTTTTCTTTTTGTTTCTGTTTTGTATGAATTAATTTATATTTTGACAGTTGTGAGGTTGGAACATGATTTCAAAGGTACTGTTTTTGAAATTCTAATTTCTTGCATTATTTCTTTGGACTTGTTTCCTTTTTCCATTTATTGTTTTTTGTGTGGATGACATATATATTGTAATTTTTCCAATGTCCAGTTGGATCAAGAGTCCAACACCATGGTGATAACTGCTAAGGCCACCCAGCACCCGAGCTGCCCAGAGGATTCATCGTGCGTCCGCGTTGCTACTTACACCTCACAGATGGTCATCAAACCATACACAACGTTTGATGAGGTATGTTTCTTTTCTCCTTTCCATTTTATGTAAATTAGAGAAAAACGTCATGTCTGTGGGAGACTCATTGGAAGAATAAAACCGACAACAAACTACATAATTTTAAGCCCAAACTGGGTCCAGGAAAACCTTGGGCCTCTTCAGAAGAGACAGTCATTTTGACTCGATTACACATTGAACACACGTCATGTCTTCTTAAGACATTCTCAAGATCTACTTTCGCCAAAACATGCTTTGTTCGAGTTCTGGTTAGTTGAGCCTGTCATCAAGACCCGTCAGTAGAATTGTTTCAATCGCGCGTTCGCACCATGTGACATGACTTCGGCGTGTGAGTTCCGCGTGTGTCGGGGACTAGGTCAGAGACGGTCCATCGACGGGGTCAGTTTAAGTTCATGCGCACCGGTTGAAGCGTCTTTCGGGACTTATCCGGGGGGGGGGTATAATACTTGGACTAGGAGAGCTTGACATGATACTTCAGGATTTAAAAAAAGATAAAACACTCAGGCAGGCGCTCGCGCGCACACACATACACCACACACACACACACGCGCGGGCGCGCAGAGGGAATATACATGGATATAATAATGGACACCCCTGGAAATTTTTAAAGTCAGCTTTGCAGTGACCTGGGTGATTTGTCGTTGATCCCGATTTCTTTCACCAAGACCCAATTTTTTTCCCTGCTGAGATCCTGACTTTTAGATTTCATAGAGGGGCAGGCCTATTTTTCTTGGTGTATTACAGTCGGAATTGACCCCTTTTGGTTTGTCAACTTTTATTTTATTTTTGATAGGCCCAACTGCTCATCTACCACCACTCACCCCCCCTCTAAATGGACACTACTCTAATTCTAGTCAATATTACTCATTTATTTCATAAAGGTAATTAAACATCGTTAGCATTTAATCATAGTCATGGTCACTCTGTGTGTGTCTGTGTGAATGTGCGTGTGAGTTAAATGTTTAAGCAAAAAAACTTACCCTAAAATTATGAGATATTGACTTTTACCCTTTGAGTTTCTAAAAGAAGGGTTTAAATACCCCTTAAGATAGTAAAACAAAGGGTGAAGGAACCTCTTAAGTTGGCGTGAAAAGGGGAGCCCTGACAAGAAAGAGGGAAACATGAAAGAGAAACAGCAATATAAATAGTATATAATGTACTTATATTCTTCACATGAAAATTACAAATCAACGTTAACAAGTGAGAAAGAAGCGAAGTGAAGCACAAGTATAAACTTTCTTTTTAAAATTAAAGAGGTTCGGTTTATTTTTCCTTTCACGAATATTATTATTCTCCGGTTGTTGTTTTTTGTTGTTGTTTTTTTTTAAAGTATATTTTTTTCCCGGCGGTAGTTTTTTGTTGGAAAAATGCCAAAATCGCTGCCGCTATTCGCGAACCAAAAAAGTCCTATATCGCGGTCGCGGCTGCGACAAACGCAGATGCTAGAGTAATCAGAGAAATGGTTGGCACAAATGATGTCATGCATCACAACCAACACCAAAGAATCAAGTGGTTCGGGCATCTCATGCGATTACCAAAACACCATCCAGCACAACGTGCTTACATAAAAAAATTCAATGGCAACAAGGCTAGAGGGCGACCGAGAGAGACCTGGATAGATGGAGTCAGGGAAACACTAACAAGCTCTCCTGCTGGCCACAGAGAGACGTCTCTTTCTTCTCGCGACATCTAAAAGGGTATAAGCGGTGGATAAAAGAAAAAAAGAAAAGCAGATCCCAACAGAATCCTTGACAGAAAATTGTAAATACAGTTATTTTGACTTTAAGCAGGTTATCATTTTTAGATTATATTTCCTCAAGTTTTTAACATTTTAAAATCTGATCATTAACCCAAGCAGTGAACTGTTGTGAATGCAACGAACTTGTGTTTCGTGAGCTCACATGACCTAATACTGTAAAACTCTTACTTATACAAACAACATCATATAAAACTGCTTTCTTTGACATACTCATATAATGATATTTGCCTATAACTGATAATGTTCTTAAAACTACAAGGACAATACAACTTTATATAAACATTTATGAAATCTTCTTTTTCACTGAAGCTTGAGAATGCATGTGCTTTTAAAAAAACAAACTTATTTCCTGTAATCCAGCTCAACTTTAAGAAATGTTTTACGAAAGAAAACTGTCTTGTTTTGTTTGTTTTTGCCTCAGGTTATGTACCTGTTGAAAGCTAAAGACATTTGAGAAGTTGTGCCCTCACCCTTCAACTTGTTCATTTTGCAGAATGGGTTTGAGTACGTTATGACCTACTGTGACGATCCACAAACCAACTTTCCCACTGTGTGCTACAACTGGATGGCAAGCACAGGTTAGTGCTTTATGGGGTTGGTCTCTCAGCTCTCTTTTGGATGGTTGTTTTTATAAGTAATCATATGTGTGTGTCATTTTGGTGAAATCAGGCGCTCATCTAAATAATGAAATCGAACTCGAACTGACATTTTTCAGCCTGTTTGCAATTTTAATTGATTTTTTTTTTTCATTCAACACCTTTTAAGTTACGTACAAATATTTCTGTTTGGATTTTTTCAGAAAAATGTAGATCAAAAGCATAAAAATATTAACTAGCAGTTTCCAAGGATACTCAAGCTTGGGAAGTCACCAAATTTTGGCAGTCATTTCCTTGCTAATTTCACTTTTGCAATTAAGCAACCCTAGCACCCATCAATCGAAAATATCTCAACTTCTATTCAAGATAGTTGGGTATTTTTTCATCTCAAGCAGAACAAATGAACAAGTTGCTTGATTCCAGCCTGTCATGATGCATTTTAAAAATATTACTGTCTTCGGATGAAGAGATAGACGGAAACCTATGTTCTATCTGTCCATACAGTCAAAAATAGGTCAAAGATTTACTGGGGCAAGTGCAAGATGTTCTCATAATGGTAAAGGGGAGCCTCCAACTGTCTATCCATGTGTGCAAGAATTGTTTTGAGTTCATATAGCAAAGATTTGGAATCAATGTATAATGAATGAAGTATCTTAGCTAAAAGTACCTACAAAGGGAATGTGCTGTACACATTCTTTCCTTTTGAGCAAGAAGTTAACTATTCACTGCTGAGAGTTTGTCTTTGCTGTTGATGTTTGTCTGTGAATGTAAAGAAGGAATCTAGAGAATCAACTGTCTCCCTTGCTGACGTTTTTTTCCTTTTATCTTTTTCATGTTTCATGCATTTTCTGGCTCTCTGCTGGCATTTCTTTCTACTCTCCATTCTTACTTCAATGCCCTCACTGTGCTCCTTGACCAGCTACTTGGAAATTATGTATAGCATAATGTACTTGATGATTTAATCTTACAGTGTCAGCTGCTGTTGGAAAGGTCATGTTTACATTTTTTACTAGTCCACTTTACTTTTTTGTTGTTGGTGAAATGCACTAAACGACACAATAACATTGCTTCATTACCTAGAATAGTGTGGGAAATATAATGTTGCCAAAAAAGAAGAAAGAAAGTAAGAATTCAGAGAGATGTTTATCTGGCATTAATTTTGATATTTCTTGTATTTCAGGTGTACACGAATTTTTGGAAAAGGTTCACAGAGCGGCTCGTAAAAAGCATGAAAAAAGCAACGAGTCCTCTACTGCTCGCATGGACAACAGCGCTGACAACCTCTATGCCAAAATGGCTCACCACTAGCTTAGCTTGAAACTTCTTCTTGGCTCTTCAAGGGTGTCAACAGACATGTTTTTTTTTCTGCACAGCTATGAAAACAAACCAATGTGATATCAGATATGCACTTTAGTATTTGTCGCTGAACGAAATAATATCACTAATCCCTTTTTATACTATTGATATTTTTGTGTAAGAGTTTTGTTTTGCTAGTTTAGGTGAGCAGATTGTTTTATATACTTATATTGTCAAGACATCTTTCAAAGTAGAAACTTCAAGTTATGAAAAAAAATGGTAGATAAGAGGAAAATAATAGTTTTAATGTAATTTGTTTCACTAAGAAAACGCAATGTATTACTGTTACATTAACACCATGCATCTTGCTATGAAAGTAATGAGTTGAAAGTCATGCACACTCTTCATTTATTTATTTGGTAGAAGGGTATGTAGTTTTGGTGCTTCTCATTTTGATGTAGTTCAGAATTTGCCAAAAGTAATGGGGGACTATTGTGATAATAACAGTATTTGCATTTATATTAAGTGCTACGCACTGTACACTTAACAACTATTATTACTCCAGTAGGACTAGAACTTTCAGAAACATTCTCGGCTTCGTGGGAAACATTCAGTGCAAACTTCTGATTGCATTGACAGACAGTATGTTTACGCCATCTATAGCTGGGTGAAGCGAGGAATATTTGTGTAAAGTGTCTCGTCTCTCCCAAGAACATAAAGTTGAGTCCCCGATGGGGTTCAAAGCACTTGACCTTACGGTTGCTAGTCCGAGAGCCTAACTATTACGCCACTAACTTTCTTGATTTATGTTTTGTAAAAGATAACACTCTTTTCCTGCTCTCTATGATGGGATTGTTGTGTGATAACACTTTTTGAAAATAGAAATAGCTATAATGTCTTTTCCTGTGATCTAGTTATGTTTGGAGGATTTTATTTGTGAAGGTAGAATTGAGTGATAATAAAACTTCAAAAGGAATGAGAAGACTGAGAGGAAAGAAGATGAATATATATATATGAAAAGTTGTGTCTAAATATTCAAATGGCTTTATTTGCCTGCAATCTTGATGAGGAATGTGTACTGTATAGTTGAATGAACCAGCATCTGGTGAATTAAGGAAAATGGCATCAAGGCTTTTGTCTACATCCTTTTTTAGCTTTCTCACTTGTCAATGCAATGTACTTTGCTCAAATCATAACAGTGGTGAAGTTTTGAACTATTGTTTCCGTTTTTACACTCCATAATGCAGTTAGTCTAAAGGAGGCTTAAAAAATTTGGTCCACATGTGAAAAGCTCTCGATTGATAACCCAAAGAAATCGTTTGATATGTGTGATCCTGTTTATACAACTTTATGATAAGGATGGCAGAACTGTCAACAGAGCTGTCTTAAACTGTCTCTCCATTTGTGCTCTTTGTGAGAAATATTGAAAAAGGCAGTCCCATTTGGTTGTCGCCTTCCTTGTAGATAGATGTGGGAAGTGTCTTTTTTTCAGTTGAGAACACTTGACTTTTCAATGTGAATGTCGGCCTTGACCATCTGGACTGCTTCATAACCTTTGTGGCCCTCTAGTTCTGTAAATAATTACGTTTGTTCACCACGCTCACATTTGTAATTCTTGATGCCATATATTCATCTTTGTGAATAAGTCATAGTTTTGTGTGGTGAGCTGTAATACCCTGTGGTGCCTCTCTGTTGAAATCAGTGGTGAAGTCCATGCCCTGTAGGAACCTGACTCACCCATGCTTGTGAATAAAGATTGATAAATGAACAATGACTTTGTGGAACATTTTGGAAAAAAATTGGCAATGGGCATTATTTATCAATAGGATCCTTTGACTCTTGCTATATTGTTCCAACTTGAATCATTTTTAGTGACGTTAACGTCATTTTTTATAGTTGTTGGTCTTGAATACCAATTGTATTTTTTTCACATTTTGCCACTATTTTACTGTTTGTTATTGGTCATATTGATCTGTTGAGCACCACTTCAGATTTCAGCTGCTGCAAGTTCACGTTTTTGAATTCACTTCAGTTTTGACTTTGTTTCATATTACTCCCATTTGTGCACTCTTTTGGTGATGTGGGATTTATCATAGCATTATTTATCCTGGGTGTTTGCAAAACTTCACAGTTTCAAGAAATATTATTGATGGTGTAAGTTGTATATATGTGAAAGAATAGTGCTTGGTTTGTAGATCTACGACATAACTTCTTACTTTAATCAACTCACATGTCGTAACTGTAGGAAGAACGAAGTACTTATTGAATTTGTGGTACA
This sequence comes from Aplysia californica, assembly GCF_000002075.1. NCBI lineage: Eukaryota > Metazoa > Mollusca > Gastropoda > Aplysiida > Aplysiidae > Aplysia > Aplysia californica. The sequence goes on from NW_004797305.1 coordinate 1,894,847, forward strand.
GAGTTAGTCTTAGGAGTCATCACACTTAACTCAGCACTATTCATTTCAGTTTGAGATATTGCATGTTGTCATTCATCTTCACAAAAACAAAGGAACTAGTCTTTAGTTGTTTATATGTGGGTCACAATGAATACTTGAAAGCCTGTTTAATGAAGAGTACTCCGAAAAATGAAAGCTAAGAAAAGAATAAAAGAAATAACATGTCATTACAGTATTTTTGCTTGAAGTTTGCAGGTTTTTTTTCCTTGGGTCTGTTCTTGTAGATTTTGGGTTTCTTTGTCAAAGGTTGTTCTTTTGTCTGTCAAGTCACTGTAATATTTTGTTGCTGATGAAGAAAATAATGTAGTGGCCAAACAAGCTCTTTTTTTCCCCCCTGTCAACAGGAGCTCTAAATTTTGCTGTCAAAGCAGATGCTTGTGTTTTTTGTTCTCAGAAGCTGACATTGTCTTTTACCCTTACCAGAATGCTATTGTGTGGGATGGAAAATGACAAGGTGAAAAAAAAGGGTCGACAAAAAATTTTTGATGCTAGTTGATGATCTAGGTAGGCCTAAATGAGTTTATCCTGCTTTTTGAGGAAAATGTTTGTTAGAAGTTGCACGAAATCTTTTGACAGGTATTCCCTTTCAAATTACAATCGTGGGGAACCAGAAACATGTGTATGGAAGGCGCACAGTATCATGTACACTTGGTTTAAAGCGAGAAAGAGGATTTTATCATAGTAAATGCATTTATATGGCACGTACCCACACTCTTCAGCATGCTCTATGCGCTTTACAACTATTTACGTTTATGAAGACAGTTTGCTATTGCAGATTGTGCAGCCCACAATCTCTGTGTTTGCAGTGGTCATATTGTTATTTTATGTTGTTTGTGACGTAGGTTTTGTATACTGTTGTACACTTTGCTCCAGTATAGGGAGGACATGGCACAGAGTGTTTTTCCTGTGTCAAGATGTTTTGAGTGCTTGTGTTAATCAGATATTACCATTGTCTGATGCTCTGTTTTGTTTGAAAATTTTATACTTTTTGGTTCTTGACGAGTTTTTCTGTAGGTTTGTTATGGTATGCCAATTTATGCAGGTATGTGCTGTTACTAGTGTTACAAGTGTGTCCAATTTCCTACTGTTTTATTTCCATTTTACTTTTCTTTTTTTGTCCTCTCTTTACATTAAAATGCAGTCATAATTTTCTTTTGAATTCTCTTAGACTTAGTAATTTAATTAACCCTTTTTCGTGTTGTAGTAGTTAGGTTAATAATCCTTGTTGAGAAGGTAACTTTTCTCCATGTAACTCATGTGGAAGAAGAGCTTAAAAGTTTAGAATTTGTTCGACTCTATCCGTTTGGGATCAAATTAAATGACAAATCTTATATTCAATATTAATGAGTTGTTTCATTCTTTTTTGTTTTGAGTATAACTGGATCAATAACAGGAGGTAAATCCTGAAATGTGTGTCTAGAGGCGAAAAAATCGGGCGCTCGTCAATTTTTTGGCATTTGGAGTTATTGGTATCATCTGAAAGCTGATTCAGTTGCCTTGCTTCCAATGAAATAAAAACCCATTTATCTTCAACAGAAGTCAAAATACTGTCGAACCTGCCTTAACGGAAACCTGTATAAAACGGAAACCTGTCTTAACGGAATCTCCCCGCTCCCCCATTGATATATTCCTCTTTAATTACCTGTCTGTATAAAATGGAAACCTGTCCAACGCGGAAACGGAAATAAAAATCTGCTCACTTCCGAGGATTTCACCTGTCTAAGACGGAAAATGCTTTGCCCGCTCAGCCCTGATTTGAAACAAAACTTGCAAGTTTGGTTCCGCTGGCTCTAAACTAACGCTATGGTCATGCTGCAGGGTGAGGAAGGGGAGTAGGGGTGCAATTTGGGGGAAGATGTTACCCCATCATGTGAGCCCTGAGCGATGCATGGTCAGTGGAGTGTGGGTGTGAAATCTCACGACTGCCCGTGAGAGTGCTCCAGGAGCCAGCCACTACGGAAACTCTCCTGGGTCCAGAAGCCAGAGGTGTGAAATTAGATTGACCAATGCCTGCCGCCCTGATCATACGGCCAGCCGAGAAAAGAGTTCCTTGAATCGTTGTTACAATGATAGCAGTAAAGGGGGGCATTGGTTGTTAGGGTTAAGGATGGAAGCAAGGGAGATGTTCAAACGTTTCTGTTTTTAATAGATCAAACAGTGGTCCCATGAAAGGCATGCACTGGTGGTAATTGGATAAGTAAGACTGACGCATGTCATTATCAGACAGGATAGCAATTGAGAGGTGTGAAGTTTTGACCACTGCTTGCCCGTCAGACAAGCGATCCTTGATCCCACCGGCTGGGCCTTTGAACCCCCCCTCCCCCAACCTCCGTTTCCCCCTAAATTCCCCTGTCTAAGACGGAATTTTTTTCTGGCTCTCTTGTGATTCCGTCTTACACAGGTTCGACTGTATTTGTGATTGAAGGAAGTGAGGTCGTCTGGTTTCAGTGGTGAAATTAACAAGAAAATGGCCGCCAAAGTTTGGTAACTCCAAAAAGGGGTTGAGCCAAAAAATAAAAATTGGAAAAAAATTTTCAAACTGACGCAAAAATGCCTGGTTCTCTGATTTCCTTATTTTGACGAGCATCTGATTTCACCTCGCTGCCTCACATATGTAGACAGGTCCTATTTTTTGTCTTCATTGTGTCGCTATGGTAGTTGAAGTTGTAGAACTTCAAATAAAATTTAGGGAAAGAGGTTAGTACAGAAGATTTCAAGAAAGGGCCATGTCTCCTATAGGAAATGAGGACTTAAAGAGGAGAGGGCCAAGATGGAACAGACTGGACCAAAAAGAACTAATGTTGCAAGCTTCATGGTCACTTTCTTGTGAAGGGTACACTTCTTTCTCCGAATTCCTCTGCCATAGTACATTGTATAATGTAGACAACTGTAGATTCTTCTAACTACTACAGTGGTGTTGACGGTACAAGTACCATACAAGTGTGGCCATTTTTTGCCACCGGGTATACAGTAGAACATGACTATAACGTTGCCCGCTGCAGCGGGACCATCCCAACAGCGGAACCTTACTGGAATCCCCTTCTTTTTTAGTCTATGTAACTCAATTAACTGTTCTCGGGTTTAACGGGGCTAGGAAAGGCCCGAAATTGGATACAGCGGGAGAGATCGAGTGAGCTCTAGCTGGAGGAAGGGGGTTGGGGGGTGGAGGCTGTAGGTGGGCTCCAGACCGTTAGTCAACGGTGCGGTGTTGTGATTGGCCAGTCCAGCGATGAGTGAGGTGGGGCAGGCAGCAGAGAGAGATAGTACGGAGAGACGTGTTACGTGAGCCACTCCAAAAGTGATGCGACATAGTCTTATATGAGGTGCCCATTAGCCTTTAGAGATGGGATAGGTTCGGATCGGGGGTGGTTGCCTGAAAACGTACGCGATTGTTTTGGAGGCGAAGAGTTGGGCACAATCAGCTTGTGCCACGATAACCGCTTTGGGCCCTCAATCTGGCTAGCAAACCGCCCCAACTAGACCCGATCCCCTAATGGGCATCCCGTCTTAGGCCTAGGCTTGGCCAAAAGACAGTAAAAGAAAAGGAGAGCGTGTAGTGTGTGATTTTTCAGTAATTCCCCTTTGTATTTCTATAGTGGGAACTTGTCTACAGCGGGATTTTTCTTCTAGAACTAAAAGTCCCGCTATAGCCATGTTCTACTGTATTATAATAAAGTATCCTGCCTCTGGCCACAAGAAGCCAGTTTTAGAAAATCATACCCATATTGACCTTGATTTCTTTATTTTTAATAAGGTATTGAACATGTTTTCTATGGTAAGTGTAAGTAAGTCTTTTCCCCTAACTTCCTAGGAATCTTAGTCTTGGCATGTCTGCTCAAGGGATATTGTGTGGAAAATTTTCTTTTTCTGAGAAGACAAAGTGCTAGTCCCAGTACATGTACATGATGTATGTCCTCTGGAAACACTGTACTTGAAGTCGGGATCCAAGTTCTCTAACAATGCTTCAATGCTGTCACATGGAAATATGTGATTTTTTTATACGTACATGTAGGCTACAATGTAATGTAGGTGCATAAATAAGATTTCAGTTGTGAATTTTTGTGAAGAAGAAAAAAAAGGATAAGTAGTATTTTGGGAGCAGGGGGGCAAAATAAAACACAGACTGGCATAATAAAGTATTATAAGAAACAAATTGTTTATTGTGTGGTTCTGTCAGAGCAATAGATCCAAGCCTCACACTGGGATGAACACTTCAAGGGGGATATTGGAAAAAAATAATAATCACAAAACACATCAGAACAACAGTTCTTACCTCTTTGAATGCCAAAGTGTTGGAGATATTTTCTTGCCTTTTTAAACACATGTAAAGAAAACCCAGGAATAACATATTTGTCTCTTATTTCTTGAAGTTGGATGATAAGCTATCCCTCTTGGCTCTAGGCAAGGGTTTTCTGCTGCTTCTTTTCTGTCTGAAGGTGGACCTGGTCTTTTCCTTGTGAAAGTTGGCAGTTGTTTTACCTTGGTGTAAACTACAACTACAATTCTGTACAAAGTCAGCAGAGTTTAGGGCTATGATTCTGTATTTCTTTGGGTATGTAGTTTTAGAGATAAACAAAGTACATGTAAGAACTTTTAATGAATTAACTGGACCTGTCTGTCTTTATTATAATCCATCTGATATGAATCAGAACATATGTGAAGATTGGAAATCCACTTACGTCTTTCACTGATTTTTAACCAGTCATGGGCAAACTTTAAAAACTTGATAGAAATAACCATTGTCACCACAAGCTGGAGGCACTCAAAGAGTTAAGACGTTGATCTTTGATATATATATATATATATATACTACTCAAAACTATTGAAAATAACGAAATCAAACAAAGGTCCCATAACCCTGAAAAAAAGAAGAATAGAAAAGCGATAAGTGAAGTGCGTAAAAAAACAGGATGTGTAGGTTAAGATAAGTACTGAGGAGTCCAACAGACAGCAATCTCATGCCCTGTGTGATTTTTGCAAATTTAAAAACAAATGTTTTTTAAGACTAAAAGTCTGAAAATGATTAGAATGAAAAAGTTGGACAAAAAAGCCTTAGTTTTTACATAATTAAGGTCAGCAGAAAGCGAACTTTCATTCGTGTTGTATTGTTAGGGGTAGACATAATTAGTACAAGAGTGCATTATCAATATCATTATAACTTTTTCAATCTTTCACTTTTGTGAGAACCAAACTTATAAGTCAGTTTTATTATTATATTTGTGTACTAAATAGAAACTTGCCTTGTTTAGTTGGGGAATTCAATCAAAATCAGACGTAATTAGCGAATAATCACCCTTTTACTGCAAGTGCATGTTCTATTGATCCCATCCAGACATATCAGATGATCAAAAAGTTCTAATCACTGACTCGAGAATAGAAAAAGCTCTGCCTTTATCTTTACAGAAATTGTGACAGCTTTTTTAAAAAACATGAATGCTGCTTCATTGAAAATTTGAGATTCCTCACATTCTGAAAAAAAAAATGCTCTGAACAATAAATTCATACTCTGGCAGGTTTTAGTACAGACAGCGTACGGAGTGCATTTAGAAAGCAGGCTTCACATCACTCTATCCAAACAAAAGTAATAATTACAAGACAGTCACAATTGCAGAGAAAAATGTTTTTACAAGTTTCACCAAGTAAACACACATACAAATACATGTACATAAAAAAAAAAAATTAGTGTTGAGAATTTTCTTCTCATCTGTGTAGAGTGAGTTGTTTTAACAAAATAGAACTTATTAATATAAACAAAAGCAGATCACAGGCAATTTTCTTAAAAGTAAAAGAATAAGATCACTGAAAAGCAATAGAATATGCTTGGCATTCTCTTAATCATAAACAATATAGGCTACATGTCTTATGCAGTCATGTGCTGACAATGACAGTACACATGACATACAATTTCAATTAGTACAAATACAAAGTCAACAGTGACAATTCAAACTTGATGTGAGCTGCACATACAAATCACAATGCTGCATCAAATAAGACATAAAGAAATTTACTAACAATATAAGCATTAAACTTATATATATATATATATATATATATATATATATATATATATATATATATATATCAAGGGTAATGTATAAATACCTTTAATGGAGAAAAAAACCCCACCCTGGACGGATTGCTGGTGCATGAAAACGAAATGAAATGGAATGCGATAAGCATTACAAAAGTATTTACAGATCTCTTCAAAATGTTCCCAATAATGCTTGGACATAATGACAATATATCCCAATCTGGCATCTTGTTAAAATTACATGGTTCTTGGAGTTTCCCTGTCCTGTGTAAGCAAACAACAATGGCGAGAATAAATACAATATAATATCAAGATTCAGTTTGTGATGTTGAAAACAATGGCGGTCATGTCATAGTTATAACCATGTTTTACTTAGAGGTTGTACAATGAAGTTAGTGCTCAAAATATTCAGTTTTTTAAAGTGAAAGAGTAGAGGAGTACAGTGTAGCTAACAATGCACGAGTTCACAAGGTTCATTATTGCAGTGGATTTCAACTAAAAGAAAGTCTGATGTTATGATTTTTGGACACAACAATGCTTCTTTTGTCTTGTTTGACCAACACACTGGAATGAGAATAGAAAAACTGAGAACATGATTTGTAAGGTTAAATCAATATTTTGTTTGTGTCGCCTTGACATCATTTTAAGCTAACTGCAGTCTAACACTTTCCTGTGCTGACATAAAGTATGATAAAGTTGACAAAATGTAGTCTGTGGAAGTGCTGCATAAGAATTGCCTTCCCAATCTGCTCCAAAACTGTTGCGGTTCTTGCTTTCTACAATATTTTATTTCTTTTTATACAAGTAATGAAATCATTACTACATCTATTATAAGCAAGGACAGAAAAATAAGGCAATGAAATTGTGTAAAATCTTCCTGTGAATGTCTGTATACGTCTTAAGCCTCCACTGACACAATTCAGATCATTTAAGAGGCGGGCTGCTTTGACCCTGCTTGTCAAGGCCAATGTGGGCTGAGAGGTATTCGACATCTCAGATTCCAGGTCCTCATAAATTTTTGGGCATGTGGAGTCACTGGTATCATCTCAAAGCTTGTTCAATTGCGTGACTTTCGATGAAAAAATTACCCACCTATCTTGAATACAGGTCAAGATATTTATGATTGAAGGAGGTGCGGGTTGCCTGGTTTCAGAGGTAAAATTAGCGAGAAAATGACTACCATAGATTGGCGACTTCCATAGCTTGAGGGACCTTGGAAACTGAAATTTGTATGCCTTTAATCAACGGTTTTCAGAAAAATCAACTCAGAAATGTGGTTTTAAATGGACATGAAAGGAGTTGAGCCAAAAAAAGAGAAAATTAAAAAAAATTTGTCAAACGGCCAGGAAAATGCAGTTTTCTTGGACTTTATTATTTTGATGAGCGCCTGATTTCACCACGATGCCTCACATTTAATAAAAACTCTCCTTACCCAGGAATGGAACTTACATCTTTTGCATCTGGAGGTGAAGCATCTAACAACTACACAACAGGACACTGGGGTAAGTGTGGAACACTGTAACAACAGAGCACTGATGCAACCTCCCACAGAGTCTTGTATGGGACTGCACAGGGCTCCAGCACCACAATCAGTACAATTGTTAAAGACTGAAGAGACCAGCCTGCTCAGAGATGTCTACAAAATGCTGAGTAATGCATATATCCCTCATCCTTACAACTTACCCTACAGGAAAGAAAATGTGACAAACAGATGGCACAAAGGATTGAATGGCAATAAAAAGAAAATGATGCAGTCTACACTTGTCTTAATTTAAAACTGGTCAAAAGACACATTTATTTAGAGCCTACTAAATTTTATTTTTAGCTAATTAGATTCTTTTCCCTATAAGTGGAACAAGTGTAATATGCGGCCACAGTAATTGTCTTTTTGTGCATATATGTTCTTTTGTCAGAACTTGGTACATTATTATGGGTGATATTTGAAAGGACTGTTAGGTGATGATGGAGCCAGTATGAATGAAATGCATCATCGTATAAGCTGTCGAAATGTTATGTTATTGTGAAGTGCCTTGAACCGCCAGAGAGTGGGCACTATGGAAGTGTGGAAGTGATATTTATCATTATTATAATTTATTACTATGTACAGTGCATAGTGGCAGGTGACTGGCCTCCAAAAGTAAGTGGGACTTGCATATAAAAAACAGTGAAAGTTCCCAAACAACACCTCTATGTGTGGTAATAAGGAACAACCCATGAAGACATCCACTGTCTACATCACAGTAATAGCCTAAATTACTCCAAACACTGCTGGTTTAACAGTGATAATAGCACACATCAAATGTTACAACTTTGAAAAAGTTTGTTAAAAAACAGGTTGTACATAACAAAATCATTTTTATGAAGAACCAGCAGTCATCCTTAGGTTGGCATTCACAGTCAGGATTAAAAAGTGACAATGTAACTTCAAACAGTGTATGATCCCTGATCAATGGCCCAAATGCAAATATATATATTTTTTACTTACTTATGCAACGTGGTAGATAGGTAATTTTTAAAAGGCAGTGCAAAGCAATCTTTTGATTACACGTGAAAGTAGAAGTGGCAAGATCAGAAAATGATTCAGTGTGCCTTAAACTTAAACGATTAATCACACTGTAAAACTTTTTTATATTTCAGAGTGTGAGACAGTGGTTCTTATCACGGAAGTGACTCTGCCAACTGGCAAACCAAATTGAAGAAATATAAGATTTTGATAGTTTGAATTGAACCTCCCTAAAAATGACCTCTGAACCAACCATTACGTATAAATGTAGCTATAGCGTAGGACACGCAACACATCTACAGAGTCAACATTGTACTGTAAAGAAATGCCACCCAGTACTTGTGCTTTTAGTTAGACAATAATCTTTTCTGATGATATAGAGATATATACTTTAAATTAATTTCTGCATAAGTCTTTGAAAACATAACTGAATATGAAAAGGAGTCTACAGGTGTGACTTTTCATACATAGCAATGCACATATAAAAAGTTGAGAGCTGTTCCCTGTTTCATACATTGATCAGCTGCAAGTAAATCTATCCACTTAGGGCACTCGAAGTAAAATGTGGAAAAATATGGCTCTCAGATACAAACGTTCAATGAACTTAAGAAATTGAATTATATAATGCATACATCAATAGAGTGAACTTCACTATACTGGTACTGCCCTTTTTCTCATCCACACAGGCATTTTAAAGACGAAGGAGAGAATGTTCACTTTACCTTTTATTTATTGATATGATATGAGTTACAGCAAAAGGATGCATACATAGCTGCACACATGTACATGATCAATTTACAAACTTTCTTGTGGTATATTGCCCCTGGGGTCTATATCTTCAACAAAAACTTTTAACAACTTGTTGTTGTAGTTGTTTTCAAATCCCTTTCGCAGCGAGCATTTCGCTTTTTAACAACTTAAAATATCTTACAGCTCCCAATTTTTAAATAATGAACAACATGTATGTTTAAATTTAAACAGACATATACATGTATGTAATATTTAATAAGCATATAAAAAAAAAAACCCACAACAAATTTTGCATACTTATTGTCTTATTCTGCGACTTCCACAACCCATTGTTAGAGAGTTATCATTATCATGTGAATTAAAACCTTTCATTTTTAGAGGTTTCTGCATTTGTTATTGCTATCATTATACTTCTCAATATATGACAGTATCTATAATTTTTCAGAAATCAGTCATAATATAACTGTTTACAAATGAGATCAAATTCAGGATAAAAGCCTAATCTAAAGAAATAAAACTTTTGCTTCGTTGTTTTCTGTTATGGTGCATTGTCTCAGAATGTTTGATCTGAAAATCTGTGATCCAACACGTGAAGTCATATAATACAACATAATGCAGGCCAAACTTACTACATAAAAGTGAGTGCATCAGATGTCAGTAAGGCACAAATTAAAAGGCTTAAAAAATAATTCATTAGCTTTTCAATTTCATCTGAATTAATGAGAAATCAGTACTCAAAATATCTTTCAACTGAAACGTTCATTTCAAAGGGATGATAAATGATCAGTAAGAGTAACAGAGGAGGGAATATAAAATCAGAGATCAGAACCTGTGAAATGTATCTCACAACCAAACATCAAATGAAGTGATCTACTGATCATTCAGGACATAAAGCAATAGAAAAATACAAGGCTGAAGATTTGTGCTGTTATTCTCAATGCAGAGATTATGCACATATATGTGTCAAGACACAGTGAAATCAAGTCCTTGTCAATTTTTGGGCATGTGGCGTTATCAATATAATATTAAAACTTGTTCCTTTGTTTTGCTTTTGATGAAAAAGTGATTATCTAGCTAGAATAGAAGTCGAGATTTTTTGGGAGATTGAAGGAGATAGGGTCGCCCAATGTCAGAGGTAAAATTAGTGAGAAAATGGACGCCAAAGTTTGGCGGAGACTGCAAATTTACATTCTTTGTGCCTTTGATCAACATTTTTCCATGAAATTTACAAATATGTTTTAAAATAGACATACAAGGTGTAAAGCTTACAAAAAAGAAAATCAATAAAAATTGCCAAACGGGCTGAAAAATGTCTGTTTCTTCAATTACATGATTTTAACGAGCACCTGATTTCTTCAAGATGCCACACATATATGTAACTGCAAGAGCAGGTGTAAATATTTTTTTTCTTCTTTTCACTACTTCTGGCATCAAAATTCTGCAAGTAGGCAAAAGAATCAAGGGGGTTCTTGTGGCCTTGAGGTTAAGGTGTTGGCCTTCCATTCAAAGGTCCCAGGTTCGAATCTGGGTAGTGACCGAAACATTTTCTTCTCTAAAATTATCTCCTTTCACCTCCTTTCCTGCTCTCTAGCAATGTCCTGTCCTCAGCTTTTCGTCTCCTCTTTCTGCCCCCACCCCATCACCTCCTTTGCCCCTTCCTCTTGGCTCCTGACTCTTTCTGCAACCTTTCTACTGCTACTCCTTTGGCTCCTTCTTATTGCTTTCTTTCAGCCACACCCCTGATCTTCTTGTAAGAAAGATCTACACTTAGCCTTCTCGGACAAGGGTGAAAAATTTCAGAGGGCCCAGGTGCAATTTGCTCACACTAAAGATCCCTTGGTGGTCTAAAATCGATAAGAATAGGCTTCGGCTGCTACCCGAGCAAAATTCAAAGTTTCCTACCAGCTGAAAAAGTTTATTGTATCCCGCATGCTCATATGACCTTGTTCAGTTGCGAGCGCCGTAAAACACTTACCAAATAAAATAAAAATAAAAAGAATCAAGTAAGTAATCAGGTAAACTGATGAATACTGTTGTTAGTTTCAGTGACCACTGGCCTGCCAGCAATGAGCTGATACTAGGAGGACAAATAACAATGACAGTATGGCAACTTCTGGATCTGCAGCTGAGCTGTGGGTCTGTCTACATGCTAGAAAGACAACCGTGCCTAACATCACTGTACTCTGTGTGCGGTGACACACCCCGGCCACAGATGCTGATCAGGCCTTGATGAACTCTGAAAATAAGAAAAAAACCACACAAAAAAACAGATTATTTTTTATACTCCAACAGTTTTTCTTAATAATTCCTCCAAGATTCAAAGCAGCAAGGCAAGGGAACACAAAACCAGTTTCAAAATACATGAATCGCATAAATACTAATTGTGAACTTGTCCAACATTACTGAGATGTAGTCCAGCTTCCCTTCACTTCAGATTGGGATTACAATACACACTGCCCAAGAAATAAAAGACCTTGTCATCATCTTCATAATTATTAGCACTGCTTTATAATACTTGACTTTCCCTGTGACCAGTCTTGAGAGTAATATTTATCACTGACCCTCTAGATCAAGGTGAAAAGAACAATAAACAGATCTTAAAGAGATGAGGAAAATCTAGAAATTTAATTAATTGTTTGTAATGTGTCTAGGAGTTGACCGGACTGATCTAGTACGAAGAGTTGGGATGGGTTCGAAGGTCTTTTCAAACACACTAACGTTCCCTAAAAAGTTGGAACATTGAAATTCAATGTCTATTTCTGATATAAGGGGGCAAATGTAAAATACAGTCGAACCTGCCATGACGGCCACCTGTATAATACAGCCACATGTACAAACGGCCAGTTTCCATTTCCCTCTTTGTGTTTTTTCCTTTATTATTTCACTGTATAAAATGATCATCCGTCCAACTTTGCAGCAACCACCATATTTTATCAACCAACAACCAAAAATACCGGTCTGAGACAACTACACAATTCTCTAATCGCCAGATATTTTGTCACAAATTATGTATTAACCCCTGATGCTGTGGGGGAGCCATCATAATCCATTCACCTGTCGTTATTGTTAGTCCCTCCAAAGAATGATCATGTTGTGTAGGTCATTTTTTACAAAAGTTGATTATTTGGTAACAATAAATTTTCAACTGCTGGTGAGGGAAGCATGTGATCTGACATAACCTATAAGCCCAGCTCCATAACTCATACAAAAATCATAAGTGAGATAAGCGGTCACTGTAGGTCAACACGAACTTGCGACAGAAGCGTCGCTCGTTCTCCAAGGTATTTGTTTTCCCATGGCACTTGGTCTTCCCCATCGGACACATTTAGTTTTATTTTACCCTTGCATAAAATCAGTAACAGAAAAAGAAAAGCTAACCAAAAAAAAAAGGAACACAAAAAAACCCACCTTCTTATCACCCCCCCCCCCCCCCGCCCCCCACATACACACACTTTTTTTTGTCAACTGAATACTAACGAAGTAACATCAACCCTGAAGGGTCAATGATCTGTTCTAAAATATGAGAACCCTAACAGCAAGAAATAAACAAAATTTGACAAGTTAGCTTCAGGTGAGCCTGTGACCAAGAAACAATAACAAAAACAACAGACACAAGAGATTTGATACGGAAAAAGAAGCTACCAGCTACACCTTACAAACATCTGAGGTCTTGATGAGACCACCAAGAACATGTGAAATTTAAGCAATCTGATATCTTAGCTTAGTAGAAGCCTGAAGACACCATAGTGACTTGTTTATTTGCTATGAGTGAAAATTTATGAGTGATGTCAACACTAACTCTTGAAGCCCCTAGCAAAACGTCACCTTGGGTGACCTGTGAGCATCGCTTTCAACGTACTAAGGCAAAACATCTCAAGTGTACATTCAAGGTTTTGGAATACAGGTCTTTTCTCGTTTTCCTCTTTTTCATGTCCGTCATCTTATCAATGATGAGGAAAACAAATCTTCAAAAACTCTTTACTCTGCCTGCTTCATACAAGACAAATTTTGAACTGAAAAAGACAAATTGAGAAACTTGAACTGACAGTAGTGTTTCCAAGACAGCAAACCTCTCACCTGATGTCTAGTTCTCTACTTTTCACCATCTGGTTGTCTATGTTCCAGATGGCTACCATTTTCTCTTCCATTCTTGCTTTTTGCTTTTCCTCCTTTTTCCGAGCAATTTCCTTTCTTCGAGCAGTCTCCATCTCATAGAAAGTTTTACGGTACTGTGGGCCCACCAGTCTGGGTTGTTGTGGAGTCTGAAAAAAAGACAAAACTGTTAGGAAAATCTCTTTATATGTGACTGGTCAAAAACCACATTCTGTAGAAGACATGGGGTGGCAAGTTAACACCTCTGTATTAGCTGTGATTTCCAAAGTGCTGGCACTCTGATGTGTTACAGTCTTGCATCTGGTTATGAGATATTTTTGCCTACAAATAAAACCGCACGTCTATTTTTTCAACAACATGACATTCATAGGTAGTAAAAGCAAAGCAAAGCAGATCATTGACTGAAAAGAACTCCGCTGATGCCTTCTGTAAGGCAGTAAAAGGTGCGGCCATTGATTGACTGCATGATTGATTTGATTTGAATGTAGGTGGATTTTTGGTTCAGAGGTTGCTCACGAAGAAGGGGGAAAAAATTAAAGATTTTCTTTTTTTTTTAGTTTATAGTTATTTTTGGTTTAATAGAACAGCACTGTAATTCACACACAGGTTAACTACTGAAACCAAATTTACCTGTCCACCATTCTCCTTCCTCTCATCATTATCATCCTCATCATCATCAGACATGTCCAGCGTGCAGATACTCTGAGCCCTCTGTATATCATCATCATCATCATCACTGTCCATGTCAGCGATGACCTCCATTGACTTGTGTGTTGTGGCTTTAGACTCTACCCTTTCCATCTGAACATTAAAATGAGTACAAAATTTGAAAAACTTAAAACTAATAGTGCTCGCATGAACAGCAACTGTCATAAAACTGGCCTTTTACTATGACTATTGTAATCGTAACTAAGCTTAGTCAGGTGGTTTCCCCCTTGTCAAACTAAATAGGGGCAGCACAAAGAGCAAATTAGCTCTTCCTCTTTGAAAGAATCAGTTTTGCCATTTAATCTTTTAGCATCACAAACTTACCTATTACTCTGATCCTGTTAACTTATTTACATAGAAAACAAACCACACAGAGCAAAAAAGTTCATTCCTATCAGCAGAAAACATTACAGTTTGATTATAGATAAGATGAATTTGCTAAGGTTTGGTAGATTTTTGTTACGACTTTCAACAAGCGGCTGATGCTTAATTGGCGTTCCGGACACTAAGGGTTAAGCATATTAGAAATGACTAGTTACTTCCATACTCATTTCATATCATAAAGAAATCTTCAATGTATGTGGGCTCCCCTTTTCTTACTTTAATTTATAGATTCCAACAGACACAAACATAGAAGCATAAACAAATAATGATGCTAGCAAATGCATTTGCACATATCCCACTCTATTTCCTCACCACAACAAAATATACTTCTTCTATAACAATCATCACTAGCAGATAAGCACATATTTGGCTGTTGTTGTGACAGTAAAAGCCAATATATAAGGAAAACTGACTGCCAGCTCTCAGAAAGAGGGTAAGTTAGAGGGTTATGAAAACATAAATGTTAAAACATTGTTCATGTACCACAGTTTCTATTATGGCATTACAACTTGGGCAAAAGATCAAGTAAATAATATCTGCACCTGATACTTGATTTCACTGAAGTCATGATCATTGTAATTCCAGCTCATTGGGAATCGTGGCCGGAAGCGAAGCTCTTTGATTTTGTGGCGCTCAATGAAGGGGAAATCAAACTGGAAATAAATAAGACACTCATGGCTTAAAATTACATGTTTACGAGAGAGTATATTTACATACATATGGGTATCAAACAATGAGTACAAATATAATCAGTTCAAGGAACATTCTTTCCGTAATAATCAACATTTAATGAAACTGACAACCTATTGCCAAGTAGGAGAGCATAACTTCAGTACGATTGAGAAGGTCAAGTGAATTTCTTTCCTTTCTTGTTAATAATTAAGTATCCAACAAAGTAAAGGCAAAGACACAAGTGACTTCTCAGGTATATGTAAAGCAAGGGATAGAAGATCCCTAGCTACACACGATTTCATTATTTCATTTGAGCTCGTACATCCTTTTTGAAACAATTAAACTATTTGTGCACATCTGCAGATACACACCCAGCCACTCATACTTCCTCACTCATCCACTTATACACACGCACACACACACTCACACACACACACACACACACACACACACACACACACACACACACACACACAGATCATTCATGAGTGCTCACACACACAGGGTTAGTTTTGTTCTTGTACCATAGTTCAAAATTAGACATGACATTTGTGCTACATACTAGGGTGTCTATAAAGAGGATCCATTTAAAGGGCAAAAATGTCAGCTATTGATATCCCCTTCCTTGAATTTTATCTATTTGAATTTGAAGTTTTGTTGAAATTAGGGCAAATATAACAGAGTTATTACCCTTTAAATGGGTCCCCTTTTTGTTTTAGACTCCTGATATTCCAACGATAAAACTTACCGGATCTTTCATATTGCCATGTCTCCTGAGGTGTCGGACATATTCTTTCCTCTCTGTCTCTTTGACCAGCACCAGATCAATCATTCCACTACAGAGATGGGAGTATCTGTGCAGACCCTGAGGTGCAACGTCACAGAGACCCGGTATGGCAAACAAACCAACATTCATAAACTTTCCCTTGAGAGATCGCCACGGACTGTCTTGAGGCAGGTCTGTATATGAATGAAACAGAGAGGGAAAGATTTTAATTACGACTTGAGTAGAGTTAGTAATACTGTACTCTGTATCTAGGGATATAAATAGAGCATGCATTGTTGTTATGGAAAAAAGAAGGAAAGCAAGAAAAGGTTACTTTAGTCCTCTTTGTCAGAAAATTCAATTGACACTGGCTTGTAAGTCTATACATATTTTAAATCATATTCATATCAAATTTTTCACAGACTGAAGCATACTCTATGGCACATATACACTATTTCTGTTTACCATACACAATTTAAAAACCTTTCTGATTAAGGAGTAGGCCTAATATCTCTTGATCTAAATTTAGTGTGTCAGCTTTACTGCATTCGTAATAAGGATGAGTTTCAGAAGGATGGTTATTAGGAAGTGCCCTTGAACAGGACGTATTAGCCTTGCCTGTCAAAACGATAGTATCCATATTATTTGGGTCACGATGTGGTGGAATCAGGTGCTCGTCAATTTTTTGGCATATGGAGTTATTGGTATCATCTTAAAGCTTGTCCATTTGCCTTGCTTTGATGAAAACATTACCCATTTATCTGGGATACAAGTCGAGATATTTGCGATTGAAGGAAGTGGGGTCGCCTGGTTTCAGAGGTATAATTAGCAAGAAAAAGGCAGCCAAAGTTTAGTTATTTCCTCAGCCCGTTTTTTCAGAAAAATCCACATGAAATTGTTTTTTTAATGGGCATTAAAGGTGTTGAGCCGAAAAACAAAAATGAGATAAAAATTCCCAAACCTGCGGAAAAATGCCAGTTTCTTCACTTTCAATATTTTGACGAGTGCCTGATTTCACCACATTGCCTCACATTTAATCAGGCAATCTTACCAATGACAGAACTGGCATTGCTTGTGAAAGACTCGTTAAGTGGGTCAAGTTCCTGGACTAGGTCAGACACAACAGCGTCGCTCTCATTCTCCTTGTCCGGCACTTGACAAACTTTGCACCTGAAATACAGAGATGCCACATTTAAAAGAACAGCAGTGCTCCATGAAGCACTGTAAGACAACAATAACAAAAGGGCCAGATGAAACACAGTACAACAACCTTAGATATGCAGTACATTATGGTCTGTTTTCGTTTTTGTAAGTGTTTTACAAAGCTCGCAACTGCATAAGGTCATATCAGTGCGTGGGATACATTAAAATTTTCAGTAGGTAGGAAATTTTGAATTTTGCTCGGGTGGCGGCCGAAGCCTACTCTTATTAATTTTATACCATCAAGGGATCTTTAACGTGAACAACTTGCACACGCGATCTCCGGGATTTTTCGCCCTTGTCCGAGAAGGCTAGGTGTAGATCTTTCCTATCAGAAGACCAGGGGTGTGGCTGAAAGTCAGCAGTAAGAAGGAGCCAAGGAGAAACAGTAGAAAGGCAGCAGAAAGAGTCAGGAGCCCAGAGGAAGGGGCAAAGGAGGTGAGGAGGTGGGGGCAGAAAGAGAAGACGAAAGCAGACGACAGAACATTGTTAGAGAACAGGAAAGGGGGTGAAAGGAGACAATTTTAGAGAAGCAAATTTTTACATCGCTACCTGGATTCGAATCAGGACCTTTGATGGGCTTTTCAACAGTGAGGTCATTTGCTTATCTTACAGGCTGCACCTTCAGTTTAATGTCTATCTCAGTGGTGGAGAGCCATGGAAACTTTTCACACAAATTACATTCAAGAATAACTCAGAGGAAGGGAGATAATCCACACAGGAAGGAAGGATAAAGAGAGGGCAGGGTGATATACTCAAGGAGGAGAGTTGCTGATTGAGAGAAGGAACACATATAATAAGATTGGGCATATTAAAGAAGGGAAACATGAGGAGGGGAAGGAATACAGGTTTAGACTTACCCGGTTCTGCATGTTGTGTCTTTTGAGGCTGAATTTGACTCTGCCATGATGTACTCAATGTCACATTCATATGCTCTGAAAAAAACAGCAAGGTGAAACTGTAATCAAATATTTCACTTCTAAAGTAGACGAACAATTAAAAATCTTCCACTTTGTTGGTCACCAGCTTTCCTGACCTATCTCCTTTAACACTTCGCCATCACAAGGCTCATGTAGTAAAAACCCTTGCCATCAAAGGCAAAGGCATTTGGGGGAAAATCCAAAGAAACTGGGTGGTAAACATCGCCAATCGGTGAGATGTGGCAGCAAAATGTTAAACCATATAGGTCAAAATACTTGAACTCAAAGGAGACTTTTGTTTCCAATCTCTCAACCTTGTTAATCGCAAAATCTTGATGGCATGAGAAAGGTACTTGATAAAAAGCACACTCTGCTTCTTCAGGTGTCAGGTCTGGAGCAGACACTGATGGTCGTAGCAACTGCATCCATTCTTTATTGAGGATTTAAAAGCTGAAATCATATTGAAGAAAGTGACAGCCTGCATCAGGTACTGAGTTTCTGAAAGATATATAGCACTCAGGTAGAAAGCTGCTACGCCAAGAGTCTCTTTAACTTCTGCTGTCATCTTTCAAAATGAGCATTGTGCTATCCTTCGGATATTGTAGACATTTTGAATGTTTGACCGATAACAATAGCAACAACAAGAACAACAAAAGCAAAGACAAAAACTAAAAAACAATAAGAAATACGTCTTTTTTACTCCTCTACAGAACTATATATGGCATAAAGAAGTATATGAGACACAAATTTCATGTCTGTGGAATAATGGTTACGTTTTTCACAGTTGCAAACAAAATACCTTCATTACTGCAAGGGGAAAGTTATCTTATTGAGTATCTTGTCTCTGTCTTTCTGTTGATATATTCCATTGAACCCAGGTTAGCCTTGACTACGCAATGCCAAAACAGCTGGTCTCCTAAATTGCGTCCAAAGGAGGTGTAAAACATTTACAAAAATTTGTAACCACTCACAAGACACAAAGCAAAAAGACAACGCAGTGTTGCTTTTCAGTTCAAATCTAAGTTGAATTCAAATGACAATGGCAACATTAACCATGGACAGATTAGGACAAAAGTGACAAGGAAAGAAGCAAAAGAAGCAGATCAACAGAAAGTGCCTGCTAATCTTGTAGCTTAAAATCAATGAGACACTTAAAAAAAAATCATACCTGAGCTTTGCTTTTGTCAGAGCCTTGATGAATGCTGCATCTATCCGTTTGGAACCCAGTGCTTTGTAGCGTCTCATGAATGAGAGGACCTGACCAGCAAAGCCATACTGACAATTGAAGCCCCAGCATAGAAACTTCTCGGGAGTGGAGATGGAACATATGTCCACAGGAAGGAAGTTACCTGTCAGAGGAATTTGTTTGTTTGAGCGAAAAGATACGTGCAGTCATTCAAAACTTTCCACTGAGCTGAGTAAATGTTGACTTGTGGATAAAAACAAGTCAGCGCTACATTCCCAGAGGAAGTGATAAAAATCCCAACGGAAACACAGTAAAGATGTAGGAAAAACAGACCACGCCAGAATATTTAAAAAACTCGAGCTCGAGAAGCAGATATATATTTTCTAACTCTCACAAGTTGAAGGCCTGTTCTCAGTAGTCAGTTTTGTTGAAAACATGGATATATTTTAGCATTTTCATTATGAAAAAGACATGTCTAAAGCTACAAGCTTGCATTATCCGCCAACATGTGGAGAAAAGAATGAAGATCTGATATATGAAGGTACAATAAGTAAGTGATTTGTAGTACAGGCAAGCAGATATTTATGATGAAGGAGGAAAACAAAATACAATGAAGAAAAAGCAATAAAGCAGTATAAAGTAAGAAGACATGATGACTTGTAAGAGTTAAAACAAGCATGGGCACACACATTTCTTACCATGTACAATGTGAATAGCAGCAGTGACAGGGTCAGCCACACCCATAACAGACTGAGCCACATTGTTGGTCCGTCCTGGGGAATTTAACAAAAGCAATATATTGATGTGAGGTAAAGGGATGTGAGTGGCAGGTGGCTAAATTTAGTGATGTGAGATTTTGGGGGAATAAGAGTTTGATTGTAAATCAAATTTGATAGTGAGGCTGGAAAACTGATCTTTATCTCACTCAGCCCTGACCTCCTTCTGCGCTGAGCTCTGGACCCAACAGTATCGGGATGGAAATTTATACTGCTTAATAATGTAAACACACATCCAATGAGAACAGACTATACTTTATATATGATCCTTGGCCATTTCTTTTAAAGAAACAGACTATTATAGAGGCAAAGGTAGTTTGTTTGACAGACAATGGAAAATAACTTAGTAGGCTACGTGGTAACGAAGTGGGAAATGTGGACGTGTCTTGGTCTTTCTTATGGGCTACTTTTTAGTGCCTATAGCTGTTGCTGACCTTTTTCAAATGGCAATATCTCAAAGACTATCGAATATTTTCAAATCTGTAAACAGCAATAGAACATATAATAACTGTTTTAAGCGGTACATCCAATGTCTTATTTCGAAAGAAGGGACATGATCTTTAAAAACAATCAAAATTCTAAAACAATCCAAGTCACCTGTAGGGATAATGCCAAGGGGAACAGAACATCTGGCTGGTTGTGGGTGTTTCTTCATGTCTACATCCTTGTCTTTCTGAGACTTGTTCATCATGCTATCCACCAGCTGGTTCACTGTCCCATCACCACCCATACAAATGATACTGAGGACACAGATAGAAATCTAATGTTGAATGTTTTCTCTTTCTCTCTCTCCCCTCCCTCTCTCTTTCCCCCCCTCTCTCTTTTCCCCCCTCTCTCTTTCCTTCTCTTTCTTTCTCTCTTTCTTTCTCTTTCTCCCTCTCTCTATCTCTATCCCCTCTCTCTTTCCCCCCTCCTCTCTCTCTCTCTCTCTCTCTCTCTCTCTCTCTCTCTCTCTCTCTCTCTCACCAGTCATTCCTGACTATTTGCCATAGAATTAAGACTTTTTAAGTACACCATTTATTAATTATGATTTTCATTGATATCATCATTATCATAAGCACCCCAAATACTAAAACTATGTCAAGGAGACAATCTAGATAGGTCCAAAGACAAACTCTCACAAATTTATGGCAGACTTTAGGAATCAAATTGCGTCTAAAGTAATTTGTGACATCCTGGATCTACAAAATACAAAATACAGATGATGATTGGCGCATTTTTTCGTTGAAACAGTGAAAAAGATGTTAAGACATTAACCAAAAACTAACAACTTACCAGTCATAGTCTTCCATGTTCATGTGAGCCAGGTCTTGCTTCACAAATTCATTATGCGCAACCTCTGTAAAAACAATGAGCTATAGATTCAAAACGTGTGACAATAACAAATCTGACTTTTGAGGCACAAAATTTGCAGGGCTTTTTCCTCTCTATTTGCTAGGATAGAACTAAGTTTATCGTACAATATGAGCATTTAAAATTTAATCAAGGATTGTGGTATGGATTCTTCTATTTGAGATATATAATAAAACTTTCTCAAGATCATATCATGTGGCATGTTGAGAAAGGTACATAAGAGGCTCACTTTTGGGAAAGATTATGGTGTATACAAAGAGGAGGAAAAAAGAGTGTTTTAATTTTAAAAAGTTTTAATTGAAAAATGAAATTATGACCTCCAACAGTGCTTATGGCGACATCAAAGTGCATTAACAGCGGAGCTGGTGCTTTTTTAGGGAAAGACATATCATATGTATACTTTATGATTTAATCCAGCACAGACAAACATTCTTTTCAATGTAGGGTAAAATGGAATCAAATAAATATGACACATTTTCTCATCTTTTCCAACCTAAAGCCTTGGTTACAGGATGTAGGCTTCCCTTTCATAGGCCAACCCATGGCTACATACCCAATGCATATTGTATTGTATAGAAGCAAGCAAATCTAAAAGCCATCATAATAGTCTACAAGTTAGTAGATGTGCCTGCTATAAAGATATAATCTACTCTTCTATCTATTGTTTATCACATGCCTGCTGCTTTATAAGGAGTGGATGCAAGAATGAGAGGAAAAAACCCCCAATATGCAGGTAAATGCAGTTGTACTTTGATGTGTGCATACGGGTAAGAAAGCTTTAAAAGTCCCTTCCTTTTATACTAATAATTATTCCCTTTGTCCAATAGCTAACTAGACAATAAGAGGAAAAAATAGTTCACCTGAAAGGTCAACGCTAACTCCAGCAGCCTGGAATATGGGCAGGATAGTCCTGGTAAACACATTTCTTCCAGTCTTACTTCCTGCATATGGTTGCAGAAACAACTTTACTATTGAAGGTCTTTGATGCACAGCTGGGAAAAACACCAAAAATATTGGGCATAAAAAAACAAAATAATCTTGGATCATTCCTTCTAGGAAGATCACCTGAACAGAAGGTGAACATTTTTCTCCCTGAAAAGAAAAGGCAAGGAACAGAAGCGAATATGGGTCCTTAAGCTTTTTTGGGCGAAAATGTAAAAAGTATTTCTGGGACAAATGCTGCTGAGACCATACACTTTTCCTACATGATTTTTTTCAAGTACAACAAATCTGCTAGTCGTTGTGTCATATGTTCTAGACCATAGATGGGTCATAATACCTCTTGAAAATGTAAACAAGGGTAGTCCATGATAAATGCAAAAGTTTGTGCCCAGATAAAGGTATTCTATTGGAAAGATATCACTAGACAAATACTGTCAAACAAAACAATAACGAAAACTGAATTAATATTAGATATATATGAGAACTTTAATTAATTTCACCAATTATTACAGATTTCTCCCTGATCATAAAAAAGACAATAAGTCTGTGTCTTTACTTACATCGTATATAATTCATAATTCTGTTTTTCCATTCTGTGCAGAGATCAGAGCTTGGATGTTCCATGAATATCGTCTTCTCTCGTAGAGTATTGGCATCCTTTCGCTCGGACGTACTAAGAACCAATCCCAGGCACGTTCCATCCTCTTCTTTCTCACCAGGTTTCTGCCTGCGCCTGACTTGAGCACCGAATAAGGAATCCAGTGCTAGCCCATCTGACACAGTATCCTCTGATAAAGAGGGCCTCCTTCCTCGGAAAATACCAGACAGTTTTCCTGATTTTTTTCGTCTTCCTAAGTATGAAAATAATTAGGACAAAAATTACTAGTAGAAAAACATTGATTATTCTTTTTATTAAGTAAGACACTGCAAAAGATCACAACTGTTATAAACAACCGTTTAAAATAAATTTGCAAGGTATACATGTGAGAGAAAGATAAAAACCAGAAACAGTGCTAGAAAGGAAAAAAAAGAATGAGCAAAAATGTAAGGGCACGTAGGGGGACTGCTCTGCAGACACATTCTGTGCAAGTTAACAACACTTCATAGAAGATCATTTTGAAGAGTCCCAAGGATCATGTCTTGGACAGGACGTCTAATGAAAAGCCTGACTTAAATTGAGGCTGACAAGGTACAAGAAAAAAAAGTGAGTCGGTGAGATATGGAGGCGTCGGAGATAATCCAGAGTCATGTTATAAGGTGAAGATTCGCTGACTGCCTATATATCTCCAGGACCCACAGGCTTGAGCTAGCAAGTAAAAAGTGCTGCAAAAAGCTTCTTGGCCAAAAGTGCACAAATAACAGCATCTTTATAGTTCAACTGAAAACATTTGGCCATAGATAGGATTGGCTTGTAGCAGGAGGTGCACACATTTACCAGCAGCAGTCTAGCTATGCCTGGACAAAACCCCCCATTCAATTAAGAATATAAATTATAATTTTCCTGAGTCACATATGAAACGATGTTGAGAAGACTGTGTTCATGGATAGTCTGGTTTGGGAGTGAGCAGGTCGTCCGGTACTGTTAAAAAACCTGGGCCAGCTGTTTAACTGGTATTGAGAAAAAAAAATGTAGGCCTTAAAAGAATATACAGTAGGCCTATTATCGAGCTGGAATATAAAAATAAATCTAACTTGGCTTACTCTCTCTAGATTTAACCACAAGCTAGATTTTAAAATAATAGAGGGCATATGTCAAGTGTACATATTGTGTGAAGCGTGTTGACAAAATGAGTTACTTGTTACTTCTCGGATTCAAGCCTTTATTAAGAAAATAGATAGATTCTAGATCTACATCACGTTTACAGGTGAAGTTTTTACAATTTGTAAATGTGAAATAGATCTAATAAAAGACAAGTTATAGATAAAAGAAAAAAGCATTAATAGAAAATCTATAAAGTTGACCCTAATGTCGATTTTTGGTCAATATCTCCATTTGTGGATTTCGAGAAAGTGACTTTTGTCAGCATGCCTCACGTATTTGAACATGAAGTTGTGATCAGACATCCTTTAAAATAAATTAAGCAACCTTTCTGCATCAAAGAAGATGTATTTAAAACACTGTTACAATGTTTAAAAGCAACAACAACAATAACAATAGAAGCAACTAAAAATAAACGGTTGGTCTCACCTAATGCATTCATGTTCGCCCAAATAATCTTCCCTCTGCTTTCAGAAAGCGTCACGTCATATCCCTCTGAATCAATGGTAAACACTGCTTTTGAGTCTTCTTCATATTTCGGACCTTTTGGTTTGCGCTGTGCACCATCAGATGATTTTCCCTTTTTGCCCTTTTTAACTTTGGGTGGTTTTGAGGATACTGGAGACGAAGGATTCGATGAATCATCAACAAGAACCGGTATTCCGTCGTCACCGTATATGTACTGTGGTTCCATGACAAATGTCAGAAAACTTATAAGCTAAAGGAAAGGGAAAATAAGTTTCATTACTCTATAAGAAGTCTAAAACTAAAATATATTTCCGTTCCTGCGAGAGAATAATAATATAGATTTCACTCTTCAATGAGCTATCTTGGTAGTGTAAACAAAAAGAGCGTCTGCTGTAGAGGGCACTTCCGATAAAATCTGTCAGCACTGAATAGGTCATAATGATTTCATTGGTCCAAAAATACACCATTGTTTACATGTTGCCTAGAGATTGTAAACAGCTGTTTTCAGGCCAAAGCATCAAGCAAGGCCACCAAGAATTGCTTGTCGGTTGCTTTTTTTGTTTGTTAACCTTGTCAAAGTTGTGAATAGACAGTACAAAATAAGACCCAAGAGTTAGCCAGAAGCCAATACCACAGTTTCTAGATCTAGATATCTAGATCTAGAATCTAGCTCTTAATTTAGAAGTCAAAGAAAAGTGCGGATGCGAAGGCCTATCATTAAGGCCCAATCAGAAGGCTAATTTGTAATGATTAATTATTATCAATTCTATGATCATTATTAGAAATATTAACTTACACTATACTATGAGCTGTAGATCAAACCATGCAATTTACAGGCTTTAGGGTTTCAGGTTCACTATTGTGCCGAGATTTGTTCTCTTTGTTATCTTGTGTAGAAATCTACCTTTTTATGATTTATCTATTTGCCTCATTCTTCGCTTGTCGACTGTAGCAAGTCTGTGAGCCGTTTGTCAATTTGTGTAGGTCTAGACTATTTCATGAGCTAAAATGTTGGGTGAGACAGATAGCCGTACTATTTGTCTTATCATTGCTTTTTCTGTTTAACCAGATATCGCGCTAAAGCATTACACCAAAAATTAAGTTGCATGCGTCAGCACATTCACCCACCTTTTGCTTGTTTTATTACATGTTATCTGTGCTGGTCTGTGTTTATTTAGCAGTACCGGTTTATTTGTAACAATGGCTTTAATTTTTTTGTCAACCTCGCTCTCCTAGCTTCTCTCCCCCCTTCTCTCTATACCATCTCCCTTTCTCCCCCCCCTCCCTCCGCTCTTTCTCTCGCCCCCTGCTTCTCTCTCTCTCTCTCTCTCTCTCTCTCTCTCTCTCCCTCCCTCTCTTTCTCCCTTGTTCCATCTCTTTCTGTGACTCCGCAGTCTCTCTGTATGGTGTAGGAAAAAGAGGGGTTTGTGAATGTTTTGAAAGTCAAAGCTGCACATTAACCGAACTTTTATCGGGTTCAAGTAGCACTAGTTTTGTGATGCATATGAATTTTAAAATATCTCATCTGTGAATTAGTTCGACTAATAATTGCTTTTTCATGGGACGGATTGTGTTTCATAGAGTAAAAAATCAAAGATTCAGAGGTGTGCAAGCTCAAAAAAAGGGGGGGGGGGGGGCACAGACAACGTATCATTAATAATAATCTTGTTTCTACATAGCAGGGGATATGTTTCCACATTTTTGTTTCTATATAGCAGTGGATCTGTTTCCACCTGTCTTTCTTGTCCCAGCTCCTTCCTTTGCCACATTGCAGAATATTTTACTTCGTCGCCACTTTGACAGTCGCTATTTCTGCCTTCTCTCCCTGTCTGCTCGACACTCTTTATTCCATAATGATAGTTTCTTTGCATTCTTTTAAGGTCGAACCGGTGTACTTAAGATGATGTTTACTTTGGTGTACTGTCTCTGTCCTTTTGTTTTCCTTCTCACTCGATGCCCCGGATCACTAAGTGCTCCAACAGTCGCTGTTCCCCGGAAACAACCTAATCGTGTCTAGTTTGTCATAGCACATAATAAAGATTTTCCAATTATTGCTGAAAAACTCGCCTCCCCCCAACCCTCCCCCTCCAGCAAAAAACAAAAAAGAAAATCCCCCAAAAAACAAAACAGAGACAAAAAACAAACAACACCTCCGCCCCATACCTCAAACAAAACAAAACAAAAAAACCCAACAAAATCCACCCCTTATAAAAACAAACAAACCAAAAACCAAATGCAACAACAACACAATACGAATTACAAAAGCAAAACACCCTTCCTCCGGAAAAAAAGAACAACTACTCAAAAACGAAAACCAACACAGAAAGAAGAACCAATCAACTTTCATTTAACTTGTTTTTCTCTTCGATGCGCACCCACACCAAAGATAGTACATAACAAGATGGGCCACTTCTCTCTTTGAGCCAATTAAAAAAGTGTCCTCAAAATTTGGTGGCGCCCTCTTCACAAAAGCGCACTCTTTGCGAACAGAGTTACCCTACTTGAGTTTTAAAAAAATCAAAGTGAAACTAGCAAGTTTTGGGATAAATTTAGGAAGAACGCTTTTTTTAAAATGGTTACGCTGACAAAAAACCTCTTCCGGAGGAAAGGGTGATGGTTTTCTTTGTTTAATTTGACTTTAGAATGAAAGGCGAGAGGTCATTAAAATTTTTAAAAACCCTAAAACTCCGCACTGAACGTACCCGAACTGCTGATGAACAGCAGTCGATCTGCGCACGCAAGGAGGTGCTATTCCTATTCTTCTTCTGGAAAAACGAAAGAGAGCTTCAAAACAGACTGCAGCGCCATCTGAAGCAAAGAGCATACTTCCTGCGGACACTTTTTTGGCTGAGTGGCCCATCTTGTTATTTACTATCATTGCCCACACTCAGTAACGTCCTACAGAGAGCAGAAAGGTTCTCACAGTACGTCTTCTTCCTTCAATCTAACGATTTCTGTCCATTGTTTTTTTTTCTTTACACAACTAAATAAGGCACGAAATGTCTTCGTGTTTCCCTGTAAATCAAACAAACAACGAAACAGGCACAGATACTTATCATTTGGATAAATCGATGCAGAGCGGTGAAATTTTAATGTGCTTTCGTTTGTGCGTGTGTGTGTGTGTGTGTGTGTGTGTGTGTGTGTGTGTGTGTGTGTGAGTGTTTGTGTGTGTGTGTGTTTGTGTGTGTGTGTGTGTGTGTGCGTGTGTGTGTGAGTGTAGGGGTGTGTGTGTGTGTTTTCATATGTTGTGTTCAGGGCATATCGGAGACCCCAGAACAGACAAACTGAACCCCCAGGGGGGGAAGCCATGAACCCGGAAACTTGGGAGGAATATAGTGGAAAAAAAGAGAGAGAGAGAGAGAGAGAGAGAGAGAGAGAGAGAGAGAGAGAGAGAGAGAGAGAGAGAGAGAGAGAGAGGGAAAGGGCGAGGGAGCTTGGGGGGGGGGGGGGGGTGTGAATAAAATTAAATTGAACAAACGTTTAAAAAAATCGAACTTCGAGAAAATGTAAATACAATTGCTTTATTTGCTATCAAGATCTGTTTTATTTTATTACCTTAATTCGGTTTTAATGTTTCCAAAACCCTACTCAAAGTAACATGGGGGGGCTAGAGGTTAATGTGTTCAAAAGTCCCGGGTTCGAATCCGGTAGAGACGGAAATATTTTCTTCTCTGAAATTGTCTCCTTTAATCTCCTTTCCTGCTCTCTAACAGTATTATATTATTATTCTGTCGTCTGCTTTCGTCTCCATTTTCTGCCCCCACCCACTCACCTCCTTTGCCCCCTCCTCTGGGCTCCTGACTCTTTCTGCAGTCCTTTCACTGCCACTCCCTGGCTCCTTCTTACTGCTGTTTTTCAGCCACGCCCCTGGTCTTCGGGTAGGAAAGATCTACACCTAGCCTTCTTTGACAAGAGCTAAAAATCTCGAAGGACCCGTGTGCAAGTTGTGCACGTTAAAGATCCCTTGGTGGTCTAAAATCGATAAGAGTAAGCTTCGGCCACCACCCGGGCAAAATTCAAAATTTCCTGCAAACTGAAAATGTTTAAAGTGTCCCGCGCGCTCATATGACCTTGTGCAGTTGCGAGCGCTGTAAAACACTTATCAAAATTTTTTAATTTAAAAATAATAGCAAGAAATAGTAAACATGCAGGAGGGAGGGTAATCATGATAAATAAAAGCTCGTCTTTCTCCCAGTCGTGGGATCAGTTCATTACTCCTTTTTCAGATGGAAGAAGAGGAACGTAAAAGGAATGTAATTAAGATCAGATCTTTGGACCAAAAACAAACAAACTAATCAAACAAACAAACTAATCAAGCTAACAAAAAATGAAGTTGTGTCTATTATGCTATCAGAGAGAAATTAAGATAAAATGTACTAGACGACGAGGGGGGGGGGGGGGGGGGGGGTAAAAAGAAAGAAAGAAAGACATTTTTAACAATCCAACCCCTTCCCCTAAGACAAAAAACCCCAAACAGATCAACAAACAACCCAAAACACTTTCATTGTTTCTTTAATACATGCTTCGTGTCAAAGGCGTACAAACATCATAGCTTCGTGTGGCGAAGGCTAGGCTATTCACGACCGCAATGACTTGTATTTCAGGTTCTGACTAGTGTTACACTTTGGATTCTTTGCCTCAACTCATTTATCCCCCCAGGAATGTAGACAATAAAACACACCAACAACAAAGCAGTAGCTTTGTCAGGTAGGCCTATAGCTGGAGTCACTGAGTTAGAATTTGGGGTGAGTTGATACGATAGCGGTACAAAAAGACCACAAAGAAAGGGGGATAGTCAACAGTTCGAGATGACTGATAATTGGGTATATAAAATTAAGGGAGCAATTTCGAAAATCTTTCGAAGGTTAAATTTTGGCTTTTTCGGCAATTCCAAAAATCTTTTTGACGCTTGATGGCTACTGGTGTCGAGGGTTGGATGGAGTTAATATAAAACGTTAAGATACACCGCTGACAAATCGCAATGGGAACTTTAAAACGAAAATATCTCGATTAGAAACGGCCCCAAAATGACGCATATATCGCAACTCGTGATAAGGAACATAATAAGTCACTTACAAAGTGAAGCATGAAAAACTACTTTAGGTCACTTGTATTCATGTAAGACGAAAGGGGCACCACGATCGTCAAAGTCTGCTCTAGACCTAACACCGGCACAAGAAGAATGCCTTGCAAAGACAAATACGACTTTGTACAATTATAATTAATTTACATCGAATGTGGGGTACTTGCACACATGACCCTATGACGAGACGTTGGGCTGATATTGTTGTCACAAGAGAGCCGCAATAATGAAAACAAAACAGCCAAACAGTGAATGCGCTAGGATTCGAACTCGACCTCCCGTGTAAATACCCAATTTGTAAAGAACCCTGTGCTCCGCCCAGCGGGAACTGAAGATTATATGTCGGCCGTGAATATATGTGCCAAACATGTCTGCAACTGTTGAGGGCCAAGTTATTATTAGCGGTAGATCTTCTCAAGATGAGAGTTTTGCGGTCGTCACCCATTGTCATTAGGTTTATTCGTTGATTTCTTTTTAGCGATTTGAAATCCCAAACTTCTGCTTGTAAAGACCGATAACCCTCGGGTTGCACGCATATGACACAAATATAAAGACACCCTGCAAACCGTTTGTAACGATTCCCATATATCGGAGTGGATCGCTGTCTAAAACTTCAGAGACAATGGCCAGTGTCCAGAAAGCGCCCGTTAAAAATGACAATTTAATGTAAACGCAGAAAAGGTTCTTTTCTTCATTTCGCCCGTTGGTTCTACCCGGATGGAGCTGCAATACAGAACGGATCTTGACAATAGTGACAGAGAAGAAAATTAGATTACCGAGAACGACAAGACCAATCGGCATCATCATTGCCAGACCAATCAACATAGCAGAGTCAAGGTAGCATCGGGAATAGCCAATGCTGTGGCCTTTCGTGATCGTATAAGAAACGGCTGTCACAGCCCCTATGATGACACAAGGAACAATAAGGCAAAATGCCCAGCTCTTTCCGAGCTCACATTTTCTAGTGATCCATGGCATGCGATTTAACCGAGTCTCCGAAGTGAAGACTTTGAATACGCGAAAACAACAGACAAAACTCCAGCAAAACATGCAGAGCCACAGAAAGTGTGTCAAGATGCCTGAGCCTATGCACACTAGCCCCCCTTGTGGCAAGTACTTCTGGAGATGGACAGCTACAACAAGAGCAACTTGAGCGAACAGAAGAGTGAGACAAAGACTCACATTGTTCAGCCCGGCCGTATTGCAGAGAACAGGAAAGAAACAATAGCTTGATACAGTTAAAGCTAGACAAAGAATTGATATAGAGATACAAATTACTGTCAGGATATATTGGTTCGTCTCTACATCATTGATAGAATTTGGAACATCAAAGCCGTTGCGCCCGAGTTTATTAATCAAGAAGTCAGAGCAAACAGAGAGAATTCCCTTGTAAGAGAATTCTATCTGATGAAAATCTTCAAGGGTGGCCAGAGTTACTGTAGCGAACGGCAAGACGAAAGTAATTTTGCTTACAGGGAATACCGGGTCCCCTGAATTTTTTGCGCCGTACTCAATTGAATATTCCGATGAATTGAAACGAATTTGTGTGCACACACGCAATGGCGATAGTCTAAGAAAATTTTTCCTTATTTCCTGACGAGTTTGGACTGGATTGTACGGCAAGTTATCTCTGAGTTTTACCTCTCTGACGCGGCACAGTACTCGCGGCATATAGCAGAAAGATGCCGGTTGAACCTCATTTGACATTGGCAAAACTTTAAGCTCTAAGTTTGAATTGTAAGTTAAATTCAGACTAATGTCGTCGCTGAAAAAATATTTAACAGCAAGCCTTTCAAACTCATCCCTGCTTATGTGTTTATCAGCCATAATGGCGGCGTCCAACCAAAGAACGAAGTCAGTCAGAGGAAAAAGCGCCGAGAAAACTGCCGGTGATATGAATGTTTTCGTTCTTGATTCCATAAGAACTCTCATAACCCCCAAAACAGACCATTGCATCGTCACGTTCAGTGCATCATGAATTTCGTTAATTTTAGAATAAAAACTTCCTGTTACTATTTGATAATGCAAGTCTTTAGTGGGAACAAACCAGAGTCTGACATTGTATCCTAGACCCCTTACTTGACTCAGTGCTGAGACACATCTACCATTTTGGAGAACTTTGCCCTTAGTACAACTGAGATAATCACACCCCTTCCCAGACAGCCACAGGTTGTCTTTGCACTCCCCAAATTGTTCTTTGAAAATGGGAGATTTGGAATGAGGCTCTCCTACGTTAAGCAAAAACGAAAACGGAGGACTAAATCTATTGTCCAACTTTGTCCCATAACTACCCTTAAGCTCATCCGAATCTGAGCAGCTGCCAAGTCCGGGAAAGGACCCAGAGTTGCAAACAGCGCAGAAGACATTTTTGTACACTCTATTCTTAT
Source organism: Aplysia californica (assembly GCF_000002075.1). Lineage (NCBI taxonomy): Eukaryota > Metazoa > Mollusca > Gastropoda > Aplysiida > Aplysiidae > Aplysia > Aplysia californica. The sequence goes on from NW_004797305.1 coordinate 1,926,887, forward strand.
CTTGTCGAAAGTCACGGACTCTGTTTTTGTAGTCATGGAAACCAGCAGTGTCCTCACACGCTTGGCGTATGTCCTCATCAAACTCGGCCCATTGACCAGTGACGTTGCAACTGTCGATGGCAGGGCGGAACCAAGAGGGCGCGCACGGGATGACGGGAGTCACGTCCTCGGGAAGAGTTTGTGTGATATCACACGCTGATTCGTCTTGTGCCGCCAAACGTAAAAGTTCATCTTTGTCCGTGGCAGAAAACACATTTCTGCAATGGTTACAGTCTACTCGTAGCGACCATGTCACTGGCTGTGGAGGTAACAGAACATTTACCGTTTAGAGCGTATGGTTAAACGGAGTCGAGGCGATAGATTAAATTTCTAATCAAATTTTACCGAGACAATGGAATCTAACCCTAGACATGTTACTTGTTTGTATAAATTATAGTCAACTTATCTGTGAGAATACATCTGCTTTCTCCTCTCTTTTCGTCTCGCACATTTTGTCTACTTGCCTACCTTCCTCTCTTTTTAACATCTGTTTATTTCGAAAGGAAAATGGAATTCTGCAATACATGTATAAAACTTTGCACAAAGGTCGGAAACAGACTTATTGGCGCTCCCTACAATAGAATACAACTCACAATAGTACAGGTGTCGGCGTCGCTGTCAGAATTAATGAGGCTGCTTTTAGGACCTCATATACTGATTACAGAGGCAAACTTATGTATTGCATGCAGTGTACCATCTTTGGTACAACGTGATACTAACGTTTGGGAAACTTAGGAGCGATCTATGGTGGTTTTATATTGCTGTCCAAATGTTGACAGCCATGAAGGTGTTGGAAGTCTGCAAACACAAGCCATACCTGGGTGGCGTTGTTGCAGACGCTACAGTACCAGTTGTGGTAGGTGACCCCAGTGCTGTTGTCTGTCACTCGTGTTTCTGTCTTCCGGGTTAATTGGTCGCCGGCCACATCCTGGTCACAGAGGGACTTGATATCAAGGCTAGGAAAGTTTTCCGGGCAAGAACGAATAGACAACAGCTTGTTCTTCCAATAATATCTTTCGTCACATGTGACTCTCTGGCTGTCTCCACCAGATGGTTTAATGCCTGAAGACATCTTTTGAAGATTTTCCTTTGGTTTGTTGACTGGGTTTCGGCTAATTTGTTGCTCCGAAGGAGTTGTCGCGACATCCGGTAAAATAGAAGACCACGATAGGTTTGTTCTAAAGTTGCCGTTGTTATTTATCGGTGTAGTTTGGTCTGTTATATCTTCCGTGTACTCTGGACAGCAGTTACCCATGATTTCACAGCCCGGTCTTAGGCACGAACAAGGGAAACAAGAGAAAGAGGAACAGGCAATTTGTTCACTTCTAACCACCACGCCATTTCTACATCTTTCAGAGCAAATGGCGTCCCGGTAGTTCTCTGGGGTTGTGTGATCTTGCTGCTTGTAATATTGTGCTGACGGTGCATCAGTACTCTTCTCGAACAGAAATTCTTCTGTGACATTCGCCGTGACAAATGCTGGAATTGCCGTTACATGTCTCCCTTCCATCACATGAGAGAAACTGTTTGAACCCACCAGAACTATCATAAGCTTCATCAAGGTTCCACCCCCAAAATCATCCATATTCTCAATTGAGAAGTGACTGAATGTCTACTGTCACCCAGCTGAAGACTAGAAAGTGTGACTTTTATATGAGAGTGCGTCTATAACGAGGATGGTTGAAGCCTAATTGGCACCAAAAGAAAGTTGTTTTTTTATTGTGGGACCTTTGTTAGATCCCAGGATTTCTTTAGAGTCAGGTGTATGATGATTGCACGTTTGAAATTCAGAGCTAATTATTCTTCTTTTCAGAAGTGTTTTTCACTGTTATATAATATCGATGCTTTCATTTTAATTACGAAAGACACAAACATCGTTACTCAGGGACTCTTGGTTTATCCAGCAGCGTGATATCTTATATAAATCCGACACCTCGTTAAAACGTGTCTTTGAAAGGTGAGACCTATGAGGCTCAGAATATCATAGCCTCTGCTTTCTATTTTCTATCCCAATTTTGTTTCTCTTGACGTCTTCCCTTTCTCGCCAATTCTTTCTCACTTCTCATATATCTTCCACTGTCACCACCACCTTTAGACTTATTTTGCAAGTAGTTCACATCGGTTCTTTTTTTCCCCGACATTACGTGCATTATTAACGGATTATTTCGACTGCTCAAGCTTTACTATGTCTATTTCTTTCGAAAGTCGAACTTCTCATAAATGCCATTATGCTTGTCCTTTTTATTCTACTCATTTCCGCTAAAGAAGGAAGACCTCATATTAATATTTTCACTCAGCCTCCGTCACTTCAAAAAAAAAAAAAATTCTGCTGTTCACTCCGGCAACGTAAACTGGAAATACACCGTCCTTACAACTCGCTATCTCAGAATTACAAAGTTGTATCTTACAATTTTGGCCGTTTTGAGTTACTATGACCATAAGGTCAGAAACCAAATGTTCCATCAAAATCGTAAGATTATTTAGAGTCGTTATCAAGATATTCAAAGAACTGCTTTAAAAAAGCTTGACATGTTGTGAAACTCAAACATTTTTAACATCACATTTCTCAAAACTAGGCACTGAGCAGATAGAACCTTGTAATTCTAAGGTAGCAAAAAGAAAAGGGGAACATGTACTTTGCATTCCACCTCCCCCCTCCTGAAACATTTCCGATAAGTTTAGAAAAAATGTTTCCTCTCTTGAAGTCTGACTGCTATGTTGAAGCTTGTTGGCCAAGATCGCAACGACTGTAACACGCTGGCTGATAAAAGTACTGAATGACTCACCCCCCCCCCCCTGCACAAAAAATCCCCTACCACAGGTCCGAAGTATAAACTGAGGTGGGAGAGGTCAAATCTCAGCACCACATAACCCAGCCTGTCGGGAGAAGTAGAAACCAATCCGGAGGTAGTAATCCTGTTACCGAGACAGAAATCAGAACTACTCGGCACTAAGCCAATGGAAAATGTAGGACCAGGGGCTTTTGTAACAACATTTTAACAACATTAGCGTCCAGCCAACGCGAGAGGTGATTAACTGCGAACTGCAAAAGCAGCACTTCAGCTTGGCATAAAAAAGGTACAGCCAATGCTGCAAACTTATTGCGTTAAAAATCTATCTAAAAAATCCTAATTGCTAATTGTAGACCCGAAAAAAGATTTAAGGTTTTAAAAGACACCATAAGTGGGCCACCCTTTTTTTTGGGGGGGGAGGGGGGGGGGCAAAAAAAGAAGAAACTACACCCCCCCCCCCCCCCTGAGAAGACGTTTATTCTTATTTGAGTCAAAGTACATTGCCCAGTAGGGATTACTGAATTAGTATACCAGGATTTGAACATGAAGGCTTGCTTTACCCATGAAGAAATATATTATTTACAGTCTAACCCCCCCCCCCCCCCCCAAGACAAACTGAACTTAAGGAACAAAGCAAAAGAAGTCTTTATATAGGGCTATCTAAATCCGCGAAAAGACTCACATGAACTATTTTTCCCACTTCCCAAAACGACCATATGACAATACCTTATCAGATAGTCAGTTAATACTTTCGAGCTGGATTCGCTAATCAAGATTTCTATAACGATTCTATTTTTCTACGGAAATCTAAACAGAGTAATACACGCTGCATGAAAACAGCTTCCTCCCCCCAAAACGGAAAGAGGAATTACAAAAGCTAAAATTTAATGCTGTTTATTAACACCCCCCACAACAAGCCCCCCCCCCCAAACAACAACAAAAAACAAAACAACAACACACACACACAAAACAAACAACAACAACAACAACAAAACAAAACAAAAAACAGCAACAACAAAAACAAACAAAAAAACAAACAAACAACCCCTCCCCCCCCAAAAAAAAAAGCCCAACAAAAAACCACGCACACACATACACACACAAACAACACCAAACAAAGAACAAACACAAACTAACCATCCCCGGGATAAAACCCCATTTCAAAACGCATTGTTATAGTGAACAAAGTTGAGCCTACAAAGATTGTAGGCCGCTACCTGTGTGAATATTGGGAAATACGATCCCACTGTGGTATCGTGGCCGAAAGTTTAAACAAAGGAGCGCGGGCTGTTCTTCTTGTTCGCCTGTGCGTCGTCTATACTATTACCATGTGAAGACCTTTGTAAAATCAAGTAGGGATCACTTGGCCGGACACAGGCGAGTGAACTTGACAGTGGGGTCAATGAAGAAGACTGACTCTGTCATGTTCTGTGTTCCTGTGCTGCAGATATCTCACTCGGTAAGTTCGGCTGTCTGTCTTTTACTTCCTATAAGGACTAGATCTATGTTGTAATAAATAACACGCTGTATTCAGCACTATCAAGACTTATATTGATATTGGGAGATTTATCATAGTTCAGCTGGAACGGCCCAATGTCTTCTAAGAATTATGCCATGCTATGTAGGTTTTAGCCGTCCTATGCCGGCTTACAAAGATGGTATCAAAGGGATCCAGGAAGAAAAACCAAGTTCCCAATCAAACAAGATTTTTATGATATGTATCCCCATTCTTTTTGATACTGTCAAGATATTTATAAATTTTACACCCTTATACACGAAAATCACACTATCAAATTTCATTTTTAGTGATGACGGAGTGTAGCGCAATCGGTGTTAACTTTGATAATTCTTTCTCAAGGAAACATTGAAACTACAGCTAAGCTTAGAAATCTAAAAAAAACAATAAATAAAAAAACCCCATCAAAATAAAAGTCAGTGACTAGGCCCATAGTAAAAATACAACAAAAAGAATAAACCCAAGACAAGCGCATTAAAATCAAAGGAAAGAAAAATTTGCTGAAAGAGGAGAACGTGTAATATAATTAATTATTTTCATTCTCCCTTTAGTTTTGAAATCCATCGTTTGGCATTTCTCCTCATTATTGTTCAAGCCATTAATCGACAGACAAAAACAAAGAACAATGGCCAATTGTGTTGTTTCCACAAGAGGTGTTGAAACAAGCTACAAGAGCGAACTTTGTGAGAAAAATATCAACCTTTTGTGGGAACTTTGCTTAATTCCTATGTCACTTCTTGGACTAACTGATAAACACACACACACACACACACACACACACACACACACACACACACACACACACACACACACACACACACACACACACACACACACACACACACGCACACACACTCAGTCACACATACACACACGCACACACACATATTCTCTCACACACATTCTCTCTCTCTCTCTCTCTCTCTCTCTCTCTCTCTCTCTCACACACACATACACACATATATATGTATATATATATATATATATATATATATATATATATATATATATATATATGTATATATATATATATAATATGTATTTACACATACATATATATATATATAGATTCGATGGATCGATAGATCGATCGACCGGACAGATAGATAGATAGATAGATAGATAGATAGATAGATAGATAGATAGATAGATAGATAGATAGATAGATAGATAGATAGATAGATAGATAGATAGATAGATAGATAAACAGATAGATAGATAGATAGATAGATAGATAGATAGATAGGTAGATAGATAGATAGGTAGATAGATAGATAGATAGATAGATAGATAGATAGATAGATAGATAAATAGATAGATAGACAGATAGATAGATAGATAGAAGTTCACTCACTTTTAAACCTAAAGCACCGTTTGGTCAAATATCACACGGACAGATATTATTTCAGCGTTGTTCTAAGGGTAAGGTCTTCCACCGTTCATCTAAACGAAAGAAGAAGAGGTCAATGGTGATAGTTTTCTTGTGACATATAAAGGAAATGGCTAATGAATCAATGAAGTAAGATGAACTCAACTCTACTTTTGTCCACACTATACCGAGATTTAGATTTCATACAGAACAAAGGTGGAGCATAACTTTCTGCCGAAGAAACGACATCGTTATCCTTGTAACGAAATCACCGAGACAAAAATAACAATCCGCAAACTCACACTCCAGTTAAGTCCAAGAATTCCCTGACATTTTTTTAAAGGTAGTGTCTACATTCTCTAATGTTAGAGAACGTATACAAGCTGTCTACGTTCTTTAAGTTAGTAGAGAACCTAAAAATAGCTCGCTCGCTCTATCTAACATGGAAGCGAGTCGACATTGCTGCTTCCACAGTGCTTACACTTTATTTTAGCAAGCTATTAAGTTTACTTTCGTGAAATTAAAATGCTCGCGAAAGTAAAGCTGTCTACAGTACCGCATCTTGCCTTTACAGCGACGTCAAACCCCCTAACAAGCAACAAACACATTCTTTCATTCCAGCGAGATGACACCCCCCCCCTTTTCATAATAATATGTTGTAGGCCTACACTTTTCAACATGGAAGGTGCACTTTGATGCCCCCCCCCCTAAAACGTTGAATAAGGCACTGACGATCAGGCCTTCTGTAATTAATATTTAGAAGATAGCTTGCAGTTTACATGCAATTTCGTATTCCCACCTCAAAGCTAAGGTAGGCCTATGCGATACAAGGTGAGAGACCATAAATGATACTAAATTCACATTAAAAAAAAAAACCACTGTTGAATTGGTGTATGATGTGACACCACTGTCATTAAATCAAATCACGTGGGTCAAGGTCAAGTCAGTCATATCAAAGCTAGGTCTACGATAGGCCCAGATCTAGTGCATGGAATAACCCAATATAACCCAAATGAGTGAACTGGCGGACCCATTTGACGTAGATCTAACGACGAAAAACAATATAAATCAATTTGAAAAAAAAAGAAAGATTGAAAAGTAGCCTAGCCTTATCCGGAAGGTCAAATAGGGCCCTACAGGCTTAATATTGTTACTTTTTTGATTCGTTAGAGAACGTAGACAGCTTGTATACATTCTCTAGAGATAGAGAACGTAGACACTTCCCTTTTAAATGTAAGATTCCGTCAGCTATCTATAACGTCTGAGTTAGACAGTTATAAACATGACACGGCTTTGGAACTGTAACGACCGACAGACAAAGCAAATGCGAACTATTCGATTAAAATTTTTTCCCCCCAGGGATCAACTCTAAACGAAATCGAATATTATAAGATGCATTGTGTCTGCATGCGGGCGCTGTGTGTGTGTGTGTGTGTGTGTGTGTGTGTGTGTGTGTGTGTGTGTGTGTGTGTGTGTGTGTGTGTGTTTAGGTGTGTGTGTGTATATGTGTGTGTGCATGTGTATCTGTATGAGAATGTGTGTGTATGTATGAGCGCGCGCGCACGCGTGGGTTTTTTGTGTGTAATATATGTATGTGTGTATATGTGTGTGTATGTGTGTGTATGTGCGTGTTTGAGCGTGTGCGCAGGCGGGAGTGTGTACCTAAAATACGACTGACTTACCATGGGGTAATTAAGCTCATGACATTAGAATCAGTGCTTATTTTATCAGCACCAATCGGTACCGAAATGTATTAAATTGGGTGGGCGTTGTTTTTCACGATTTATAGATCGACGGACCTTGACGTTTACCTTGAGGCGACCGGTTACACGCTGAGACGAAAAAAGTGGCGTACGACACAGATCTCTGGACGTACTGTCTCAAAGATAAGCTGAATGTCCACGCTTGATTAAGTACAGTCTCGACACGGCTTTTTCGCGTTGACAGCAGTGTCTTTGTTGTTTGTGTCTCGACATAGGACACGGAATCCAAAGAGAGAGAGAGAGAGAGAGAGAGAGAGAGAGAGAGAGAGAGAGAGAGAGAACGTATCAACGTTTATGTAAAGGCTTTGAGCCTATATGAATTATTGTTTGGCATTGTGTCATGCTTGACGACTGGCCAAGACAAAACATGCCCCAAGACACGCACGAAAGTTCAACACAGGCTCAGAACCAGCGCACGACACTGATTGTTTCTTTTCAAACAGCTCTGTAAAGGCGTCATGTTCAGCAACATTACAAAACAAACAAACAAACAAACAAACAAACAAACAAACAAACAAATATATAAAAAAGCAACCCACAACAAAAACCAGCAACAACAGCAGCAACGGTAGCGCTAGAACACCAGCAGCATCAATTACAGCAAAGACGAAATCAAATCAAATCATGATCAAGTGTCAGATCTGCGAGAGTCATCACGGATAATGGTTTTACATTCATTCTGTTGCTTGGAAGCTCTAAAAAAAAAGCTAAATCATCCCGATCTTTTCTGGCCACCCATCTGTATAGTTTTTCAAAGTAAGTTGCTCCGAGTCTACCCCTAAATGAATAAGAAAGAAGGCAATGTACCACACAATAGCAGACACAACAACAACAACAACAACAACAACAACAACAACAACAACAACAACAACAACAACAACAACAACAAATCAGGAACAACTCGAGCACGAGCGACATCAAACTACGACGATCTGTGTCCTCTCTGTTGCGCCTCCTTCCACTTATTATATTACGGTTTGAAAAATAAGAAGCGCCATCTTCTTCCACTGTAGTGTTACTGCGGTTGCAACTGCAACTTCTGCTGCTGCTCCTGCAAGGTGAACACACATACATACAGATATGCTCAGGTCATGACGTTGATTTTCACTTTTTTAACCGTTAAAATCTGACATCAACGTAGCGTTTCTTTTTTTTTTTTCAAAGCAACGTCCTATGAACATAGTCATCGAAATAGACATTATGTGACACGCAAGTTCTGCCATATCATCATAAAATCGATCAGTAGGGAGAGGAGAAAATAAAGTTTGACAGATCATATGTTTGGCCTTAAATGAAGTTCATCCGAAAAGTTGACGTACTATTTCGTTGAGTAATATTTTTGTTAAGTATTGCCCATAAATCAATAACGAAAATAGTCCCCAGGCAAACGAACTAACAACGAGTCTCGACGATAAATGAAAACCCTGAGACATGATCCTACGTAGAACCAGAGCAAAGGTCTCCCTCACCCTTGCCCTCCCAGAACAAAATAAAACTCTGTGCAGTAGAATCTTAACTCTTATGAAAGGTTATCAACTGTCAGTGACCTTTGTGAATGATTAATGACGTCACCACATTGCATCAAAGAAGTCTCATAGTTATCCCTGACCTCTCTCGGTTCTCACCCTCAGCACGTCATCAGGGTGCCTGCTCTCGATGAGGCACCGTCGCTGTGAACGCCATTTAGCGTCGCAGGGATTGCCATTGTTTGTGATTCAGCACAAGCGGAACGGATTATTCCAGATTACTAGCCGGGAAAGAAAGAGAGAGAGAGAGAGAGAGAATAAAGCACGCCTAGCAGAGGTATTTCATAGCTTACTCAAACTCGATCTTGAGTGGAAGTGTGTTATGTCGACCTAACATCGCGCTCTATTTACTGCACCCCACGTACATAATTTGTTCTTAATAAAAACAATTTCATTATTATGATTCGGAGCTGTGCATTAATGTCAATTATAGAATACTATTTTCACACCGCGTGACCCACAGAGAAGAGGCAATATTGCTGGGTATCAATTCTGAAGATTTTTGTCTTTTGTTTCTTTGAGTAGCCTGTGTAAAACGTTTTTTGCTATATGACCGGCAAGTTTGATCCCGGTAAATTGTTCCTTGGAAATGCGTAAGTGCCCGTTGGCTCACTTCGATAATTTAATCAAGTAAGTTCTTAGTAAGTTCTTAATAATGTTTCAAATTTACATGATATTGTTTGTTTGTTTGCTTGTTTAATAAACATGATGAACACACACATACACACACGCACACACAGAGTCGAAACTGTCTAAGATGGCCACCCATTGTCGAAGAGAAACATAGCCGTCTTGGACAAGTGGACATCCATCTATCTATCTATCTATCTATCTATCTATCTATCTATCTATCTATCTATCTATCTATCTATCTATCTATCTATCTATCTATCTATCTATCTACTCTAAATTTTGTAAACTTTTATCCTCGGAAATCGAATGAAGTTTTAAAAATCTTATAACACCCCCCCCCCCCCAAAAAAAAAGAAGCAATTTAGACTGTCTGTAGCAGTGTACCTTGGAGAAAAAGACATTGAATTTTCTGTTATACTGTACCGTTTTTACCTGCCTTATAATGTAGAACTCAGGTCCATAATCCTTATTACCGGGGTAGCACGCTGCAAAATACATGTAATCGGAACCATTCATGTTCTTCGCGCCTCGTTATACGGCTGCTGAACGTTTCAATAACGTGTACACGTTAAGCTTTGTGTGTAAACCATGTTGTGGCATAACGTCTTATATTATCTATAAAAGGGGGAAGGGGGAAGGGGGATATATATAATATATATAATGTATCATATATATAATATATCATATATAGACGTCGATATATATATATATATATATATATATATATATATATATATATATATATATATATATATATATATATATATATATAGATAGATATATAGAGAGAGAGAGAGAGAGAAAGAGAGAGAGAGAGAGAGAGGGGGGGGGGGGGGGGGACGAAGGATATCAACAGACACACAGACATACACGGAGAAAAATACATAAAAGGAAAGTTGTTTTTCCAAATAAAACATCCAAGCACACATACATGAACAAACGCAAAAACTCTCAGACACACAAACACACTCAAAAACGCATTTAAGGGCACGCACACAAACACACACACACACACACATGCTCACAGATTCATACACATGCACGCATATGCTTAGACTCGTATTGCTGATCTCATGTCTTTACTAGAACATTCTTTAGACTCAATTTTAGTTGCGATTTTAGTTTGAGCACACAAGAAAACGAGCCTTTCCTAATTAGGAAAAATAAAATTAACCTTTCAGAGTCTTTTCTCATGCACGCCTTACGCGTCGTTGATGGATTACGTGAAAACTATAACCTTTCTCTTTTTGTAAGTCCTGAAGACACAGAACGCTTCTTTTCTTTTTCCTTGAACCCACTCCTTAACCATCGATCCTTTGATCGATTTAATGAATTATTGGTGAGTGGCTCGACGCTTGCTCTGCTGGCTGGTGGTGAGCAGGTGGAACGGCTGGCCGGCCAAGGAAGTGAGGCATGACTCTCCTATCGATCTGCTTTGCCACTCAAGATTGGCCTTCGTTCTACACGGCTTTTATGGCAGTTGCGTGCAGAATGGCACTCTAATCATCGTGTCGTTTTTCACATTACTATAAGGCCTCCCATGGCATTTCAATTCTCCGGCTCAAGATTATTGGTGCCTTTCAGAAAGACGAATTGGTTTCCTCTAATGGGGGATTTGTGCAGGCCATTCAAAAGAACGGAACATTTTTTCAAGTTGATATTTTCGCTGGACAACAAGAGGGAAACTAAAATAAGGGTAAGAAGTAAAGGTCTCAGACCGCCAGCTTCTCAATGAGCACTTACTTTTTAACGGGATTCAAATTTTGTTAAAAAAACAAAACAAAAACAAACGGGGCAACAAAGTAACTATTTGGCACTCTTGTCATTTCCTTCCTGAATTTGTCGAGTATCTTGATAGTTTGTCTGTTAGGATGCTGTATTCCCCGCAGCTGGGTTAGCCCTGACAGTCATGTTCGAAGCCTGCCCCCTAAATGACCTTAATTGTTGTGATGGGGGTGTAAATGCACCTTTTTTTGCTCTCTGGCAAAGTAAACTTAGGAGTGAGAATAGAAATACAATGTGAAAGCTATCAGATAGTGTACAGACAGCTGTATTCTTGGGAGAGCAATAAGTCTATTCACAGAAATATGAAGATTTTATATGAACATTGTATCAACTTGGCATGTCCTGTTCTTTAAACGTCACTTGTTGAAAACATGTGTGTACGAGCATGAGTGTAGATTTAACTTTTGTGTGTCTCACACGCTGGCAAGTATGTGCGTATGTGTGTGTGTGTGTGTGTGTGTGTGTGTGTGTGTGTGTGTGTGTGTGTGTGTGTGTGTTTGCGCGCGTGTATATACATAAATTATACATAATATATACATATATAATTTACATACATGCAAATGTGTGTGCGTATAGGTGTGTGTGCGCGCTCGCGTATGTGTGTGTGTGTGTGTGTGTGTGTGTGTGTGTGTGTGTGTGTGTGTGTGTGTGTGTGTGTGTGTGTGTGTGTGTGTGAGTGTGTTTGAATAGGCCTGTGAGCGCATGTGATTATTATTAACCTTGATACATACATAATAGGCCTACATTACGTATTATTATGTTTGTGTGTATATCTACACGTGTATTATAACACACACACACACACACACACACACACACACACACACACACACAGACACACACACACACACAAACACACACGCACACTTGAACACACAAACAAATACAAACACACAGAAAGTAACAAAAAACAACAACAACAACAACAACCCAACAACAACAAGTGTGTGTGATAAGTAGACAAAGTATTTGCCTCTTCTTGTCGTTGTTAGTAAGTGCGAGAAACCACACCTTTTCAAAAGGAAAAGTAAAGTACCTTCAATCCTCCGCATAATTTCTTAACAGATCTAAGTTGTTCGAGTGACCCACACCGTAGGAGTAATGAATTCAGAAATATTTAAAGGAGAAAGTTTAAAATTGTATTAAGGATGATAACAATAACAATAACAATATAAAATTATAACAGCATACAAAAACAACAACAGTAACAAAACAACAACAACAACAACAAAAGAAACAACAACAATCACAACAACAACAACAACAACAACAACCAACAACAACATACTACTACTACTACTACTACTACTACTACTACTACTACTACTACTACTACTACTACTACTACTACTACTACTACTACTACTACTACTGCTACTACTACTACTACTACTACTTCTACTACTACTGCTGCTGCTGCTGCTGCTGCTGCTGCTGCTGCTGCTGCTGCTGCTGCTGCTACTACTACTACTACTACTACTTCCACCTGAATTTCTTGCCTCTTCTTTTTATGTGTTTGCCGAATTTTAAATTTAAATTGGTTTGTTTTCATTGTTACGACAGATAAATGGAGTCACCAACTCCTTCATATTTAAATTGGTTAACTGACCGTTGTCTTGGAAATCAGTCATATTGCTCTAATGTAACTTCTATCGTTTCTTGCTTCTTAGATTATCCTAATCACATTCAAGCAAGCTGTATCTAATAACACCTCTAACCGGTTATTATAGAGGGACACGTCTGGTATTTCGTGTGAACGAATGGGGAAACTGTAAGTGACCCTAAATAACACAGCAAGACTAGTGCTGAAGAAAAAGAAGAAAGATCCTGCTTACAAAATGTTAAAAGCTCTGCATTGGCTTCCAGTTGATAAAAGAATCCAATATAAAGTTTCTACCACCTGTTTCAAGCGTCTTATAGATAATGCCACATCCTATCTTTCTGAGCTTTTTACACTGTAAGTTCCATCTCGTCAGTTACGGTCATCCACGGATGCAACCAAATTCAGAGCCCCCAAGAATGAAATTACCATCTTTTGGTGAGAAAAGTTTCTCTTTTTTGGCCCAAAAATAAATCTGGAATACCTTGTCTCAGGATCTCAGAGTAAGTCATTTGTTTAATTGTTAGTGCGTTAGTAAGTGCCGTTATTTAAAAAAATAATTTATTTGCTTGTTTATTATTTTTAAAAAAAATAATTTTTATTTACTTATTTATTTATTTATTTTTTATTAATTAATTTATATATATATATATATATATATATATATATATATATATATATATATATATATATATATATATATATATATATTTAAATTTTTTTTCAGCTGTCCTTTCTTATATATAGTTAATGTATGCTTGTGAAAGTTCTTCTTCGTGTGGTTGAATTGGTTTTTCTTGTTTCTGTGAAATATTTTTTCTTGTGTGAATCAATGTGATTGGTGTAAAGCGCTCAGAGCTTATACTAGATCTAGTATGGGATAGAGCGCTATATAAATGCAATCTATTATTATTATTATTATTATTATTATTATTATTATTATTATTATTGTTATTATTACTGCATGTCAACAGCCTAAGGGGGTTAAATATTACAACAATAGAGCTCTTGGGTGTCGTTTGTCTGCTATACCAAGATGTAACCCCACTGATCGTTTCCAAAATCAGTGTGTGAATATATATATGTATATAAATAAATAATTTATTCTTTTTAATCTTTCTAGGTACCATCGATATCTCTTTGAACAAGATCATGACTACTTATCTTCCTATCACCACAACATCGTCGTGGTAAACGAGCAGTGACAGTTTGTGTCTCTCTACTTTCTTTACATAACTGTAACTACGTGTCAATAGAGAGGACAGCATTCTGTGACTCTGTGATAAGATTAAGAAAGGATTGAAATAGCCCACGGTAAATGGCAGCTTTCAGGCACCAGTCATCACTATGTCATTTCCGGCCCGGAAGATCCGCACGGTTAACACAACGAGCAGGAGCACGCTTAAACCAACGGTGAGAGATTTCAGCGACCAGGTCATTGGTAACTACACAAGTAAGTTGTTTTACTAGAACATCAGATGTGAATGCCGATATTTATGGGTACAGCATTTTTTTATGAGGTCAGCAATTTAATCTGCTAAAACGATATCGCCCTCAGGGATTTTGATTGAAGAGTTGTTATTGCATACCAAACTAAACCACGGAAGAATATGATAAGATGCAGAGGGGGATTAAAGAGGTTTCAGCTACGAGCACATGGAAGGAACAAACAGGAAAAAAAGAAGGATGACAAAAAAAGAAAAACAAAACTTTCGTATTGGGAAGCCCGATAATCAATAGAATCAAAACATAAAGGTGAAAATTTAAAAAATAATGGTTATCGACAGCAGTTACTAGAAGGATAATAATTATGAATATATGTACTCAAGTTATGAATATATGTACATGTTTATCAAAACGTGACCAAAAAAAGTTTCAGCTCAAACGTAATTCGAAAAATAAAATCTTTGAAGCCCATAGCTACTCAATCAGGACTAAAACTTAATGGTTGTTCCTGGAAAGTTTGCAGTAAGGTTATTGTCATTCCCTTATTGGCCTGTTCAACCATTCTTCTCTTTGCGCAAGATCAACAGGTTACGTCACAGTAGGGAGAATACACAAGGTGTCTAAGCTGATTAACTGTCCTCTTATTTCAGAATATCACTTGTTGATCCTTTCAACACAGAAAGGTTGCCGGAGGGATAGCATCTCGAATCGTCTGTCTCCGACTAGACAGAACCAAATTAGCAGAAAGCCATAAAAGCTCCCCTAACAACCAGCGCTCCAGAATATCCAGTTGGGGCAAGCATCACAGTCCAGCTTGATTAATTCTTTGAGGCTGACGTTCTGGTCATTCAATAACGCTTGAAAACGCACTGTTTTTAAATAATCACCCTCTTTATGCAGGTTTTTTAAAATTTTGTTTTCTTTATCCGAATACTAGAAAGGTGAACAACTAAATGCATACTATGACGTTCTACAAATTTGTGTCTCTGATTTGTGTTATATGGTTCCATATGTGCAGCAACATTGCCTTTGGTCTGCTGCTGATCGGACATGTGTATGTCCGCCGCGACTTTATAGAGCTGAGAATGAACAATCGTCTCCACAATTTCCTTAACGATTCTTCAGGGTTGCCTGGTTGACTTTTATCTCAAACCTCTTTACCGGTATCTGTGGTGCACATAAGAGCCCCCCCCCCCCCCACACACATTGTTGCAAGCGGGAAGACATGAGTTCATTTCCCTTTTGGGGAAGTTTTGTTCTCGAATAACTCCGTCTGTCTGCTAGAATGCTGACATACAAGGTGGACGACTCCTATGTGACATAACAACCTTTTCGATAAACTATAATTTTTTTTGTTTCTCTGTTTTCCAGTAGACGACGACACCTTATGTGTGAGCACCGTCGCACGCGCTCAAAGCGAAATTTCGACATACCGGCGCCCGCACAGTACAGTGACCTACACGTCCCTGGAGACAGCCGCCCAGAGCCACATACCTGCCACTTTTGACACACCGAGGTCCTCAACGTTCGGTCCTGGTGAGAGAGCTTTATGATTCCAGGCGACAGTACAGGAGGGATTTGAATCGTATGGGTTGGGCGCTCTCGTCAACACTGTAAGGTTATTTAAGATGCAGGAGGGATTTGAACCATTGAGTCAATTGAAAGGAATATGTAAGTGAACGAAAATAGCTTCACTGGAATACAAAGCAGCATACGCAAAGGAAGAATGCACACTTTTGTAGAGGTACTTGAAGAACTTTATCATCATTGTAAGTGACTGGGTACATATTGTATTAGAACGTGTGACTCATACTATGCATACTTAAATCCGTGCGAACGTTCCAGCACAAACAAACAAACACACACACACATACACACAGCCACAAAACACAACCACAGGCATGAAAACACAAACAAACGTACAGTTTTAAAAATAAAAACCCATGTACAGTTATTATTAACTCGCAAGCTGGACAACATTTGCACAAGAAATGGTCAAATACCAAGTTGACAGCTGTATTTCAACGTCACTTCCCCCCCCACCCCCTCTAAACTTATAAGTTCGAGCAGTTCGAAAATTTCTTTGGAAAGATATTTTGAAAATCGTTTAGAGCTATAAAAAAGCTCGTCAATTAGTCTCTTTCTTTCTTTAAAAGAAGCGTTTCAGGAAAAGTATTTTTGTCTTGCCTCCTTGGTTCACTGTAAGGGTCGCTGTGAGAACAAGGAGCCAAGAGATCTCCAGGAAGACTCACATTCCAAATTAGATTTTCACCTCGAGCTGTTCAGTACACATTTTTTAACGTAGAGCCAATGCTTTTTCTGTGGGAGTTGACGGAAAGGGAACAAGAAACGCACACAAACATAAAGAGCAACTCCCTTCGGGGACACGAAAGCAGCAATCGTTCTCACAATGTTGCAGCTGAGGTCCATCGGCGCCATGTTGTCAAAAGTGCTCGCCTGAGATCGAGGCTTTCCGGAAACAAACAGATGAAGCGTCTGGACTCACGGAACAGCGTCTTATCCAATGGCTGGCAAGACACAAATCCGGGCTTCTTTGCGACTTATCCCAGTGGGAGCTGCAGGGATCTCGTAAGCTCGAGGTAAATATCTCTGTCGACTCTCAGCTTTTTAGATTTAACGATGTGTTTAATTTCAGACAAGGGCGTCTCGGTGACTCGTCCAAACTAATATTACCCCTATTCTCCTATTTTTGGCTCAAAGCTAGAAGCGTCTGCCTGTACACTTTTGCACAGGATGGTAGCGGTTTACAAAAATAGCGGTAGGCGTTCAAAAATGTGTCATGTACATTTGTCCTGGCTTTAAGAAACCTTCAAATGCGATTTTAAGATTACAACACTGGCCTTATCGTATCTTTTGAACAATATTACTCGTACATTCTGCTTGTTGTAATGTCTTTTATGATTTTCTGCATAGTTGAGGCATTGAATTTGCATGTTATAACACCCCTCTTATGTGCACTACAGATCCACAAATAATCGAAGGCTAACCTTGTTAAGTAAACGGGGGAGACCGTTTGTTCGTGGTTTTTGCGCGGGGGGGGGGGGCGAAATATGAAGAATGAAAAGACAGAAAAGATGAAATAACTCTTATATACTTTCGGGCTTGAAAAACATAGAGACACATTCTTCCAATTAAATAAATATTCCGTCTGCATTTCATCATCATCTTTCTCCCCCTGGGTCAGGGTATGAACCACGAACAAACGCTCTCCACGTTTCCCTATCCTGGGTTAGCCTCAGATTTATTATTCCAAGTTTTTTTCCCTTTTTTGAACATCATTATCTGTGACCCTGCTCTTCGTTCCACATTGCCCCCCTCTTGATATCTTACTTAGGGGATTCCAAGCCTACGCTAATTTTTTTGTTATGCAGCTGTCTGGATCCCTATGATTGTGTCTAATCCATTGCCACCGCCTTCTTCCCACCTCTTCTCCTCTTCTCCGACTGGGCTCTGTCTTGTTTCTCCATAACACCTCCTTCACACACACACACACACACACACACACACACACACACACACACACACACACACACACACACACACACACACACACACACACACACACACACACACACACACACACACACACACACACACACACACACACACACACACACACACACACACACACACACACACACATACACACACGGACTTGGGCGAAGTGTGTACCTAATCAAATAATCAGTTTCCCTTCCATAATTTGGGAACTTTATGGCTGTCAAATTCACCCATAGACGTAGGCTTATAAATTTAAATAAACGCCTGCGAAATCCCCAATGAGCAGTGTGCACAATACATGGTAGTGTTTTCTTGTCAACTAAATACCTCTTTCTCTTCTTCCCTTTCGGGCTTCTCTCATAAGCAGCCACAAGCACTAATTGTACAGCTATACTAACAATCAGACTGGTTGAGTCTACCTCCAAAAATCAAAGGACACCATAATAAACTCCTGACCGGACTGTGAGTGTGTGCCTTTTCCCTCAACTTTTTACCGACATTTAATCAGGTCGTGGCATTATTATGACATCAACCTCTGACCACCAAAGGTTAGATTAGTACCGCCAAATTTGAAACATATTAATAACAGTATTGTCTTCTCTACTACTGAGCCTTCCATTTATGTATTAACTTTTTACGTTAAGTCAACTATCAACAATTAACCTTTAGGACATTACACCTACAGCAGATTTAAAAGTTACAATTACGTTTAACCGAAAGCAGGAATAAATATTTTCTGAATATTTAAGGGGTGTACAGAATGCATTCGGGATTTGTTTTCATTCATAACTCAATGGTGCCGTCTCAAGTAAGAGCAGATGTTAATTATGTTCCTACTGTGAGAAAGCTGTTCGCATGTAGGCCCCTTTTTATCCGGTTCACCCACAGATGCACATGCATATTCATACACACAGATACAAACATTCACACTCAGACAGACACACACAGACACACACGCGGGCAAGCACTCAAATACACCCAACACATACTCAGCATTCTGGCGTGGATGTTACAGGGTGCAAAATTTTCTCCATGAAAATCGGAGACAATTGTCGTTATTTGTCAATCAGAAATCCCCGATATCTTGTCTGGATTATTATTTGCCCAGCGCCTTTACCCGCAGACAATTGGCTAGCTAATTGCACAGAACAGCGGAAGGAAACCTGGCGCAGACTTGTCAAGCTGACTTGTGAAACATTGTGTAACTGTTAGTTTCCGTTCACAAGTGGGTGGCATAGAACATACACAGAATACCGTAGTCTCTTTGAGACCCCCGAACCGAAAAAAACCCCAGTCAAAGCGTCTCAGCTCTAGTTCAATGTTCCTGAGGTAACTATTTGTTCCTCTCGGAAGGTTTTGCGGAGTTTGGTATTAAGCAGATTGAAAAGAAAGGAAAAAAGGGCAAGTTGGTTAGTTCACACAATTTCTCAATCTCAAAGATCGTTATGACGGACAAAGAAAACACGACACTGTTAAAAAAAACCAAAAACTGCAGTTGTGTTACAAGGGACAATTATATACTTATACATATTTCAATTGACCTTACTGGGAACGTCTTTTCCACGAAGACGAAAACTACTTTGAAGATATTGCGTCAATCTAAAATTCTTAAAACTCCTAGGTCTTTTTGTTATTGAAGGAAGTTATGTTTCAGAGGAGACCTTTGATCTGGTCACATGTTAATCTGTTCTCAAACTGCAGGGGCCTATGTGAACTGTGCACAGCATAACTATGTGCGGTAATAATTAGACAGAACCCTCGGGACTTTAATTAGCTCTGGTTAACATCTCATTGGTCGCTGTCATGAATATTACATATTATTTTCGACGAAACATAAAAATTTGTCGACGTTGACGTAGAATAACATTACGAAGAATACAGGGTACATTTTTCTTTGGAGGGATAGCGTGACTAAAAGTGTCAGCAATCCAGCAGACATCATTGCCTGGCATTCCTCGTCCTAAGATGATGTAAGGAATGCACCTTTAATTTTAATGATTTTTGTTCGTGGTGGTTCATCATTCATTATCACCACTGCTGCTGCTCCACCTTCGCGGTATCCTGCGACAGCCGATCCATCGGTGAAAATTGTCACATCGGCACCAACCTCTTTGATCACATCCTCTGCAGCTTCACGTGCTTTTACCTTTGCTCTTTACTTCCCTTAGTTCTGTCTGAATTTTGATTTCGCCACGGGTTTCCCATGGACAAGCTCTCACCAGATCGATCGGCCATTGATTCTCTGCTTCAGAGGGGGGTGGTCTGCTAGATCGGTGCCCATCCGAAACCAACTTTTCCTGCTGTTTTTAGGCTTGACTGCTTGATCAATGGCTTTTTTCTAGGAAGGTTGTCTGGCAATCTCTTAGCCATCTCTACAGACTAGAGGCATGTTCTTTTTTGAATAGGTGGTGTAGTGCTCAGTTCTGGTCTCACAGCGCAGCGCTTCTGTTAGTGGTATTTTCAGCTGACCTGATACAAGGCGGAGGGCTTTGTTTTTTTATTCTGTCCAGGGCCTTTGCACTAGTCTCATAGTCTCACTCAGCCAAGGCTGCCATGCTTAGGCAGCATAATTCATCTTGATGATGATGATGATGATGATGATGATGATGATGATGATGATGATGATGATGATGATGATGATGATGATGATGATGATGATGATGATCTGCACATAATCCCTCATTGTGAAAAAGGCTTGTGTTGCATAGTAAATAATTGTGGACCAATTCCGGGAGGGGGGGGGGGATATGTCTTAAAAAGGTAAAACGTTACCAAGATGCCGAATTCAATCTATTTAAAGTCTGTCTAATCTTATCTCCCTTTTTGGAGTCCTGGCTCGGTTATTCAGACCAGACAAGTTGAACAAAAGTCAACAATATATATTTTTCAGACCCTTCGAACGCTCAGTATCCTCCGAGTTCATCGGACATCAGCACCCCCGGGTCCGACCGTCCACCACCGGCCGTTACTTCGACAGCAGCAACGGCTTGTGGACGTCCAGCACAGCTCGCATGTCCTACCAGAACCGTCCACACACGGCAGGCGCCTGGGCCGGGCCGGGTCTGAGGATACAGAAGATGACGCTCAACGTCAAAGACTCTCCATGGGTCCACGGGTACAACTGATACCTGAACGGGGAGGGAATTGAGTAAGGGGACGGGGGAGGGGAACCAATGGGGGGGGGGGGGGGAGAATGTTTGCCCCCTTCCAAATTTTTGAGTTAGGGTTAGACGCCAAGGGACCGGGGGGGGGGGTATATTGTATAAAGTATATGTTCTCTGGAGTGGGTGGGTTGATTTTCGACTTGTGATCTGGAATGAAATGAGGCAGGGGGGGGGGGATAAAGAAAGACAACAAAGAAAGGGATGAGAGAGAGAGAGAGAGAGAGAGAGAGAGAGAGAGAGAGAGAGAGAGAGAGAGAGAGAGAGAGAGAGAGAGAGAGAGAGAGAGAGAGAGAGAGAGAGAGAGAGTGAGAGACTGCATCCAGTATTATAGTATTATAGTGTGAGTGCTCGCATAAACATGTGCGTGTTTGTTAATCCATTTTTTTGGTTTGAATATTGAAGGTGTGTTTCTTGATAGCAGGTTGAGAAACAATGGCGCTGAAAATACAGAAAGAGGCACCGTTAAGTGATATTTAGGAAAGCAAAAACAACGAAAAGTACCAACTACAGCATGGTAATGGCAGCAACAACAACGATGAAGACAAATCCGACATTGTCAGCAGCAACAACAAAAGCAATAACAATAAGAACAATAGCAAGAACCTTCATTAAAAGATACTTTAAGTTGAACCACATTATATAAAGTACTTGTAGTAATGATGACAGTACTTCGCTTCCGGTCCTCCAGTACTGCGTGTTGCTTTTTGTGTGCATTAATGTATTGATATACTTGTGGTGAATTTGCTGATCACTCTTTAGGAAGAGGCAATCCTGTAATTCTCTGGTCGTCTAGGCATGGTTTTTCAGGCTTTTTACATGCTCCGACGACCACAGAAGTGCCTCGGGACCGGTTGCGAACGACGATAACGATAACCTGTAAGCACACAAGTTAGTCTGCTTTGACTATGAAAGTTAATTTTTACGAAGATTATTGGCCACATTCATTTCACTGTTTTGAAAATATGATAGCATAGACGTAGGGTAACAAACACACTAACAATGTCATCCCTTAGAAGCGGCCCCCATGTGATTTTTCGGCCTACTTTTATTAAATGCTAGGGATGAAGATGACGAATTATTTCCAAATTTTTGGTCACTCTATGCGAGGAGTTGGGAATGAGGGTTGTGTCCTGCCCCCACCCCCCTCCCCCCAGGACAGCCTGGCGGGGATCTAGAGTAAGCACCAAACAAACTTAACACTAAGACTAACACGCATGTCATTTCCTACATTGGAACATCATCATCGCCAACATAAATAATCATCCTCATGCTCACTATCACAATTACCATTACTGTCACCATCGCCAACAACATCATCATCATCAGCAGCATTATCATCATCATCATCATCATCATTACCGACTCAACAATTCCCCTTTCATATAACAATCTGCACCACTACTTTCTTTTTACGTAACCAACAAAAACGGGCACCAAAATCAGGACACGGGAAAAAAATAAAAAATAAAAAATGATGACAGTAATATTAGTAATGATAATATTTATAAAACAAAAGCATCTAAAGGAGCAAAAAGAAACCAAAATAATAAAACATGTGTCCGGTTTTACAGCTTCCTTTATACATTTGTCCCTGACTGTCCAATTACATTTTTATAGTTCAATCGAGAAAACTTTTCGACACAACATATACACGATAATGCTTACCCAGTCTAAACAGATTTTAATTCCGATTAAAAATGAATATTACGGCATAATCAGCTAGGTTAATCAGAGGGTCCGAGTTCAGCTTTTCTTTCGCTGATTGTAGAGAGGCACACTTCTTGACATTTTCGATTTTGACTCCAGTCAGAAGCTGCTAGAAAAGGTAACCGATTGTGGAGGATATTTTCGGACAATATCTATTTATTTTATATTTTAATTCTTCTGGGAAATATCTATAAAAAGACCCCATCTTTACAGAGATGGTTTTAAAAAATAACTTTTGTATAGATACATACTACGGTGAAGGCTTTGAACAAAAAAATAAGGACTTTGCAATTTTTGTTCAGTTTGATCCAGAGGTGAACAAATACCGACAACAACTTGTTGCTTTTCTGGACTTTTCTTTGGTATCTGTGACAGCCCAGAGTGGGTGGGTCTCCACTTTTCTGTGCCAGCATTCGAGCCTGGGCCTGAAGTGGCAATGCGTTTTGTGTAGATCAGCGTTCACTCGTAAGTCACCGTTTAACTCTTTCACCGTTGAAATGTTTCCATTTACATTTGTACGGACTAGGCAAAATGTTAGATTGGAAAACAATTAGATAAAGCTACAAGTTTGTTAATCGGAACAGAGTTCTAACAGCACAAGTTGCAAAAAACCCACCCTCCATAATAATATACAAGTAGAAAATTATGGTAGTGAACCAGTTTGGGAGAACACAATAGATTACATACGTCTTTACAACAGCGAAGAGGCTAAGTGCCGTATCGTCTCGGCCAGAGACGCCAATCAGCTTAAAAAAGGTGCAAAACGATTCGAAAATAATAGTAAGACGGTCGCCGTCACATCAGCATGGATAGGTTAATTGCACGTTTGATCTCGATATGATACATGTATTTCTAGAGGTTTTTTCTTTTTCTGTTTCTCATTGCCGGACAAAGAAAAGAAGTAAAGCATGTTACAACTTTGAAATAATGCAACGCACAAAGAAAAAATCAATTTGACAAGAATTGTTTTTATCACATTTGGGTATGACCTTCACACATTTCTTTTTTCGGTATAACACTGCTTAAGTATGTTTTCTTATTAATGAACCTTGTGATCATACGTATTGTTGCATTTGTTTGACTTAACGGATTTGCATTCAACCTTAGTTGTATTATTTATTGCAAGATCGTTGTTTGTTCATCCAAGTCTAAGGAAGTATTATTGTTAATGTATTTTGCTGCTGTTGCAACAGCAATAAATGAATTAAAGCTTTTTGGACGCACACTTATTTTCTTCCGCTGTTTTTGTTGTTACAATTACTGTCACTACATTAAAAATGTAGTCTTTATTGTGTGAGAAACCAGATTAGTTGAGTCAGATGATTGGAAGTGGGCAGTTGTCGGGTACTCTCATGTGGTCAGCTCCATCCTTCCTATCTGTTAGCCTCATCTCTCCTTCTTTCGTTGTGCCTTCCTCTCATGTAACACTTCTAATCTTCGGCATTTTAAAGACCTAATACTGTGGAAAGTGCTGGGATACTCTTACTAAAACTAAACTAAAATGATTAAATGACGACTCTTCCATGAGTTCGTGCACAAAGAAAGGGAGAAACGCTCAGCTCGGCGTGCTATTTTCGTGTAGCATATTCGAGGGAAATACTTTGTTAGAGAGAGTCGCAATTCCAAGTTTTTGAGTTCGATTCCTGGCCATAAGCAAGTGGCAAAATGGTCTTTAAGAGGAAAAGGAACCGACCATATTTTCCTGACAGCAAATGTCATGAATGTAAACAATTGGAGAGTAGGCTAATATTAAACCCGTGACAGTCAGCGTTGCATATGCACCTGCAATTAATGAAAAGGTAAACTGAAATGAATGGTTGAATTTGCCTCCCCTCCTTCAGTTGGTGTCCTCAATAATAATTACGGTAAAAATCAAAAATTGTTTCATAAATGTGGCCGGAATCTAATTAATTTGGCAATTTTAGAGGGAGCCAAAATCGCAGATGAAATTGCTTTAGACCTCCCTGTGGGCCACTTTATGGGTACATTCCTGTTTCTGGTGTGGGCAGCATTGGCCTAAATCCTTTGACTTCGAGTGATTTAATCTGGTATGATTTGGCTGGTTTTGTCCAAATTGGCATACTACTGTTCAGGGATAATTGATTTTTTGTCACGACCTCTTTCTTCACTTTGTTCTCTTTCGTTCGACTGGGTATAAAAAATTCTAACTAATTTGTTAATTTGCCAAAGCGCACTTTACTTTGAACGGCCCTCCCGTAGGCCAGCGACTAAACATTTAAAAAAATCTTTATCCAGTAATTAAAAGTTTCTTTGTTTGGGCACCTCCCTCAGGGTACATACACAGGATCACCATAGTACATGATTTGCAGCAACCAAGGCCACAAATTGCTCATTTTGAGAGAGCGACGCCAACCTTCCCCTGTATTTCAGTGTTAGCTTTTAGATTTCCTTTCAAGACCAGCTAGACGTCTGCACGTGGGTTAAAAAAATACTCACCCAACTGATTGACCGTGATTCATAGGCGTGCCTTATCGTGTGGTACAGTTGCAAATAGGCCTTTTTATGCTTTAGATGCATGCTGTTAATCCCCTCTGATTTAAAAAAAAAACCCTTTAGGCTAACATCAAAGGAAAAGTGTCGGCCATTAATTTCGCAGTTGCCTTAAATAATAGGCTTTTGGATTCTGAAGGCCATCTAACTTTTAGACCCGCAGGCAAAGACTAGAGGAGATTAAACAGAGCGATTTGCTTTTATCTCGGTTTAACCGCAGACAGGTGAAAGTAAACAAGCTTTAGTTATCTAATCACACATTTTAAACGTCCACAAATTTTTAAAATCATGATTATCTCAGCGTATGAGTCTGAAGTCTCCCAACATGTTTTTGCTATCTTAATGTTATAGTGAGTGACACTGGCAATATGTAAAAAAAAATGCAGTTAGAGCAATTAGTGCAGTGTAATAATTTAGACTTTTTTTCTTCAAATTTTGGAAAGTAAACTAACCTTTACCTCAGACAACAACAACAACAGAAAGAAAAAGAAGAAGAAGAAGAAGAAGAAGAAGAAGAAGAAGAAGAAGAAGAAGAAGAAGAGGAATGTTGTTTTTGTAAGTGTTTTACGGCGCTCGCAACTGCATAAGGTCATATGAGCGCGCGGGACACACTAAACATTTTCAGTTGGTAGGAAATTTTGAATTTTGCCCGGGTGGCGGCTTTAGATGCATGCTGTAAATCCCCTCTGATTAAAAAAAAACCCCTTTAGGCTACTCTTATCGATTTTAGACCACCAAGGGATCTTTAACGTGCACAACTTGCACACGGGACCTCCGAGATTTTTTCGCCCTTGTCCGAGAAGGCTAGGTGTAGATCTTTCCTACCAGAAGATCAGGGGTGTGGCTGAAAGACAGCAGTAAGAAGAAGCCAATGAGCAGCAGTAGATCGGCTGCAGAAAGAATCAGGAGCCCAGAGGAGGGGACAAAGGAGCTGAAATGGTGGGGGGCAGAAAGAGGAGACGAAAGCAGACGACAGAACATTGCCAGAGAGTAGGAAAGGAGGTGAAAGGAGACAAATTTAGAGAAGAAAATTTTTTGGTCGCTACCCGGATTTTAACCCGGATTCTGGGACCTTTGAATGAGAGGCGAACACCTAGGCTACGAGAGCCCCCAAGAAGAGGAAGAAGAAAAAGAAGAAGAAGAAGAAGAAGAAGAAGAAGAAGAAGAAGAAGAAGAAGAAGAAGAAGAAGAAGAAGAAGAGTAACTACAACAATAACAACAACAACAACAACGACGACGACGGTAAAACTTTAATATCCATTGCCCCTAAAATAGCACCAGTTTTCCATCTGTGTAACTTATTCAGTCCTACATCAAACAATGCATTAAGATGAATTTTATTTCATTCCTTTCTTTTTCTGCCCGATACCTCTCCTTTCCTTTTCCCAAGATCCAAATACGTAAGCGGTGAGCTATTACTTTAAGTTCACTTGGACTGACTTTTTAAAAGCAAGACTTGCACTTTGTGCTGACTATCAATACGAGATGTACTGAGCAACCTTGATAAAAGAACTTATTTTGGTCCCAAAGAAGTGCAAGATAAATGCTATAATAATAACACGTGATTCTGAAAAAAAATGAAACTACGCTTGTCTCAACACACTTGTCCCGTTTGCACTAGACCACAAACCTGACCTTCGTGTGCTTCAACAAAACAGAATTCCATCAACTATCAAATTTAGAAACTTCCTTGTTCCTGTAATCTTTTCAGCATCTCACTAATCCATATGATTACATCATTCACTATTTTTATAAGATAGTCATCACTTTCTGGCTCGTTGTTACAGCGAATTGTGAAAATAACGAGACCACAATACCTGGCAAATATTCACCCCTTCAAATATTATGTCCCACTAATTGTTTACTGGCCTCATGTCAAGAGAGAGTTCAGTTTACGAATAAATTTACGACGATAGTGGAGTCTGATGACTGTTTCCAAGTTTAAGAACTCAATACAACCCAGACTCATTGTCTGCAAAGCCATGATAGTTCGGACAAACATTGTCTCTAGTATTAAGTGAGGACATTTTTTGAAAATCCCTGAACACAAACGAGTGTCATCTAAAATGGGCACTTTTCCCACCGGGACAGCATACACAATGGACTTTAATACACGAAAGAGACCCCGCAAAGATCAACACAAGTTCGTTTAGCGGCCAGATCTGGTACTTTCGAACTGAATCAGAGAAAAAAGGGAAAGAGTAAGGGTCAATAAAAAATCTGGCCTAATGTAGTCTGCCGTTTGTTAAAGGGAGGTATTGTGTCAGAACGTTCACATAGTTTCCATCCATCGAATATAACGGTTTGAACTTTGTGGCGTCGGTGACCTAATGGTTAGGCTCTGGGACCGTAAAGTCGTGGGTTCGCATCCTGTCACGGGCCCGACGATGTGTCCTTGGGAAAGGCACTTTACGCTAATTTTCCTCCTTTCACTCAGGTGGAAATGGTACTCGGCTATAGACAGTGGAAGATCTCGTCAGTTTGTTAGTGTTCAAGCAAGTGAAATCCGCAGCTAGCACTGTATGCTTCTCGGGAAGCCGAGAATGTTTCTGAGTACTCCAGGATAATATGCTGCAGTAATAACCCTTGTAAATCCCAAGTAGAGCATGGATATGTGCTTCAAAATTCAATTATTAATCCCCCGCCCCCTTTAAAAAGAAAACGACAAAGAAAAAACAAAGCAAATAACAGCAACAACAAAAAATCAAACAAAACAAAAACAAAATGAAAAGCAACTGCTTCTATTCTTGTAGGAGAAATCAGCAGTCCAAACGGCATGGATTCAGAGAACAGTGCAAATTTGGAAGCAATACTAAAAAAGAATGCAAGGCCCTGCTACTAAGTAGTCTTCTTAGTCAATATTTAATCAAACATTTTACATCACAGTTTAATCATTACGTCAGACGGATATACGAAAACAAACGAAGAATGATAGGCCTTCTGGGAAGATGAATGGTACCTTAAACCAGTCAATGTATCAACGTACAATAAATGAAACCCCAAGAGTTACGCGAAAACAACAGAAGAGAAACAGGCTGTAACTATATTTGCACCTTCTTAAAAAAACCCGGCATCAGGCGTCACCTCTAAACCCTCTAATACGTTATGTATTTAGCATTTTGTTAGCAAAAGGACACAATGAATGTGGGCCGTTTGGAGATTATGAGCTTTAAAAACCTGTCTGTCACCAAACCTTAACGCCAGGCTCATAATCTTTTTCTCTTGGTTTACCTTTTCGGGTTAGATTATATAATCGAGGCCAAATACTTGGTATTCAATCACCTAATCTATTGTTAACACAAGGCAATCATGAGTTTGCGAATGTGTCTTGTTATTACAGAGGAAGCCAGTTTCTAGTTATTGGACTATATTTTCCATCTTCAAAGAGACAATTCTAGTGCAAGTTTGTCAACCTAAAGGAGCAGACACACTGAACATTTCACATGAAATGGTTACATTATAATTTAAGAAAATCCCACCTCTAGATTCCCGATATAATGTGTCTGGGGTAGGAGTTGTAGTAATGCACATCCGTCGATCAAGGCATTACTTTAGAAGGATAATAGACCCCCCCCCCCCCTGCATCTCTCATAGAGGGGGTCAAATCTGCGGAATTACCTGTTTGCGTCTAAACAGGGCATTAAACTCGTGAAAACAGAAAAAACAGCTTTCTAGGACCCCACACTTTCAATAGCGATTCCGATCTGTTAAATAGGCTTAAGGAAATTAGGTTAATAGCATCCAGACCAGATCGAGGATCCACGGATGACCATCTGCTCCGCTTGACCGTCGTCTTCCGCTGTTGTTTGCCCCGCGAGACGTCTGACCTAAGCCCGAGTGCATGTAAGTTGAATCGTTCTCATTCACCTGATGTGAACCAACACCTGGTCTGTCGTCCCACCACACAGGCCGGCGCTCAAACACAAGCTCACACACATGCGAGACAATATAGCAGGGGCTTCACAGCGGTAAGGAGATTGACATTTTATGTTAATGCTCTCTTCGAGAACCGATGGAAACTGAGATTGGAAGAATCGGAAGAGAGGGGAAAGCAAATTATCGACATGCTGAGAAGCGGTGCTGTGTTTAGAAGGCGAGAGGTCTTCCTGTAAGATCTGCTCATCGGCCCTGAACCCAGGATGAGTGCTTTGATTGGGCATCCCTTCGTAGTACAAGCCCTGTTTTTGAACATCTTTCTCTCGGCTAAGTCTTCTTGCACTATCCAACGCTGAACAGCAGAGAGCATCCCAGATTCACTTTTGACACTGAGTAGACGGCACATGTTGGAGTCTTTAATCTGACGTTTTGAATGTAAACTCTTTGATGTCCTTTCTGTGATGGATGCCAGTTCATAAACCCCACTTGTCTTTGATCCTTTACTGTCGTATATTTTTCCACCTGACACCCTACAACCGTTTTCCTTCTTCGTGTTTTCAACGTTTTTGTCCTGTAACTAGCGAGAGTAGCTCACGAGGCAGCTTTTTTTCTAGACAGCAGGGCAAATGGTACTAATTTTTGACCATACCCCTATCAAGGCATTCTTTTAATTTTTTGGGGGGTTTGTTTACCTTCTATTTGCTGATGACCAGAGTTGACCAGAGTATATTAAACACAGGAGAAGAGGAATTACAAAAACACACTACAAAACTAAATGAGGAATGTAAACACCTGAACATGAAAATCTCCATCTCAAAAACAGAAGTTATAAAGGTCAGCAGAAACTCAGGGAAACTCAAGATTCTTATTGATGGAACACAGCTCCAAAAAGTAGAGGAATTTGAATATTTGGGAAGCATCTTCACCCAAGATGGGCGTATGGACAAAGAAATAGAAACAAGAACTATGAAGGCAAATGCAATGATCCTCCAGCTAGCACCCCTGCTCAGTCACTAGAACATCCCAACTGAAGTGAAATCCCAGCTCATCAACAGTATCTTCATACCAACATCAACATACCAGGGCCAAACATGGTCTCTTAACAAGGCAAAAGAAAGAAAAATCAATGCATGCGAAATGAGGTGTCCCTGCAAAATAATCAACGTCACCAGAAGAGACCGCACAAGAAACAAAACCATAGGCTGACAAACTGGAAAACCACCAGTAATAACATTCATAGAGCGTCAAAGAGTCAAATGGTTTGGACATCTAACCAGAATGCCCCAGAAACAACTAGCAGCTAGAGCTTGCAACACCCGAGAATCCGGCTTTAAATCAAGAGGAAGACCAAGAAAGACCTGGCTGGATGGGGTTAAAAAGGTCCTGGAACGACATAACATGTCTATCACAAACGCTACACACCTAGCACATGACCGAAACTTGCAGCTCCCCTCGACATCCTAAGGATACCAGAGGAAGAAACAAAGTTAAAAAAGTAAAAGTAAGTTTTCACAACCTTCAAGCAAACTGAGTCGGACGTATGGGAGACGGATTTTAAAGCAGAGGCCCCAACTCTAAACAACTTGCCAGTATCGAAAGGGAATGTGAGATGATACAATTTTTGGCTTTATTCTATTTCTATACAATAGACCCACTCGAGAAGAGCCTGACATTAGCAGGATAGAGCTGTACCTCAACCCGCCCTCCACATCTCTTGAACATAAGAACCCCAGCTCCATTAACGTTTGAACCAAGAACACGGGGAGCTTAGTATAACAATATGACCACTTGTATAGGGATGCATTCAGGCTGTTTGGTCTCAAGCCAACAACAGGAAGGCTTGCATGATTTTTTTTGGAGGGGGGAGAGGGGGTGGGTTGGGAAAGAGGATTTCTAAAGGG
>NW_004797305.1:1958136-1961598 GCF_000002075.1 Aplysia californica
TCTATCTATCTATCTATCTATCTATCTATCTATCTATCTATCTATCTATCTATCTGGGTTTGGTTTGGTTCGGTTCGGTTCGGTTTCGTTTGGTATTTCGTGTCTTTTTTCGGGGAGAGGGGAGGAGGGAGGGGCACACCGTCACGATAACTACATTGTTTGGGTAAACAGAAGCACATCGACATTTTAAAGGTCATCTAGTGCCAGAAAAAGCAAGAGAAAGACAGACAGCAAAGGGAAAGTAGGGGGCTCTCGTAGCCTAGAGGTTAAGGTGTTCGCCTCTCATTCAAAAGTACCGGGTTTGAATCCGGGTAACGACCGAAACATTTTGTTCTCTAAATGTTTCTTCTTTCACCTCCTTTCCTGCTCTCTGGCAAGGTTCTATCGTCTGATTTTGTCTCAACTTTCTGCCCCCACCCCCTCACCTCCTCTGCCCCCTCCTCTGGGCTCCTGACTCTTTCTGAAGCCTTTCTACTACTACTGCTTGTCTCCTTCTTTCTGCTATCTTTCTGCCACACCCCTGATCTTCTGGTAGAAAAGATCTACATCTACCCTTCTCGGACAAGGGTTAAAAATCTTGGAGGTCCCGTGTGCAAATTGAGCACGTTAAAGATCCCTTGGTGGTCCAAATCGATAAGAGTAGGCTTCGGCCGCCACCAGGACAAAATTCAAAATTTCCTTCCAACTGAAAATGTTCAATGTGTCCCGCACGCTCACAGACTTTATGTAGTTGCAAGCGCCGTAAAACACTTACACCTAAGGGGAACGTAAAGGTAATGGAACTACCATAGTAGCAACCTCCAACCACCCACAACAATATCAGTCATCTAGAGCAGAGGAGAAAAAACTCCCCAAAAACGACAGAGACAAAACTGATCAAGATGAAGAAAAGAAGTAGAACATACCACTAGTGCCTTCTAAATATCTGAGTGACACAATTTTTGATCAAAGATTAAACACAATTCTGAATAAGTTTCACAATAATGGTCCTTGTTCCATTTTGGCACATACTACAGTGGCGCTTTCTCCTGCGACCAGAAAGACAATTTTTTAAAGGTTAGACACATTTGAGAACAGTTTTCACTCTAATTTATCTAGTCCCATCTTAATTTCAGAGGAATCCTTCAAAACTTTTACTCGGTGGGAAATTGTTACGTGCTGTTAAGATGTGGTCTGAGAACATAGAACTCATTTTGAACCACGTGCATTACTGTCTGAGCCACTTCTTTATTTAATAGAAAAATGTTCTGGTCAAGACTCACTCACTTGGGGAGTTTTCTGATCTGAGCAAACACCGACATTTTGGGAATTTTTCGGTT
The DNA here is from genome assembly GCF_000002075.1 of Aplysia californica. Classification (NCBI taxonomy): domain Eukaryota; kingdom Metazoa; phylum Mollusca; class Gastropoda; order Aplysiida; family Aplysiidae; genus Aplysia; species Aplysia californica. The sequence goes on from NW_004797305.1 coordinate 1,959,456, forward strand.
ACTTCAAAGGAGGTGCTGTACTAAAGGTATGTCTTTCTTTCTTCCTTTTTGTTGTTATTTGCTGTTGTTGCTGTTGTTGCTGTTGTTGCTGTTGTTGTTGTTGCTGTTGCTGCTGCTGCTGCTTCTGAATTGTTGTTGTTGTTGCTGTTTTAGTTGCTGTTAACTCAATGCAAAAGGAACCCCACCGCCAAGAAAGCCACATTAAGCTAGGCTTCAATATCATTGAAAAAATATAAGAAAAGAACTCTATGAATGCGGGTTCACCGGTGACAAAACCTGGCGTGAAAGTTTCAAAGTATGTTGTATTTTCGAATTTTCTCTCAGTTCGAAGAAAACTGAGGATCTTCAAAAGTTGTCAATTTAGTTGAAAAAGAGAGCACTGAACTCAACCACTTTGTAGCTAGTTGCATGCCCCTGGTAAAGTTTAGCATATTATTATTATTATGCATACTAATATTACGAGTACATAATGATCACCCCGAAAACTCATGGGGGTAGAAGTGTGTTCGGTCGTCTCATATTGCGGGGATTATCACTTTACCACCGGACTGGACATACCGGTGGGGCAGGTTCACAGTGGCTACAGCACAGAAATAGTCAACAGCCAGTCCAAACTTAACCACGTCTGAGCTGACCGCTGTGACGTAACCCAATCGGGGTTGCGACAGTTTGCCATTGCCCCAAGCCTCGATGAGCTCAGCGGGAAAGGATCACGAGGCGTGGTGCTGAGTTTAGACTTGATGAAGTATACAATTACAAAACACGCTATACGCCAAATCCAGGCATTTTATTATTTTTAAAGTAATGTTTTGAACCCCCCCCCCCTCCATGCCTCCATTTACAGACAGGAGGAAAACAATTTTTTTCCCAAATCCTCTATAGGACGTTGTTTAATTAATTTTATTTCTTTCTTGTCTGAGTTTGACGTGATCGAACACACAAACAGGTTATTCTGAGTTCGAGCGCCTTGATGATGGGGTTTAGAAGTCTGTTGCCATACCAAGACCTCGAACTTCTTATCAAATTGATTTAGATGCGAATACATGTATTTTACGCCCCAATCGACACCATTTACACCATTCAGAGGAAAGGCTGTTTTGACCTTACCGGACAGGCTAACCCAGGCTGAATACTATACCTAAGCAGATAGACAGGGATGCTCTATAATATATTAAAATATTGAGGACTCGGATTCTGGCCATTCGATAATGTTTGAAATCACGCTGTTTTGGGGCGCTTTAGAAAATGATAACTTTGTTATTCATAGATCAAAATTGTTTGTTTTCTTTGTCTGACACTAAAAGAGGCAGGCAAAATCTCGAAGGAAATGAGAAAGTGTATAACCCATCGTTAAGAAAAGGACATGTTTATTGATATTTCCCAAAGACTGCAATTTTACCATTGCCTTATCGTATTTGAAAAAGTAAGGAAAACTTCATTAGTTGCTTTAAAATGACAACCTTCTCACATCTACTTTTCTAAAAATTTTCAACATTACAAACGAGCTTACATCACTCCCCTTCAGTCTACACGATTGATGGCGCTCATATGACCTTAAAGCAGTTGCGAACGCCGTAAAATCCTCTGATATAAAAAAAAAACTACGCGATTGGTAACAACACCGTCACTGAGATTTATACATACCAATGAAGCAGCTGGGTTCTTTCGAGTAACCAATCTTAGGGACCTCAACTGTCCCGTCACCAGCTGCAGCTCTGTTGACAAAGCGACGAAGTTGCTTTCTAGGCGTACGTTAGAGAAAAGCTGGTTAGATTTAGGAGGCGTGAGTTTTGTCAGAGCTAACTTGACATGAGAGAGCTACAACATCACAGCAGAAAGACCGGGGTACTCGATAAACTGTTTCTCCCCACTACGAAATCGAACTTGTGTCTCCTGGGGGCGACAGCGAAAATCCTAACCACTTACATTACCCATGCCGGTACTACACTCTTGTTCTTTAAAACTTTTAAAAAGAAATCTCATCTGAAGGGTTATGATTTTAAAAATCTATAAATAATTTCCAAACACAGGGATCCAGACAGACAAGTGTACACAAATATGGACACATGAACACAAGTGTACAAAGACAAGCAAACCCATGCAAACACACACACACACACACACACACACACACACACACACA
>NW_004797305.1:1962834-1966255 GCF_000002075.1 Aplysia californica
AGTGGGCACCCCGTGCGGCGAGTCGGGCGATCGACCAGACCCGACCCGACCCGACCCGATCCCATTCGCAATGCGCACCCGGTATAACGTTAGCCGATTACATCAACCGTGTTGAGCTTATTACGTACACCGCACGAATTTTTATCACTGCATTACAATAACTTTGAACGGGCTTTAAATTTGCCTGAATTGTTCATTTGTTTATAAATATTTGCATGTTATTGTTTATTATAATTGTTACCTTTTCCCCCGTTGTCTGTAAAATATCTAAAATGATCTCTAAATTTCTTGCTTTTCACTTCAGAAGATAGACTGTCCAATTACCTTTCAAAAATGCACAATACTAAAGTATTGTATTTAATAGTTTAAAAGTACTGAGCAAAATGTAGCAAAACCCACACAATGACTGAAACAACTCTTTCTTTGCTAGCAAAGACTGGGCGATGTAAACGTTAAAAATAAACCATGCGTCTCAAAGCGGTAAAAGTCCTCGAATCAGCACCTTCATCACAACACACTGTCTAGTTGGCCCTCACTCTTGAGATGGAAACCGTCTACTTCTTAAGTAATCTAGATTCTTTTGACAAGGGTATAGACAATTTAAATACATCAGTTGATAGGCAGTATCTGTAATTATGGATATCCACTGTTTCTTTTCGTTATTGACCAGGGCTCCCCGTAGCCAATCTTTTTGCCCTTCCAAAGTTAATTCTGGTAATTAAAAAGTTGCAGGTCACAGAAACACGAAAAGAAACGGTAACGGAAATGAAGCTCATTTCACAGGCTGATTTCTCAAGCTAATTATTTGATTAGCTCCCAAGAATAGACAGCCTGTGTGCCTTCACTACATGTCTGTGAAGTCACCGCCAGGATCTGCCCTAATATCAACGTCGCAGGCACGCAGTCTTTTTTCGTCTCGTAGTTTTTAGTTAATTGGTCAAAACATGTGCTAAAATTAGAACTCTCTTCTATTTGATTGTTGAGGAAAAGGAAGTAATTCAAGACCTTTAATGAATGCCGGCACAAGGTAAGCGATCAAAGCAGAGACCTTGAACGTCACATGAAAAGTATGTAGTTCCGCTACCGCGTTCCAAGGCGAGTTGGCTTCTTGTCCCCTTGCAGCTCGTGATCTGGCCTCACAAGTGTTTTATCAAACACCCACAGACAGGTCACAAGAATGCTCAGGGTCGTTGGAAAGTCCCGGGGAAAGGATAGGAGTCTCTTGGCTGATGCGCCAACGTAAACAAAGATATTACCACTTCTGCATGGTTATTACTCATGGCTTTGCAATCTGTATGGCATGACACAATTTTTTTCTATGTCTGTTGTGAATATGTTTAGCTTTAAAGTGTGAGTAGCACTGGGAAATGCCGTGAAAAAAAAACCGGCCATCAGAAAGCAGAAAGTAAAGGTTGTTGCATCCAGCGCGTGCTGCATCAGGATAATAGAAAGCTAACTAAAAATCTCACTGCACGCCAAGAAAACAAGCTGGCTTAGAACATCAAGCATTAAAAAAATTTCAAGTTCAGCGTTTTGGCGTCCACTCCAAGGTCACGAGATGTGGCGGCCCTATTTCGCGCGAGAAGCCTAAGCTTCGCGGAATGAAAGGCCACAGGAGAGCATCCTTTGCCCGGAATCCTCGTGGCGTTGACAGTGCACACAGGCGAGCAAATTTGTTGTTGATCCTCACTGTTTAAAATCCGATTTGTCGTGGAGCGGGCTGGAGCGGGGCTGAAGGGGAGTGCTTTTGGCAACGGACTGGACGCAAAAACTGCTCTTACTGTGACGCAAGGGGGCCCACGCTAATGCGAAGTGTCGAGTCGGAAGTTAAAGCTCTGCTGGCTGCACTCACGTGCTAGGGAGATTACGTCCGAGGTATAAAAGAGACAGCTTGGCTTTCCGTATCATGAAATAGTTTCTTCGATGCCACGGAGGGAAGTTCACACCGCTTGACGTTCATAGAACATTTCAGTATTCCTTGCGGACAACTTTAAACGCCAGAGAGAATAAGAGAAAAGATAATTCCACTTTGTCTTTTTCAAGACTCCACCTCAAGTTCAACTTTTCATTGAATAATCTCGGTGTATAGTTCAGCAAGAGAAGGACTTAGATTGGATCTACTCGGTTATTGCACTGCATAATATAACGGCCATATTCCGGATATCCCGTGCACCCAAGAACGATACGCGTTACTATAATGGATTCCCCAAAACTGTTTGAAATAGGCGCTCGCCAGCTTCTACTAGCGTTATTAGGACTGCTCATGTTTTGTTCGATACCTTCCCAATCCCAGCGGCTGCTGGTTTTCCCTTGTGTAAATATGGAGGCCATCAAGTGGGTAAGAGACCCGGTGTTTTGTGATCAATACTATATCTGCCACTTCGGGCAACCTTTGGCCATGCCTTCCTGCCCATCTGGACAAGTTTGGAGTAACGGTGCTTTGAACTGTGTACCAGAGGGCTCTCGATGGGACGATTGTGCTATAAAGGAAGAAGAAAAGACCGCCTACACGGTACCCGATAATCGCGATAATGACGTTGACATAATAGCCCTCCCCCCAACAACAACGCCACGTGTTGCCTCGCCCCGACACGTCCACCGAGGGGTGACCAGAACCGATTCAAACAATGGTGATCATAAAATGATTATATCGGTGCAAAAATTGCCTGACTATCCCACAGAAGCGCATCACCAGAACATCCCAGAAGCACAGACTGAGAACCATGTGCAAAAAGAAATTTTCCCACCCATCTTCACGACCAGGAAATCACTGCCTCAGGGGGGAATAATAACAGAATGGCGTGGCCAAGAGAGTCAGGCGAAGGGGCAGGTAATCAGCTGGTACACAAAAGCACCCTTGACAACTAACGCCACCCAGAGGCAGATCATCTGGACCCCGGCTCCATGGATCCAGAAGAAGTTGGAGAAAATGGGAAGAAACAACAACTACGTCCAAGTCGTAGAGAAAACAACGAAGGCGAAAGAACGAACGAAGCAGGGGAAGCTCCCAAAGAGCACACTCAGCCACTACGTTGATCCAGGTAGGCCTTATATCTTAAAGTTATAGTTAAGTACGTGTATGCGTTTTTTTTTCTCTAAATTTATGCACTGGCACTCATACGACCTTATGCAGTTGAGAGCGCCGTAAAACCTCTACTAAAAGAAAAAACAAACTTACACACGAAGATAAATATTGTGTTCTACAAGTAAGACTGTTTCAAACATAGCATTTGTGCTCAAAGATACATACCCTCCCCATAAAAAACAACCAACAACCACCCCCCCCCTCAAGAAAAAAAACCCAACAAAAAATCCCCCCACAAAAATCCTAATCCCACAAAAGCATTCAAACGACACCACAAGTGTATCACAATACTAATGACAAAATGGCAGAAAAGCAGAGAGAGGAAATGAACCTCCC
>NW_004797305.1:1966442-1977663 GCF_000002075.1 Aplysia californica
CCCAACAAAAGAAATCCTAACAATCAAAGAAACAACCAAAAAAATAAATTAAAAAATCCCAACCAACGAAAGAAAGAAAGAAAGAAACAAACAACAAAAAAAGCTCCACAAAAGAAAACCCGCGCAAAGAACCTGACAACAAACCAGCAGACTAAGTATTTGAAAAGAATAAAGTATCTTAAAACCAAGAGGGTAGTTCTCATTCACCCTGACCATTCTTTTTAATATTGTTTTCTTCGTTCAGTTGTTTCTTTTCTTATAGAAATCTAAATGACTCAGCTGTGTTTTGTTGACGTAAAATGTAGGCCTCTATCAATAAATTCTAGGAAAAAAAGAAGGAAAGCTTGTTTAAGCCCGAGCATTATGTTTAAGAGCTAGATTGGGGAAACCAATTGATTATCAAGTGGTGAACAAACAGTATATCTAAAGCTTATTTTCTGTATTGACATTTTGCTTTCCTTTTCATGAAGTACCTTGCGCATTCGATCGTCGTGATCCTAATTCCTTGACGCTACTTTTCTTAAGCTTTAATCCATTGTAAAGACTAACATTAGTCACGTTTTTTTGGTATTGTTTCAACTCAAACAAAACGTGAATGGTCAAGATAAAAGCATCCTTTCTTTGAATTACTTCTATGTATTCTTGGTGGGCAAAAAACGCCACAATGAAGGCCAGTTGTCACACGCTAATGTCCACTAGACACTGTGACATCATGTGTCACTAAACCAACATGCTTGATCAACTTGGCTGTAAGGTTGTGCTCCAACCTTAAGCTTTCATGAGACACATTCGTAGCTTTTTAACAGGATATAGTTCTGACAACGAATTTGAACTAGTTGCACATTTTCGTGCCTATCAAAATATGCATACACTTATAAGATTAGGTTTTAAAATCATACTATGAAATGCTGTTTTGACTTGGACAAAACAACAGCCACAACATAAACAGATGCAGCAGAAGTATCAGCAGCAGCAACAGAAGCAAAGTAGCACCACCACCAGCAGCAGCAGCAAAAGCAAAAGTAGCAGCAACTGAAGCAGCAGTGGCAGCAACAGCAAAAGTTGCAGCAACTGAAGCAGCAGTGGCAGCAACAGCAAAAGTTGCAGCAACTGAAGCAGCAGCACCACCGCCACCTCCGTCACCACCACCAGGAGCAGCAGCAACACGGTTACTATCAACAAAAAAAAACGGCACAACAACTACACAAACAAAAGTAACAGACGAAGGGGAACTTATCTGACTGTATTCTACTACTCGGATCAAGTACTTCTAAAAAAGCCAGACAAACCTCTCTTGTCTTGTAGCCATGTGATGTCAGTCCACTGAATTACAACAATTTCATGAAAATAAAAATGTTTTGAAACTATTGGACAAAAAGTAAAGTAAAAGCTAGTTCATGGCATTCTTTAGTAAGCGTATTACAACACTTGCAACACAATTAGGGCATAGAAGTGCCGAAGATTAGATGTGTTACAAGATAGTAACAAACACACAAAAGAAGGAGAAGAGATAAGGACGATATACATTTGATAGGAAAGAAGGAGCAACCCACAGCAGAGCCCCCACCAATCACCCACATATTGGACTCTGATAAGGTGACATTTGAGCATCTGTCTTCTACACGTCCTGTTTCTTTTACCTTGAACTGTAATTGAGAGCACGTTGAATAACAACAGGTAACACTTCTCTACGTCCTCGTGCATGTTCCCGTCAAGTTTGCTTAAACCTGTTCTAACCGAAGTTCTTGCCCCAGACCTCTCGCCAGACGAGAGGACGGAGGCGTGACATGGCCAAGGTCCTTGTGTCAGAGCGCTCCCGGCTCTCGATTCTTGACTGGAAAGACAACCGACATAAAAACTACCACTGGAACGACGCGACGCTGAAAAAACGAAACAGACCAGCGACTGATGAAACAAAGCGAAAAAAAAAAGTTACATAAAGAGCATCCGGTTTTCTTGTATCATCATTTTGATACACACAGCTAGTTTGTTTCTAAAAAATATCCGCATATAAGAGCAAGGCCAGAAACATTTAACAATAGAACCTCGAGCATGTATAACAACAAATATTTCTTTAATTCATGAACATGCACTCCCCCCAAACCCCCCCCCCAAACAAACAATAACAACAACAACAACAACAAACAAACAAACTCACCCAAATACAAAAAACCCAAACAACAACAACTAAACAAAAACCAGAAAAACCCCAACCCCCCCAAAAAAGCAACCCAGCAACATAAAAATAAAAACAAACACCCCCCCCAAAACCCCCCCAACAACAACACGCAACAAAACAAACAAAACAAACTAACAAAAACAACCCCCCCCCCGGTTTAAGGAATGTGTGCCCCTTGTCCACCCCACTCCAAACATTCCCCATTTTAAAATCGTTAACATAAACCAGAATTTTCCTTTAAAAAAAAAGACTTTCTAGCTTTGTTCGTTTTTCCCGATTTCTTATCTATTTTGTAAGGTGAGTTGCCCAAATCTACCCCGCCCCCCAAACCATAATAGAACAAACTGAGCACAAAAGAACCGATTTATTCTTCCGACTGCAGACAGGGAATGGTACTCATCATCATCATCATCATCATCATCATCATCATCATCATCATCATCATCATCATCATCATCATCATCATCATCATCATCAACAGCAACAGCAGCAACAACAACAGAAACAACATCTGAAACAACAGAATCGGCAGCAGCAACAAGAAACCAATGCATCTCTGCAACACAAGTTCTAAAACCAACTACCATTCAATATCAAGTAGCTGACTGATTTCTCTCTTCTAACCACCCCCTCTTTCCCATTCCTGTTTTAGTACTTTCCTACATTTAACTATTCAGAGCACTGGCACGAGTTTAAAAAATCAAACCAAATCAATTTTCATAATGGTTGTTTGCACAAAAGCAGATTTAGTATGGGCAAAATGCTTCCCGGGCGTACCGAAATGTCTCTATAGACATTAGAAATCCAGAGCACGAACAAGAACAGATTCAATGAGCAAATTAATCAGCGAGAAATTGAACGTGGACTTTTCAATACAACGCTGATAAGTTGTTTTTGTTTACTCTTGGGACTATAATTGCAAGATTTTTAAAACTCTTTCTGTGCCGAACACCGATTCTTCTGTGCCGTTCTGAACACCCTTTAATTAATCGCTGATAGCTCGTGGCACATAAAGAGTTAGATCTCAATCGATCTGTTTGAGATTATTAAGGCGGCAAGCTATTGGGACACTGACTGTCAAGATCAAAACGATCAAAGTGGGAGGGAGAACCCCAACAGAACACACGCCTGGTAATTAGAAAATAAACAAACAAATCAACCCCCCCCCCAACCCACTTCATGTCCAGGGGATCGAACTCTCATCATCTTTAATGTAAAAGTGAAAACTCCAAGCACTTCCCCACAGAGACCCGTGCTTAGGATTTTTTATATTCTTCTCTTCACATAGAGACTTAATTAACGGGGTGAAAATCTACGGCTTACTCATCTTCTATTATCGAACCAAACTTTTAAAGTGTTTCTCCTTATAGAAATCTGAAGTATGACTTAAAGAGCAGGCTTATATTTAAGTCTCTAAAGGCTCTATAACAAAAGTTAAATCCAAGATCAGCGACAATAGTGTGATTCTTTTGCTGTCGCACGTAGAAAATGTGAGTTTGATTCTCGAGTAAGGACGTTTCTTTTTAATCGAGTAGCTCTGTATTTCTGCAGGAAGGTTGTACCGTCTCTTAGATTACCCTAAAATGTGTCGATTAGGGTGTAATACATTTCCAATAAAATAGTCTTAAAATTCAGAACCAAGATGAAATAGTAAGGGCATACATAATAAATAATTTAAATCAAGAACTGTTCCTTTCTTACTTGTCTTAATTGTCTTATTTGTCTACTGTGTTGGGGTCACCTCAGTCGGAACATGTCCATCTCTGCTCCCCCTCCCCCTCTTCAGGATCCACCCTAGTGTTCCTTTCTACTTCATTCTAATGATCTTTTCATGACACACACGTAAAAATATGATCGCTCTGGATGGTTTAAGCAGTGCAAAGTCAAAATCGTAAGAATATTCAGAGTCGTTATCAAGATATTCAAAGCATTGCTTTCGAAAAAGCTTGACATATTGTGAAAAAGTTACAAAATTTCTTAAAACTAGATCTAGGTATTGAGTAGATATAACTTTGTAATTCTGAGGTAGCGAAATGTTTCGAGGTGCGAACGGTGCATTAACTAAACAAAAAGCTTGTTTCAAGGTGAGGAAGGTGCATTAACTAAACAAATAGCTCCATTTGGACTAGCGTATGGAAATCTTGGACGGAATCCACCAAAATCGCTACGTTTAAACTCTATGTGTAGGCCAACATAATAACTGACTGTTGCATTAGACGGAACTACTGTTGGTGTGCAACAACAGGACCCTCATGGTCCGAAGGTCGGTATTGACTCCAAGCGGAGACCACTCTCTCGAGCAACCTGCTGCTAAGCTGCGATGGACTGCGTCACTGTCAACAGAACTGGGGGCGCCAGTAAATATTGCTGGGGACCTTTAGCAAACACCAGAAGTTGACCTTTAGCCCTGAGGTCAAGAGAGATCCGCTCTTCTGAGCTGGCCAAAGCCTACGCGATGTCTTTGATCATGTTACGCTGGGAGAGAGGGTCGTTTAGTTCAGAGCTATGGTTTGCAGAGGGATTAAAGAGATGACATTTAATATTTTGAAAGGCTGGTCACCTGAACAAATAGTAAATATTCAGTTTCACATAATGATATGAAGATTACAGGGGAAAACTGGTGATATCCAAACCGTGGCCCTTTTCTTCAAATCCCCATTTTGCAGCATAAAGATGTCATACAAAGACGAAGCCTGTCTAAAATATAAAACAATAAATGCATATTTCAACAGTACGCGATAGAAACCTACACATTAAAAACAGGAAGTCTCTGGATTCAAATTTTCAGTGGAAAAGTGACATTCCAAGTGCTCGCAAGTAGTTTTAATATGGTAATACAAGATCTGAATCTGCATTGTGCCAGTACGGTAGCCCTGGATAGAGTAAATTATGTTATAGTTACGCATTCAGTTGAAATGTATAGCCTAACCTTGTTAGCACAACGAAAATTATCCTTGTCCCTCCCTCCGCTCCAACCCATCTCCCTCTCTCTTTTCTCACTACTGTAAAGGTTCTGATAGACCAATGTTCTGACACCCTTTTCTAGGATGATGTGTGTTTGTTTTGGCTGGAATAATTGTCGTGACTCGGTTGGAAGCGTCGTTCCTGTAAGGACGTAAAATGATATGAGTGTTTATGTACGAAATGTATGTATGAATGTGTGTGTGTGTGTGTGTGTGTGTGTGTGTGTGTGTGTGTGTGTGTGTGTGTGTGTGTGTGTGTTTATATGTGGTGGAACAGTGTGGGCTCGATCTAGACTGCATGGACTTTAGAGCCACCCTGCTCAAACCATTAACACTGTCTGTCAGTTCCGAAGAAGTGTTCTAAATATTTCCAGAATTTGGAAAGCCTTATTTCCCAAGTACTGATCAGCTGTGACAGTGCCAGTGTGACCACATCCTCGTCCACAAACCAAAAGTATCCAGCAATACCCTAGTGAATCATTGTTATCCATACCGTGGCTGTCAGTATATGGAGATTTCTCTCTGCAACAACACAAGACATTGGTCAACCCCAAATAACGCAGTTAAGTGGGTGGGTGGGTGGGGGGGGGGGGGGTGGTGGTGAGCTACACCCCCAAAGTCCTGATTCTGCTCAAAATTATGGAATTTGAGTTGTAGGCATTTTTAGCTTCCTCAGCCTCTCCTACAACTATTTCATAGCATAAGAGCCCCCCCCCCCCCAAAACCGTTTTTTCCCATGCCGGGTATGTTTGTCACCACCATCTCCTCGTAAAGTCAATATTTTATTTTTCTTTATTGGCCGTTTTCTCAAAACGCTACTTTTCTCTATACTCTTTTGAATAAATCCACCATTTTTCATCCAATCTTCATGCAATTTTTATAGAATGAAGAGAAGATGTAATACTAAAAATTTATTTGTTGAATTTTTGTTGGTGATGTCTGGAGTGTTATTTTTCACTGATTTTTTGCACCCTCACCCTCTCTAAGCATTAGGTGCTGATACGCGTTGGTGTGTCTGAATGTGGTATGCTTTTAGTCCTTAATCAGGTTTCAGAATTCTGTAATCTTAGGTCTGGGAGGTTTTTAATGAGGGATTTGACGCTTAACTGACTTTTCCGGTGCTCTCTACACACAGAATCTTCCACGTGCGCTACAGTTTCATCTGTACGGCACTGAGAGGGCGACCCTAATGTGTTTGCCTCTATGAAGACCTCTGATGGTAGTTCTCTTGAGAACCACAACTAGAAAACAAACATGTCATCCTACAGCGCTATTGACCTCTCATGTAGAATGTTACCGTTCGTTCCCGTACGGTCGAGCAAACCCAAAGGAACACAGAATGAGGCTGTTTTTTGCCTTTTATATATATGAAAGGACTTAATAGTGAATGTCCGTTAAGTTCGGCTCCACATTATAGCAACCGTTGAACGTAGGATCAAAATGATTACCTTGCGCACGTAGTTCATTGGAGCTCTGTTTAATTATGATGCACATTTTTTTTCTTGTAGACATGTTTTTAAAAAACAGATAATATACATATAGGTCCCCTCACAAAATGGTTTTCCTTTTTTCCTTTCTTCGTCCTCTGTCGTATTTTCTCTTGAAACTACAAAGTATTCCTCTTCCTCCGCAAGGAAAGGCTACAAATACAAATGCAGTATTACTGTCTTGTATAAAATCTGATTTCCAATTTTTTTGGAGTTTTTGTCAAAGCTGTAAAGGCTTGTAAAATCTTCCATCTGACCCATAATATTATCACGTACATGCCCGTAGTCTGTAGAATTTTTAGTTTCATTTTGTACAGACTCCCGTTTCTGTGACTGGGTTTCATTCCTTTCAAAGTGATTTAATGCAGTTCATACGAGATATCACTGGGCTCGCGTTGAAACAACATGATAACTACATAACCCACTCCATTCTCAAACCCCTTCTTCTCAAACCACCCTCGTATCCACTCCACCGCCTTCCCCTCCCGCTCTTTGTACTTTCCCCCACTTTTAAAATGCGTTTTCTCCAAATAGTTACCCTTTATTACTTTCGTCTCTACCTCTCCTCCCTTCTCTACACACCCCAAAACCTTGGCAGTTATTTGATCTTATAGTGTTGCAAGTGCCATAAAAACGCGTACTTAAAAAGCACCCCCCTGCAAAAAAACAAAACAAAACAACCCCCCCCCCCAAAAAAAAACACACAAAAAAACCCCCACCACCAACAACAGACAAAACCAAACAACAAAAATAACCCCCCCCCCAACCCAACCCCCCAAAAAAACAAACCCCCCCCCACCAAAAACCCCAAAATATTTTTACCCCCTTAAAAAAAATCACACCACATTTCTATCAACCTACAGGTCACCCATGTCTGTCAACCCCCGGGGCCTTCTTGCCCCATCCGGACACCTGCCACTGGTACTACAACTGCAGCTTGGCCAATCTGGAGAACGTCCCGACCCAGGCCACTGCCCACTACTCCGATGACGACATTGACTACACTAGAGAAGGTTTCTACAGGATGGAGCCTTTCCGAGTCGTGGACGCCGGCGTTTTCGTCTGGGAATGCCGGTATCCGCAGCTTTTCGATGACGTCACGATGAGGTGCCGAGAGTTCATCAACGTGGACTGCAAGTCTCGTTTTGAAGCGGTGGACCAGTGTGAGTATTTTATTTGTGTTTTAGATGTTATCCCTTACACCCAAGGTGCATTTCAACTAAAAACAAAATCATATTATTTATGCAACTGTGGTTCAGCTTTTTCGCTCACTGGAAACAGGGAAGTAACAAGGAATCAATGTATTAATCGTTGCTTTTGTAACCAGTGCAAAATTTTAATTGTAAAATGGCCAAATACGTAAAGTAAATGACTGTATTCTAACAACCAAACTGAATAGTTTTCCCTGTGGACTTTATGTTGTCAGCTTGAAGAACATACAGTGCCGTAGACAGAAATCTAAGTGGGCGACAACTTTTTCTTGTTTTTTCCCTGAACATTTTATCTCATCGAAGTACGAGTATTATGTCGGAGGGTAAGGATGGGGGAAGGGTGGAGACAGTGCTTCACATTTGAAACAACTGGGAAGTTTATCTGAAACAATACCCCCCCCCCATCCCTCCGCTTAGAAAAAAATATTCAGAAAACGAAAACGAGTTCAAACACCAAACCACAGACCCTTTTGTTATGGCTACCGAATTCTCACTCGATGGTTTCACAATACTGTTACCAAGACTTTTTGCGAAAGGTGACGGATTTGCTATTTCTATCTCTCCAAAAGCTCGTTTATATTTGTCATACTTCACATGCCCCACACGCTGAATCGGAAAATCAACAGGCTTGACTGTTGGAAAAAGGGTCACTTTGGTGCTCTGAAAATAGAGTACGTGTAAACATGTTCGAGTTGTGAACGTATAGCCTTAAGAAATAAAGTTTGGAATTCTCTTATGGTATCTCTGACTCGTCCCAAATGTTTCTGTTCCACTGTCTTATAAAAATAAATACGAGTTCTGATGCTGCGTAGAGAGGGCAGACATCGGAGGAAGGGGTTTTACAGTAAGAGATAGGCTTACAAACCCCTGAAGATCAAGTATCTCTCAATGATTTCAGGACATTCTGCCTGAAGCGAAAGGGGGGGGGGTGTAGTTGGGGGAGAAGATAGGATGAGGAGTTGAGAAACACATGATAGCTTTGTATAATAAGTACAGAGTATGTCAAGTTTACACTATATTATTTACACTTACTGTTATGAATCTGTATTTATCTTTTCTTCTTCAAAAGATCATGCAAATGATGAACATTTTAATACTTTTTAAAAACTCATTGTTCATCAAATATCCCCTCCCGCCCTGTAAAACAATGATGCAAACAAATCATAAACAGAAGAAAGGGAAAGGAAAAATCTTTACTGTGAATGAAAATAAAGAACATTAATGATACAGCGAGAAATATGGATTAGGTGTAGCGAGACAAGCTGGCGAGGTGTGCTTATATGAGTTTTTTCTGAATACTGATATTTTGTAAAACTAATTCGTCAGTTGATAAACATCCGAAAATACTAGGCTTTGCACTGTTTTTACAGGTATATGCTAAAGGCATCAACATTGTAATGCAATAAGTAATAGAGAGTTTACAACTTCTAAACACCTGTAGGTGTCTCTTATACCCTTTGTTAATTCATACTCAGACAGTTTTATCTCCAGTTACTCAGTAAATAAAACGTCATTTTATATAATTTAAGAGCCAATCTTTGTTGGCGGTTTGAGGGCGTCACCAGCAGGTTCTACTTCAACACTTTTCCATTGTTGTTACTGTCTGTATGTCTTACTTTTCCCCAGCACTATAATGACCATTGTGTCGTTGCGCTTCTCTTTACTTAAACAAAAAAGAACTTGCTTCCACCCAAGCTTGTCAGGGCGATCCCATGTTTAATAAGATACAAAGTTCCAGTCTACAGACTGAGAAATTCGACATGAAAATGTCACAACACTGGAATCGAACTAACGGCTCTAAAGTATTACACCTCAGACGTGAGTGTGAATGCAGTTTTACACAATTTTCCAGAGGAGAAAAGCGGCCAATAATCTTCTGATATATTTAATTGAAAGGGTCAGAAAACGATAAGGTTTATGTCACCTTGAGGTCATTTCTAAAAAAACCCCAGCTTTACTTCAACATGATATGCTATCAAGTTTGAGTAATTTGTAAGGACCACAAGTTCGATTTGATGTTATCCAGTCATTTCATTCAAATCAAATGATTATTATGTTGTGAGTCTTTCATGACGTCTGTCATCATATCAAGAACTCTTGTTGGCAAAATGTGACTTACACC
Organism: Aplysia californica; assembly: GCF_000002075.1. NCBI lineage: Eukaryota > Metazoa > Mollusca > Gastropoda > Aplysiida > Aplysiidae > Aplysia > Aplysia californica. The sequence goes on from NW_004797305.1 coordinate 1,976,405, forward strand.
CTTTATTATTTGTCTTACGTCTTGAACTCTGATCTTTCTTTCATCCTAAGGTGAGTACTCTCAGCGCCAGTGTGTGGGCGGCCACTGCATGCCGTGTGAGCGCCGTTTCGGCTACTGTCGTGAAAGACCTGACGGCGTCTACCCTTTGCACGAACTGCGTTGGACTCCAGTCTTTCTGACCTGCTACAGGGAGAGAAACATCGCACAGGACGAGTGTGCCCCACCCACGCCCATCTTCTCCCCAGAAAGGCTGGACTGCGTGTCTTTGTTCGAGGTAGTTTATCATTCTAACTTTGTGTGGTAGCGTTGGCAGTGTAGTGGTTACCTGAATCGTAACCATAGGGTTGCGAGTTCAAGGTTTCGAGGCTCTGTTTAGTCCACTGTTGTGTCTCTGGGAAAGGCACTTTACACAAATTTGACATTTGGCGTTAAACCTATACAGTTTCGCACATTTCCCCTTTCAGGTGACGCATTGTAAAGCATAGGCTCTTCTTCTGGCAAATTCATACCTTTTTCCAGGCTGGACAATCTACGATAAAGTATGTTCCCGCTAAGAAAGAATCACGTGAATTGGGAGTTTCTCAATCTACTCACATTCAAGAACACTCCGTCGGGGATTCGAATAATGATACTATTGGCTTGGCAAGCAGCATACCTTCCTTTGTTTTTAAATACTAATAGTTTTCTTTGTCTAATCGAAGAGAAGAAATCTTACTCCAATTTCGGCACAATTTTGAGTCTGCAAAATAAATGTCCATTTCTGATAGGACATAATGGAGAATCTCTTCAGACAATATTAACGAATAGATGGATCCAAACACGGGCCGCTCGAAGTTTTTCCTTTCTCAACTACTTGGGGACAAGCCACGCCATATAGAAGAGACCCTGTCTTGGTTAACCCAACTGTGATACCGTGTGGGTTGTGAAAGAGAAAGGGAGAATCGGAAAGACAGAAATAACAGTCAATGGCGATTTCCTGCCAATTTCTTCTCCAGTGTCCACACCACCCCCGCTCCTCCACAAACCCTTCTCAGTAGAATAGTACATTTCGACGTAATGCCTTCATGATGCAGACTATTTTTTAGGATGCCTACTTTCCACAAGCCATTTTTCGTTTATCACTATTTCTTATCCATCTCTCTCCCCCCCTTTACAACCATGTCTGTCTGTCTGTCTGTCTGTCTGTCTGTCTGTCTGTCTGTCTGTCTGTCTGTCTGTCTGTCTGTCTTTCTCTTCCTCAAGGGCGAGTGATGGTTGAT
>NW_004797305.1:1979846-1981631 GCF_000002075.1 Aplysia californica
CTTATGATTATTATTATGATTATGATTATGATTATTTTTATTACTATTATTATTACTACTATTATCATTATTGGGGTTTGTAAATTACATTATCTAACAATGGTGAAATAGTGACGTTAAATGTCACCCCTTGTGGCTGCCACACAACTAGAAGTTTCTGCGCGACAATTGTAGCTCGTCTGTCTACTACCAAAACAAAACCAAACGTTGTTCCCCAAACAACAGTTTAGAACCAACTGCCTACTTTAAGTCAATGCACATTCTCATTTTCACGGATACACTTTGAACATGTACACGCATTTAAAAATGAAATGAACCAGTATAAAAGTTTGATAAACATTAATGGTAGGAACTGAAAATCGATACAGATCAAAACGAGACTCAATGTTTAGACGTAATTTTTTCTCTAAAAAAAACAACAGAAAACAATGTTTTGTTTTTGCTATTTCCTTGTCTTTATTATTATTTCTGTTTTTATTTTGGAGAAAGACTTAGTTTATACAGCACCTGTAGTGTAGCGTGCGGGCGCTTTGCCGTTGTAAGCAGATGACCTGAGTTTGATTACTGTGTGGTAAGAATTTTTAGCGAGTATCTCGGTCTTTCTGCAGGGACGTTGTTTCCATCTCAGTTCGGGTTGGCCTTGGCAAACGAGGTCGAAGCCTGCCTTCTACATGATGTAAAATATGTTGATTGGGGCAAAAATACTTACCGAGTAAAAATGATTTTGTAATCCCGTCTGAAGCTCCTTGGAACAAACCTCTTCATATTTTTATGAATATGTACGTCGTCGTCATCATCATCATCATTGTCTCTCTCACCTTAGATCAGGGTATAGGCTACGGGCAAATACTCTAACACTTTCCCCATTTCCCTATTCTGGGCCAGCGTCATGATATTATTTCATGTCTTCCCACTCTTTTGTGTATCATTCTCTGTGACTTTTCTCCATGTTCTACGTGACCTTCCCTTTGACATCCTACCGTGTAGATTCCTAATTATACAATAATTACGTTAGACATAACAAGGGAGGAGGCACAATAAAAGAAGGGAAACACACTTCACTACTCGGTTTAGAATAAGGCTCTAATCTTCTTGGTTTGGGGACACCAGAGACAGACGTTATATATGGCGGCCCCTCCTTTTAAAATAAGGGACAGTGTTGAAAATAGAGCAAAACTAATATACTTACCATTTATTTTTTCTTATGCATTTTATCTAAGCTTCCACTTTGCTTCATTGACATCATAACAATTGAGCCTGACAACAAAGCTGTTTGAAAATCTGACTTCCCTGTTAAAATCAATACCGTATCCTGGAGACCTCCCTCCTCCTGCGGTTAATCATGTTGTTTCATCAACGGATTTATTTCTGGAAGCTCCTAAATGCATTGCGTGTTGTTTGGAAGCACAGATCAAATTTTAAACTTCAAGCAGCTGTTCTGTCTGTCGATTAAAAACAGCAGAGTTTTGGGGGAAAAACCCAAACGGAAGTAACCCAAAAACCTACAAAAAATCCCCACGTGGACGATTTAAGGCCAGAGAGCAATGCCCTGAAGGGGTAGAATAAAAGGATTGTTTTCCTTCTGGCTGTGGGAGAATCTAGGAGGTCGGCATGACATTGCTTTGTGTTCACAACAAATGCGTGGCATCGAGGTGAAATCACTCTCTCGTCAAAATAATGAAATAAAAACGCGACATTTTCTTCGCGTGTTGGACAATTTCCATAAACTTTTATTGAGTCAACAACTGCTATGCCCTTTTTAAAGCATACTTCTTTTCGTGTGGA
>NW_004797305.1:1981765-1982975 GCF_000002075.1 Aplysia californica
TGGTCAAAAGCACAAAAATGCAAAGATTCAAGAACACTCAAGCTTTGGGAGTCAAGCTTCATTGGCGACCATCTTCTAGTTAATTTTAATCCCGATACTAGGTGACACCCACCTCCCTCAATCGTTAATGTCTCAATCTCTATTCAAGATACATATCTGTTTCACCAAAAGCAAGATGATTAAACAAACTTTAAGATGGTATTAATTACTTTACATATCCAAAAATTGACGAACGGCTGATTCCCCCACATCGTGGCACAACATTTTATAATCCTGCAACAACATTAAATGAATGCGTGGTGGAACGAGAGGGGAAACCATGGGGTGTTGTTAAACTGACTTTGTGAATGTCACGCGTCTCACAGATTTCCAGCGAGAAGAAAACCTATAAGTGACTGTGATGAGTAAAGTATAGTCCCCATTTGGAACGGCTAGGCTTCGTGCGCAACATCTTGGATCACTATGACGACTGCAGTGGGAGAATGTCTCTTAGTTTAGGCAAAGTATTTTGTGAACCGGGAGAGGGGGAAGTTTATACTTTACTTTTATCAGCGTAGATACATTTATTAGAAAAGTCGTTCCGTATGTTGTGTGCTACTATCGTATCTATACGCTGTGGGGAACTCTGTGCCTCCACTTTCCAAAGAGGAAATTTATTCGTTAATCCGATCCGTACGCTTTGCATAGCAGTCTGTCAAAATGATATTTTGAGAATTACTGAAAATTTCAAAGAGATCTTCGCTCTAAAAGTATTTCAAAAAGTGAAGAGTGCAACCCCGGGGTACAAAATGACCCCATAGGGTTAAAATGGTACACCACTAGAAAGAAATGGACAACGTGCAACCACCAATTTCTATAGTTTAAAATAATATAAATATGTTTTATATCAAAACAAGACCTAACGCACACGCAGAAACACACACAAACACACACACAGATAGACACACACAGAAACACACACACATACACACACTCCCACACACACAGACACAGACACACACGTCCACCAACCCACCTTTAGCCGCTCCCATCCTCCCTCAGGTGGTCTTTCTCACACCTCCGTTCTTTCTCCCCTCCCATCTATGATGTCTCTCGTTGTAGTTTATCTTTCTTTATCTATCTCTTTCTCCTTGTTTCTTTCCCTCCATAATCTGCCTGTCTGTCTGTCTGTCTGTCTGTCTGTCTGTCTGTCTGTCTGTCTGTCTGTCTG
>NW_004797305.1:1984633-1994314 GCF_000002075.1 Aplysia californica
CACACACACACACACACACACACACACACACACACACTCACACACACACACACACTCCCCGTCTTAAAATATATAATTAAGAACTATCAGTCAGTAAACATAGGGTAGCGAAAAAAGACAACTATAATTATCATTTGATTGTATCCCTTTTCTACGGAGAAAGCGTCTAGCTTGTTTCTGGAGCTAAGTATCTCAAGGCAAGGAAATGCATAAAAGGGACAAAATTTTGATTTTCGTCACAGGGTTGAAAAGTTCAATATTTTTCTGGATGGTGTATACAGCTTTTTGGAACTAATCTATAAACTCGCTATCATCCTCTGCCCTCTTTCTTTCTCTCTCCAGGCCGTTGTGACTTACCGGAAAACGCCCCGCCCCCTTGCGGCTACTCCAGCACATGTCAAGGTCGTCCAGACGGTCGCTACCCCGCCCACACAAGGGGCTGCAGTTTCTTCTTCGAATGTTACCACGGGGAGTTTCTCAGCTTGCGGCGCTGTACGGCGGACGAGGGAGGCTTCTTTTTCAACCCGGCCACTGGCTCATGTGACTACCCTCAGAACATCTGTCCGCCGTGTGGTTACAGATGGTGGGGATGGTGAGTTGGTGGACCATTTTTTTTTTTTAAGAATTAGGTGTTTTTTTTACGCCCTCCATCAACACAAATTAGATCATTTATGAGACAAGCTTCCGATCCCACTTTTCAGGGTCAACCCGGGTTGAGAGGGATACAATATCCCCCGCGGGAAAACCGGAAGACTCGATAAAAAAACTGTTCTCTTTACTCCGGAATCAATCTCAGACCTCTTGCGTGCGACAGTGAAACGCCCAACTGCTACACTACACAGAATGGTGTTGGTCAACAGGGCGACAGAACAGTGTTTGGCATTGGGCTAGAATAGAACACAATTCCTATACGGTCGAGCAGCCTAACCAATATACTACATACCTTGACAAGGACTCGCGAACATTCTATGGAACTGCATTAAAATATTTGGACGACCCGCATATGATTTTCTTACTCTGAGAACACGCTGAGAACACGCTGTTAGTTCAGTCGGTATCATGTTGGGTTAGATGATGAAGACCCTGATTTGGATCTCTGGTCAGAGGGGATTAGGGTGTTCTTGGCCAGTTTTTTCCAGGCTTTGAGCTTACGAAGATTCAGTTTTACTGTAGATTGATGTTACAAACAAAACATAAAAATGCGAGACCGCTTTACACTACTAAACTACAGTAGAACTACAACTGTACCATGATCTGTGTCTTTAAATAATATCTTAAAGGTTTGGAAACTTAATTGTCATTTTTTTGGTAAGCTCACGAAAGGTCTTATAGAATTATAACTAGATAAGGTGTTGCTGCAGCGACAATTTTCTATTGAGGTAATTCAATATTGCGTCGTTTTCCAGTATTCCTCATTCCCTTTAGTTTGGTTGGCAGAAGTGGAACGCCTTTTTGAAACAGCGGGGTTCACGGTGAAGACTGTCACAGACATGCATTTTTGGTTTCATTTTCACTTTCCTTTTTAGTGGGTGTTCGTTTTCTTCCCGTTCTTGATTGTTTGGTTCTTGGTTTAGAAAAACAAACGGCTACTACGTCATATAAACTGTAGAGACAATATTGTTAAGGGTATTTAGTAATGTCGACGTATACGATATAAGAAAAGGAACTATCGGGCTGGCGAAGTAAAATCGAAAATGTTGTCTTTAACTGTCTTCAAAATCATACCAGACGAACGTTTTAAAAAATTTCAAATAGTTTTGAAATTCCTTTTCATATTATTGGATGTTGTTTGTTTGGAATACAGTTGAAATTGTTACATACAAGTACACAGAAATAGGTGCTAACAAAAAGTTAAAAAAAGAGCATTCGGTTAGGACAAAATCTTAAGCGTTCAAAGTTTATATCAAAATGTTCTCCACACGGTTTCTATCTCTTCCAGAAACTACCAAAGCTGCTTATCATTGTTCTGAAGTATGCAACGATAGCTTTGTTACGGTTTAGTACTGAATCTTTCATTTCTTTTTCCCCAGTGCACGAACATACCAGTTGTAGTAATTAAGTAGACCAGTTCCCTGGAGTGTTCAGAATGGAGTATGCCATCTTCGTCCGCTAGATAGTCGTCAGAACAATTTGATGTCTCGAGACAAGAAATCATCATCATCATCATCATCATCATCATCATCATCATCATCACCATCATCATCATCATCATCATTTCATACATTTCATCTTTCCTTCACGTCTCACATTCACTACCCTCCACTATAATAACGGTGGCTTCACTGTATTCCGTATTCTCATCTGCCCTGCGGAGAGAGAGAGAGAGAGAGAGAGAAGACGGATAAGAGAAGGAATAGAACATCTAAGACTGAGTAAAAATAGACATGTTTAATCTGTCTGAATAAGGAACAAAAACATGACAACGATCCCTAAACAGCGTGCATGTAGACTGAGTCACAATAGAAACAACAGAATATTCTAGAGAGTTGAAAGATTCTTTTGTAAAGAGCTGAAGAATGGAACGACATTGACGAATGGGGGGTGGGGGGTTACCAGTATGACTGTATAAATTGTTTGACTGTAATTTATTCCATAAAAATAAATGTATATTGTATGTCATTGTTCACATCCTTGAACGATGTACATATTATTTCTTTAAGAAGAGCTCATCATCTCGTGTATAATTCGCAACTTAGAAATGAGCATTTATGCAATGTCACCCATTTTATTCACATATTTATTTCAAAAGTTGAACTGATAACGATATGTAGTCTGTTGTTATCACTAAGTGTTCATGCATATCATTTATCGAAATTTTACGTATGGCTTACATGTGTGTGTGTGTGTGTGTGTGTGTGTGTGTGTGTGTGTGTGTGTGTGTGTGTGTTCATAATGTGTACGATATAGATTACCGAGGCTGCCTGGTGCTGAAGAACCGTGACGACAAAATGAATGTGCCCTGAGTGAATTTTGTCAAGAGCCTTTTGCTGACGCTGTTTGTATCTGTTTGTTCATCGTTTGGTGTCTTTTGGGGTATGTCCATGCGCGAGTTGTGTTCATGCGTTCATGTTCATGTATGCCTGTTAGTATGTATGTCCGTTTGTGTTTTAGAACTTACGAAAAAACAAACAGATTTTGGTTCACGTTTTTCAAGAGGACGCATATAATGAGTACTAGACTGATATTGTTTGATTGTTCCCAAATTCATGTTTTTCTCCTCCTGTTTTCATGAGTCCACAAACGTTTGCAAGTGAGAAAGCTTTATGAGTATGTGTGAGTGTTTCCTAAAGTTACGTTATAATCAATCTTTTCCCATTTTGTTTATCAAGTTATCAATGTCATTCCACATGTGTGTACCTATATTGTAAATAGCATTGAAAAGTGTAGTTACATATGTGTCTGTTACAAAATATGTCCAAGAATGTCCGATGGCAGAGGGAGATGTCTAAAAGAGAGTGAGAATGGAGAATGAGAGAGACAGCGAGAGAGAGAGAGTGAGAGAGAAAGAAGGAGAGAGAGAGAGAGAGAGAGAGAGAGAGAGAGAGAGAGAGAGAGAGAGAGAGAGAGAAGCTGAATAAGTGATTTCATACATAAATGTTACGTACATAAAGGCGTAAGAGTACTTATTCATGATCTGAAAGTAAAACGCTTCCTGTAGATATTTTCAATAAATAATAACTGTATACTCGTATATTGTACAGATTGAGGAACATATAAATAAAATTCACAAGATAACAAACAACTCAACGTGTGTTCAAGTAAATTTGTCCCTGTCGCTAATTTACATAATTGAACTTGAGATGTACAGGGGCATGCCAGTGAGACATAATGTGGGCCACACAAAGCACGGGAAGTGGCATTAAGGTTGGGAAAAACAACGTTTTGATATGAAGATGTGTTCCCTGGACTTGGAAAGCATTAGCCTTTAAGTGTATATCCGTCATTCGTCATTTTTTCAAAATGGCGCAATGCAGAGGGTTATACTAAGGAGTCGATCTGTTCTCACAAGATCGTGTCTGCGTCAGTGAGAAAAGTCGAACACTTAATTATTGGGGTCGATAACCTCAACGTTTGGGAGGAACATAGAAGCTTTCGAAAAAATCTTGAGAGGAACCGTCGTTTGGTGAATCTTGCTAAAATATTAAAGAGTTGTGACGAAAGGGTAGGCCAACCACTCTTTCTCTGTACTCTTGAGTTTTCTAAATCTCGTGCAGTATTCTAAAAAATAAAAGCAGGAAATGCAGTTGAATTTGTCTATGACACAGTAGTCTTATCTAATTTCTAGAACATGGAGAACTGCACCAATGGCCACAGCAGTGGAAAGGGTAGTGACCTTTTGTCACTAAAAAGGATATGATATGGCGAATACGAAATCGTCATCTAGGACTTCATTTAGACGTGAGATATTTCAGCACCCCACCTCCCTCCGCAAAAATCTACAAAAAATGAAGTGTATTATCGTGTGAGGAACACCATTACTAAGGTTGTTCAAGAAACTGACGCAAGGGTAGTGGATTTCAACCAGAGATGGAGAAGTGCACGTTATGAATATAATGAGGTCATGTTCCCCTTTACGCTTTAGTTAAACTCACACATTTGCAGACTTTCAAAAAAAAAAAGAAGAGAATAGTGGAATTATAATAATGACTGTTATCTAAGTGTGAAGAAGAACTAGATCGGAAAAGAGAACGAATATTCTTCTCATCCTTCTACAAAAACACCCACAAAAAAACGTGCTTGATGAAATTCTGTGGGCAACTTCTTGACAAAGACAGGTGCTGTCACCACAAAATCGAAGTCACAATCTGTGAACAATGCACGTCTCTGGAATATTGAAAATTGCTAAAGATTGCACATGCAGGAACAGTTTCGAGTCTCCAACATATCACTATTATCACAAAAACGCTGAAGCACTTGTCACTTCCCCTTTAATCTGAGGTATGGCTGACTGCAGGCAGCTATATCCCAAGAGTGATTTGACATGTCTGTATTGGTCCCTGGACAAACTTCCTCAGGACAACACTTTTGTCAAAATATTTATCCTTTTTGAGGAATTTGTTAATCCATTCTGTTCATCTGTCGGTTAACTGGTTGGTTACACATTTGACTAACGAATGAAGCACTGGAGAAGGAATCCTGGTGTCGTTTTCACACGCCTTTTCTGGAAGTCTTCTATCTCAGCTCTACATCCCAATGAAATTTATTATTGTCTTTCCTTCTAACAAACTCACGGTGTCTTACGTAGACATTACACTGAATCTGGAAATGAAAGTTTTCTTGTCCGTGTTTGTCTGGTCTTCTGCACTGCTTCCTGACAAACAGTTCTGTCAGCAAGCTTACTCTCACCCCAGTGGCTATCAGTGTCCATCCCCTCAAGAGGAAAAAGATGTTTTTTGAGAGTCTTGGGTTTGATTAATCACACCGTTTACAGGATTGACCTTGTGTTATTAAGCTGAGAAGTTGTTGCACTGTCCATATCACGTTGTCCCCGACACCTGTAAATGTCTTGTTAAAGGTCATGTACATTGCTTCTAGGGAATATCTCTAAGTCATATTCATCGCACGTAACCAAAACGTTAACCCATTAGGGCTCTGTTACCATTTCATCTAGATCCTCTCTGCTGGTAAAACTCAACATATTCACACTAGACGAATAATTGGTCAATGAACTTTTCCTTGCCATCTTAAACATCCTCACGTCTGGGCACGTCTCGCTAGCTGTCGTTACATCAGAATGTCGTTTCGACTGTTTATTCCGAGTATTCATTCGGTGTGTATTTTGCTTACTCCCACGCCTCTTTTTTCCAAACAAAGAGAATGCTCTTCCTATAGAACTGCGACGGTCTTTAGAGGTAGACCCATTGGTAACGCTGTCTGAAAGCATCACATCGTTTGGAACTGTCGATCTGGAGTCGATCCGCAGGACGAGTCCGTTGTCCAGCGAGAGGGAGTTGATTACACTGGCTCGTCCAGTGTCTGTCTGGGATGTGCAAGTACTTGTCTCAAGGTCGTGATCCATCCTCTGAGGGATGCAGTTTGTGTGGGAGCTGAAACAAACAAACAAACAAGATGAAAAAACAGCTTTAATTTTGGTTGGTTTTAATTAAAGAGATGAAGAGCACCAATAACACAACTAAGGCAGTGTCAGGCCAGTAGAGGTCAGGGTGACAGGAAGGGTAGAGAAGTAGTCGATCAAGCAGAAGCTGTGATAGATCATCTCAGCCTAAGACGAAATAAAGCGTTGTTGGTGAATCAAATATTATTTGTTACTTTATTAAATCAAACAACCGAGTGCAGCTGAACTGCAGTCGGCTCTGCAGTGAAATGGGGCAGTTCAATAGTTTAAAAAGTACATGTATTTAGACAACAGGATTGTTCAATAAGATCCCAATTTTTTTTATTTTTTCAGATTCTAGTGTTTACACAATTAGGATCGATTTGGCATCATACTTCCTTTTTATTTAAAGTATTTCCTGTCTATAGACTGGCGTATGGCTTGTGCTGTATTTTGTATGGTATTTAAATATTATAATGTACCTGTTTCTGAAAAGATAAATCCGGTACTGGTAGATTTAAATTTGAATGGTATAATGGTCAATGTGACATGTTATAGAAATGAAACATAGTATATTTAACGAACGTTGTTGCAAGCATTGGCAATATAAATATACTTTATTCAGACGATGGTCAGAAAAGGATAATCAGTAAAAAGATCAATATACTAGACGGTGGACAACGAAATAGGCACTGTCTGACTTGTTAAAAATACACGCCAAACATTGCAACGTCATAAAAGCCCAGTAGAGACGGATAGCAGACGAAAGGAAGGGAACACAGTGAGACTGGACATTTATACCCCCCCCCGGCAAAAAAATCACACAAAAACAAACAAACAAACAAACACCCAACAAACCCCCCCAACCCAAACAAAACAAAAAACAAAACAAAACAAAACAAAACAAAAACAAACCCCAAAAAACAAACAAAAATCAAACAACAATATCCCCCCCCCCCCTTGAACAAAAATGGGGTACAGATCACTGGTGGGCAAGCTTTTGGGGTCAGGGGCTACTTCGACAATATATATGCCACGAACAGCAAAGAGCTACCTACGTCTTTTACAACTGGACACAAAGAGCTAGGAAACCTTACTTTTCTTTCATTTGTGTCATTTTACGATGGAATTAGGAGCTCGTTAAATTTTGAACATATGGAGTTATTGGCATCATCTCAAAGCTTTTTTTGTCTTTCTTTTAATAAAAATACACCTGTGTCTTGAAAAGAACATTAACGATTGAAGGAGGTAGGAGTTGCCTTATGTTAGAGGTAAAAATTGCGAGAAAATGACCGCTAAAGTTGGGTGACCTCCAAAACTTGAGTGTGCTTAGAAAATTCAATTCAAAACTTTTTTGTGCCTTTAATCAACTTTTTTTCAATACAATTCACACAAAATTGTGTTCTAAGTGAACATAAAAGCTTGTTTGGGCTCAAGTATATTGATGATTATGTTATCGTGTTATCTCTGTAGTGTGGGTTTGAGTATATTGATGGTTATGTTGTCTCTGTGGCTGTTCGAAAATCCGTTGAATGTTTCGTGGCATTAAAGAATAAGACAGACTGGGACATTGGCGAGTGAAGCTCAGGCTGAAGGTTCTATAAAATAAAAACAAACAAAGGACCACAGTCAAGAGATATTTAGATGCTTTCCCTCTTTGATATTGATTATTAGAAAGATAGATATACAGAAGTCCGGGTAGATATATATCTATATGGAGAGACCGATAGAAATACGAGAGGGGGGGGGGGGTGTTCAATAAGTCTGTGGTCTGGGTATGAAGGAATCATGGCAGAGTAATGAAATTTCCCCAGCCTATAGACAATTTCTTTGGAACACACCCAAGCACATTTTCGGAAAAATCCGACAATAGTAAGGCACTAGTCAGCGTGTTCAATGAAACCATGCACAAAAAGGTTAGTTTTTTTTTGCTGAGGCTGTGCCATGGAGCCTGTTGAATATCGCTCAGTTATCAATTTTTACACTTGCAAGGAAAATCCCCTTCGGAAAATTTTCAGGAAATGGTCCAAGTTTTTGTGACAAATGTCTTCGTTATAATACTGTGACATACTGGGTAAGAAAATTCAAATCTGGGTTCATGTCAATGATGGATGAAGATCGTGAAGGGCGCTCATCCTTTGTGGTAACTGAAGAGAATGCCACATAATGAAGAAACTGGTTTTACCAGACCGACGTATAACTGTTACACAGCTCTCTGGTGAAACTGGAATCAGTGTAGGGTCAATTGAAACGATTCTCCATGGCCATCTATACATGAATAAGGTGTCTGTGCCGTGGGTACCCCGCCTTTCGACCAGTGAGCAAAAGAAGCAGGGGATTGAGTTCTGCAAAACCTTCCTTCGAATTGAGTCCAATGACACACATAAGAACTTGGTGACTATAGATGAAACATGGATTTATCATTTTGATCCAGAACAAAAAAATGTCCTCCTTGAAATGGAAAACCCCTTCTTCTCCCTAATCAAAGAAGGCATAGGTAACACGGTCAAGTGGAAAGGTCATGCTGTTTTGTTTCTGCGATTGTGAAGGTATCATCATGACTGACTACCTGGAAAATAAAAAAACAGTCATAAGGTACTACTATTTGGGTTTGCTGATAAAATTGTGGTCCGAATTCGTAAGAAAAAAGGCGTGGAAAACTTCGTCATGGGGCCCTTCTACTGCTTGACTACGCTACTGCGCACAGAGCACAACAAACAGTCCAGACAGCAGAACAGTGCGGCTTTGAAATCCTGCCACACCCAACTTATTCACCAGACCTAGCCCCTTCAGTCTTTTTTTCTGTTTCCTAATCTTAAAAAATCACTGAAAGGACGTCGTTTGCATGACAACGAGGACGCCATTGAAGCTGTGGAAGACTGGTTAGGAGCCCATTTTTGGTCATTTTTTCTCAAGGATTTTTGAAGGTCAAAGAGAGGTGGCAGAAATGTGTTACTCTGTATTGTGACTATGTAGAGAAATGAAAGTATGTGTGCCAAGTTACAAAGCTCTATCTTTATTCCTTCATATTTTGACCAAAGACTTTTTGAACCCCCGTCTAATGTATTAATCGATGGATATATAAATGAAAACATAGATGCATAGATAAATAACAAAATTATAAAAGTTAGATAAGCAGATAATAGTCTAACAAACAGGAATGGAGTAAGCAGGAACGTACAGTTAAAATATTTAAAAAGTAGCTGGTAGAATACTACGCTTTGATATAAACAAACATTTTGAATGAAAAGAGGCATGGGCGGCATTAGAAAACAAGGAGTCTGAATTTCATACCAGTTTGCGAACTGTGGTTGGTTTCCATTTTCGTCGTTTGATCTTTTACTTAGACTCTCAACCACTAGAACTCGCCTGAAAGAAAGTAAGAAATAATAGAATAATCAAAGGCATGGTGCATGTACTGGTGAGAAGTCCCCGGTGATCAGCTCGGTGAAGTAATGAGAAGAGAGAAAACAAGAGAAATTAAGACATAGATAGATAGAGAGAGGAAAAGAGAGAAAGAAAGAAAGAAAGAAAGAGAGAGAGAGACACAGAGAGAAAGAGGGAGAAAAAGAGAGAAAGAGAGAGGGGGGTAGGGAGGGAGGGAGGGAGAGAGAGAGAGAGAAAGA
>NW_004797305.1:1995792-2012711 GCF_000002075.1 Aplysia californica
ATATATGTAATATATAGTAATGAGAAACGTCAACCTCATCACAAGAAATTAACCTGTACATTTCAGGCATAATTCTTCTTGGAGAAAGCCTCTTGTAGTCTTCAATAATTTCTTTCTTGCCTTATTTCTTCTTTGTCAGGAAAGGAGAAAAGAAAAAGAGGTGAAAAGGAAAGTAATTGACTTTTGTGTTTTATCGTGCAAAGTCAGCTTGAAGCATGAGTGAGTAGTGAATCTTTTTCTTCAAGTGTGCGTCTGTCGTGATGGACAGACCCATGGCGCTTTTTTGGGGATTGAGACATTAAGCAAAATTTAGGAGGAATGTATTTGTGCAAATATTGGCAGATTTAGCGAAAGCTTCAATCAACCAACCAACGCTCATAAAAAAGAAAAAAACCCAACAACACCCAACCCCTCCCCCAACAAAAAACCCCCACCCCAAGCTATCCACAGTCCCCGATTCCCCCTTACCAAACACAAACAGCACAAACAAAAAATAATTTTGTTCCCTGTTCTCGACAACACTACACAAAATAATAATATCATCATGTTTCCAATGGAAACAAATCCGTTCTTCTTTGCAATTTCTCCAGTAACACTTACCCGATGTTGTGCTCTATGAGATCGGCTCCCAGTTCCTCCTCTTCCTTTGACAGTCTTAGGCCCACGGTCAAGTCAATCACTTTGAGGATGAGGGCGGAGGTGGTAGCAGACCAGGCTGTGATGGCCACTGCTGCCAACGTCTGGACCCCCAGAAGGTAGAAGTTACCTCCCTTGTGATAAAAGTGGGGAACGGTTATCTCAGCTACAATTACTTTTGTTAACTAACTAACTAACTAACTAACTAACTAACTAACTAACTAACTAACTAACTAACGAACTAACTAACTAATAAACTAACGAACTAACGAACTAACCAACTAACCAACAAACCAACCAAACAAGCAAAAAAAACAACCAACTAACCAACTTACCAACTAAAATAACAAATGAACAGATATTCACACACACACACACACACACACACACACACACACACACACACACACACATACCCCCCCACACACACACACACTCAGACAGATACAGACACAAACTTACACACATAATGTGTCTTTTATGAGACAAAAGGCCTTCTTTTCCAAATGCCAGCATGGACAGAGGTCGAACCAGGTACTTCGGCATGTGAGACACGCATCTTACCTGCAGTCAAAAACCGCCCTTCCCTCCCGTAAGTCTCCCTTTTTAGACAGCACCCAGTGCCCTACCGTAATGTCATAAATGTATGCGGGTGGTTGCGGGTGCTCTGGTGTGGTTTGCTCCTTCTTTGCTATCCAACATCTATCTTCCTTATCTCCCCTCCTTTTTACGTGTGTTACTCTCTTGTAACACCTCTAACCTTTGGCACGTTTATGACCTATTGTGTTCCATGTGCCGCATAAAACTCTTACTAAAACTAAACTGTCTTAAATGTATGTATTTTTACGACACAATCAAAATTAAGACCATTTAAGAGGCGGGCTTTTTAAAGGGCCAACCCAGGCTGAGATAGATAACAAATCTTAGCAGAATAACCGAGATACTCAATGAAAATATTATGCTCAACTCAGGAATTGAACTCGAGTTTCCTGCGTGCAACATCGACGCACCCAACACGCACCATAGACGCCAGTATGTCCTACCTTGACGAGGCCGTGTCTGTTGGCAAAAAATTGAGCCACCGTGTCCTTGTGAGTGAAGAGCCCCGCGGCCAGGAGGCCCCAGAAGCCAGACACCCAGTGGACGCTCACAGCGCTGACCGGGTCATCTATCCGAAGCTTGGCCAGCAGGCTGTCGCTGCTCAGACACAGCAAGGCGCCGATCGCGCCGATCACAATGGACTCCCACATACCAGTCACCGCACAGGTCGCTGGGAACCAAGAGTCAGGAATTTAGTGTTCAGTTGCAGTTTTATTAATAAAATGCAATGAATGTATCACTTATAAGTTAATGACAATGACAACCTTTATTCATTTAGCAGGGAGAAATTTGTCTTGGTTGCTTACAATGGCAGTGGATGTCACTCACGCTTACGCACAACAAGACAGGACGTTAGTTAATACATATCTCACGTGCTGAAACACCCGCTCCGTAACACACACACACACACACACACACACACACACACACACACACACACACACACACACACACACACACACACACACACACACACACTCTCTCTCTCTCTCTCGCTCGCTCGCTCTCTCTCTCTCTCCCTATATCTCTCTCTCTGTTTCATTTGTAGCACTGTGTGTTCAGTAACCTCACTGCAGTTGGGACAAATGAATGTTTATATCTGTCGGTTCTTTTTAAATAAATTAAAATGTAGCGTTTGCTGCGGGTCGATAATTGTAATTCCGATGTCAGTGGGAGACTATGGTCACTTAGCATGATTTCCACCTTTTTTTTAACGTTTGTTTTGTGCAGATATTCACAGTTACTTAGTTCTCCACCAATTGTTCTTGATGCTTTTCTGATCAACTTGTTTACTTTTATGATGTGCTGTCTTCCCAAATTACTACCATAGCAAGAGATACCAAAAATTCATCTCTTTTTATGGTAGCAATTCGGAAAGACAGCGCATAGTAAAAACCCCCCAAAAAAGTTGATAAGAAAGGCATCAAGAACAATTGATAGAGACCTAAGTAACTTTGAACACCTGCACAAAACAAACGTTCTAAAAAGGCAGAGATAATGGTAAGAGATCATAGCCACCCACTGACACAGGAATTTCAATTGAAGTGAAAGGACGTGTGGGAAGGAGCTGTAATTGAAGGTATCAACACGACCGCAAAAAAAGAGAAGATGGAGATACTTAGGACATGTTTTGAAAATGCCAGAGACAAGATTATCCTATTAGACATGGTATTGGAGATCAACTGGAAATAGAGGAAGAGGTACAGTAAGCTGTTAACCTGGCGAGAGAGAGAGACAGAGAGAGAGAGAGAGAGAGGGGGGGAGAGGGACAGAGTAATAAAAGTCTAGTTTATAGTCCTGGAAAAGAGAGGCACATCGATCAAATAACAGTTTTCGAGAGCTAGGAACAAGCTAGACCGATAGAAAAACTACCTAGGGAGAATCACGAAACAGAGTTTATCAGTGGCAACCTCAGAGCACCAGTCAAATCAGGCAATGCACATGTAGTTATCAATTAATCAACCTGCCAGTTCTCCCACCCTTGTGAGGATCGTGTTAATAATGGAAGCAATGATCAGATATTGATGACAGAAGGGCAGATACTATACCAAAAGAAGAAGTGTATACTGCACATTTATCCTAGATCTATTCACTATTTATGTCTACACATTTATCTTTAAAATTTTTTATACTGTTTGCATTTATAATATATCCTGCCTTCTTTTCACACATCATATATCTTTCACCTATTTAATATCATACATAACATCTATTTACTTACGAACAAATCTAGATCGAAAGGAACAAAGAAAGAAGACATAGTGACAGATTAAAGAAAACCTGAAACAAATCAGATCCAGGTCTAAGGTGCATTTGCATTAATTTAAAGATATGAGATCAAAGAAAACGAAATAGATGAAGC
The DNA here is from genome assembly GCF_000002075.1 of Aplysia californica. Taxonomy (NCBI): domain Eukaryota; kingdom Metazoa; phylum Mollusca; class Gastropoda; order Aplysiida; family Aplysiidae; genus Aplysia; species Aplysia californica. The sequence goes on from NW_004797305.1 coordinate 1,999,391, forward strand.
GGAGGCAACCCGGAAAGATCGGTACACGGCCCTGATACTTCTCAGTGTTACAAAACCCCGGAAATATCTGTTTCCGCAATACAGTCGAGAACTCTGAAGCCACTGTCGTGTAACAAGGTATAATTATTACGGACTATGGTAGAGGCAGAATAAAGATTATAATATGGACCCTAATCGATTTGGCAGTGACCTTGAACCTTCACTGACTTGTTTATGCACGTTCTTTATCGAGAATGAAAATTAGATTCCTGAGAAAAGAGTTGCGCTTAATACACCCGTACTCTAACAGAACTTGGGCAGCTACCGTAAGAAATCTAATAATTGGCGACAGAAATTGATTAGGAGAGCATGGATCAACGACTCCCATACCCGATGCATTTCACTCTGATTACGAAAAAGTTTGAGGTTTAAATGAGAAGTCAATTACTAAACGTTGTAGAGGTAGTTGCTCGACATATTTCAGATTATTTTTGTTCTTGCAAGAGCGATTTGACCAGCTCTTTCCACGTTTCGAGATCAGGACCGTTTACAAACTGAAGCGACGCTAGTTTTACATACAGTAATATTACCACTGTTGATCATTTCAGCATATACATGTACTAAAGTTTTATAGACAACAATGTTCTCCAAAGGATCAAAGTCCGCGTATTGAGGCATCTCACAAAGTCTGAAACTAAAATTGCAGCTTGATTTTTTTCGCAGAAAAATAGTTTCCCTAAAGCTTAACATGGAATTTATTAGACTTTTTGCCAAACACCAGATGTTGCCTATGAAGTCGTCATGAATCGGACTAAAACTCATTGTCATTGCGCATTTGGTGATGATTTTTGAAAAAACATTGCAACAACCTGATGTGTTACTTATTTTTTTCTTCATTGGCCAGGAAAGATTAATAAAAACATAAAAGCACAGTAAGCAAATTTCATGAGCATTCATGCAACAAATAACATGAATGTCAAACTGAAGGTCGTTGAGAAAACAATTAAGGGCTTGAGGTTTTTATTTTACAAATGTTGGTCTATCTCACTTTGAGACCTGCGCTTATGGTGTAGCGTTTAGGCACTTTTCTGTCACATGCAGCAGATCCCAGTTCGATTCCCGAGTGAGGACACATTTTTTATCGAGTATCTTGGTCATAATGTTGAGATGTTCGTTGTATCCCTGTGAGCCCCAGTTGGCCTTGACAGGCAGGGTCGGGAGCCTGCCAGCGAAATTATCTAAATTATGCCGACAAGGGGAAAGGGGGGGGGGGAGGCGAAAAATCATTCTGAAGAATGGACAAGCTGGAACGTCGTTGAAGTGAACCAAAGTAGGGCAAAGTCACCAAACACCCTTACGCAGAAATGGAGATAACGACGTTCTATAATACCTAAAAAGCTCAACGTAGTCGGGGGTGGACAGCTACCGACAAATTATGCCATAGATGGGAGTTGGTATTGATTCTCCTGAGCCGCCCAACTTCTAAAAAATTCCACTGCATCCACTTCTATTTTCAAATTCCAGCACAGTAAAGGCACATACTATATACATACTATGGCTTATTCACTTTGGTCCGTCTGCATTAAAAAAATTGTTGCTCAATTATTGATTTGCCGATGCGCACCTGGCTTTGAATTGCAATCCTGTAGGCAACCCCCACCAAAAAGAAGACAAAAAAAAAGCCCACTAAAAAAAACACCCAACAAAAAAACAGCAACCCCAAAAACCCAAACAACAACCACATCCCCTCCCAGAAAAAGCAAAAAATAAAGGAAACCCAACAGACCCAGTAATAAACTTTTACAAAATGGGTCTTATATTAAAGACTGCCCTTTGCTTGCGTACACGGAATCACTACAATAAATTTTTATTTACAGTAACATCACCCTCAAGTTGCTCATTATGAGAGAGCAACACCACCCTACCCTGACATCTCAGTGTGATCACGCAGTTTGTCACCCTATGTCTGTCAAGACATCAACACCCAAGTCTCGAAAGTAAATACTCGTCGTCTGTTGGACCGTGTTTCATAGGCGTCTGTTAAAATATTTTCAAATTTTGTGTTGATGAAGATAGGTAAACGTTTTGATGATTTTGGTGTATTCTGTAAATCCACTATTATTTTTGGGCCTCTTCAAGCTAATACATGTATCTGAGAGAACGTATTGGAACTTTAGTTTATTTGTGGCCTTCATTAATGGGCTTTTTGATTCTACTGGTCATCCCAACGTTTAGACCCGCAAGCAAAACCTGAGAAAATTAAACAGAGCGATCTGTTTTTAATCCTGTTTTATCTGCACACTGACGAAAGTGAACAATCTATACATTTCTTTTCAGATGTTCAAATTGGAGGTGCCTAAGGTATTTTTATAATACTGAAGGCCCAGGTTTTTGTCAGTGAATTTACTTGCAGAAAAGAGCAAAATCAGAGGCGGACAAAGTTAATGGATCTCAACAACAGATCTGAGTACTGCTCTGGAAGTACTTTGAGACTGGCAAATTGAGTCATAACTGTGACAATGAATGAAAAAAGAGAATCGATGAATAATACGAACGCATGTGTCACGATACTGTGGAATCAGGCGCTCGTCAGTTTCTGACGATATGGAGTTCTTGGTATATCCTTATAGCCCGTTAATTGGCCTTTCTTTTGGTGAAAAAGTACGTATCTATCTTGAAAAGAAGTTAAGATATTTTCAATAGGAGAACGTGGTGAGTAGTCCGGTTTCAGAGGCACAATTGGTGAAAAAATGGCCGTCAAAGTTTGATGACTCCCAAAGCTGCTATGTCCATGGAAGCTGCAGATTCACTTTTTTGTGCCTTTGGTCAACGTTTTCCATGTAAAATCGAAACAGAAATATGTTTTATATGGATTTGAAGGAGCTGAGCCCAAAATAACAACAACAAAAAATTCCCAACCGGTGAAAAAATGCCGGTTTCTTCGATTTCAATATTTTGATGAGCGCCTGGTTTCCCCACGATGCCAGACATATTCTAATATCTGCTCAAGGGGACGTTACCACGACGACCAGTAATGCGTTCAGTACTAGAATTGTCGTCCGCAAACATTATGATGTGTGTGCATTTGTTCAATGTCAAAGTCCTGGCTTTGGAATCACTCAGACATTCTTGTTTTTATGTTGTTTACCACAACGTGGAAGTAGTTTTTGGTACTTGTCAAAGCTTGAAGCTGCATACGTAATTTATTGATGGGCGTCTGTAGTGTAACAGTTAGTTTCTTTTACGTAACACGAAAAAGCCGAAAGTTCTATTTCCATTCCGGCGAGTCTGTTGTATTGAGTGTCTCGGTCTGTCGGCTGGGATAGTGTATCTGAATCAATCTAAATAATCCAAAACGTATTGGCGGGGGTGTAAAACATATTATGTGTGTGGGAGGGAGGGGGGATGGGTGGGAGGAGACGAGGTAAAATATTATTTAGATCGTTCTCACGTGTTGTGATTTATTATTAAGGAAAGAAAGGTGGTATTGAAAAAGGGCAAACTTTTAAAAATCAAATGAACACCCTGAAATTCTTCGGATAAAAGAATACTGTTCAGACCGAAACGTCGCCTTGATCTGTACACGTAAGAAAAGTCCTGCTTGGGATTGAAGGAGATCTTTTTCAATAGGTCTGTTCGAAAAGTAGTATTTTTAAAAATAGTTTATATGAGTCAAGTCTTTTGGGATGAAGTTTCCACTGGGGACCCCTTTTCGATATAATCTCAGGCTGAGTTAGCTCCCAATCATTCTGTAGTCGACTCCACATTCTGCACCGCACGTGGCACGAGTGAATCTGACATCACGCATGTCTTTATGTTTCACAATAATATTATAATCAGTGAGATACCAGTTCGTTGAGCGAGGTAGCATCCATAGCGATCCGAATCTTACTGGCAGGTGAAAGTTTGTGTTAGTGATGGACAGGCCATGTTCTGCACATTTTTGTAACAGATGAAGATCATTGCTGTTACATGAGCACACACCATGTTTACCGATGACACTTGTCCAAGTACTAGAGTCCGTGTCCCCTCTAGTGTTGAAATCACCCATCAAAACTAGCTTATCGGTAGCTGGGACAGGCATAGGACAGCTTCGAGGTCAAAGTAGAATTTGTCTTTGACATCCTCTGGGTTGATCACCAAAGAGGCATACGCACTCACAAACGTTGCATAATGGGATTTACCAAGGGAAGTCTCAGAATCAGGAGTCTTGTCATTGATGCCTTTTGGAACGGATTCCAGTTGGGCAGCTGTCTGATTTTTCACCGCAAAACCAACAGCATTTGTTCTACTTTGTGAAATAGTATTTTTTCCCTTCCAAAAGAAATTATATCCTTAACTCAGTTCTTTCAACCCTCCTTTATCAGCAAACCTAGTTTCACTGAAAGCAACAATAACAAAGCTATTGCAATTGAGCTACATTGCATTGACTGCTGTCCTCCTTTCAAGATTGAAGCCATTATCCTGAAGTGTAAAAATGTTCCAGCAACCAATTTTCGAAGGTTATCGTTTATTTTCTTCGACCATATTGTGGCATCCCTAATGAGTGATAGGCGTTAACTAGTCCGGGTAGATGAGGTGAGCTTTTTACGGGCACCCTTTCTAGCCCTTCCCCTTGTGGAGTGAGCAGTGCTGCCCTAAAACGGCTGTTCAGATACCATGGATGCTGCCGGATCATACATTTGCTTTAACTCGAAAATGGTACGACTAAAGCCCATGGCCACCTAACGTGCAGGTTTGTGCTAACAGCTCCCAGCCTATGCAAGCCTGCTGCATCCGCACTCACCCGTGGCTGAAGGAATGTGATTGGAACAGACGACAAAGAAAAAGGAAAGGATAGATAGAAAGCAGGTGGTAGACTTGCAACAAAGTAAATTTAAAGTCATAAAAGCAGCGCAAAAATCAGACTCACTCTCTAGCATAGGTACAATTTGTCTGATGGCATGATAAAGACTAGACGTTCAGATTAGTATCTAGGTACAGGAGGTTGTCAGAATGCTGTCCACACTGAAGGGCAGACTGCCTAGAGGTACCATCAAAGCCTGTCAGTCCCACGTAAATAGGGTTTGAGGGCCTGGGTCAAGAACACCATACACGTACACGTACATTCAAATACACACACACAAACGTACATATACGAAGACACGCAAACGCATATCACGTAGGTCTACACAACACACACACACACACACACACACACACACACACACACACACACACACACACACACACTCACACACACACACACACACAAACATACGTTGAAACAACCGGGCATTAATCTGAGAGTAACACCTAAGAAAACCTGTCTGACTGAACGTTCGGACATCCGGGTATTGATCTGCACTGCCCCCCCCCCCACCTTAGCCCCAACCCCACCACCGTCACTCTCCCCCCTCTTCCCAGCCCTCTCCTCATCTCCACACTCCAGAGCAGCCGTTTGTATATATGAGCTTTGTGCATGCGATCAAGATCCCCTACACTCATTTCGCGATCGCCTCCCAGCTCTTTATATAATGCGGTGCCAATACCACCACCACCACCTCCACTACCACCGCCATTGCAACAACAAAAACAACAACAACAACAACAATAACAAAAACAACAACAACAACAACAATAATACGAACAACGACAACAACAACAACAACATGAACAATAACAACAACAACAAACAAACAAACAGCAAAATCAACAACAACATAAACCACAACGACAACATATAACCATAAATCTTGCTATAATAGAAACCGAAATAACACATACAATTAATGAAGAACAGCGACAACACACCATCACCTCCACCACCACCAACAACAACTAGGCAACAATAATAACAGCCCAGCAGGAGCAACAACACGAGGAATTCTAATAAAAACAGCCCTTGGCTCCCAAGCCAGATAGGATTCCGCAGTGCTGTAATGTAATAACTACCCGAGCTTTTATTAAGGAGCTATTTTCATTCAAATACAGTCGAACCAGCTCTAACGGCCATCTGTATTATACAATAACCTGTACAAACGACCACTTCCCATTCCCCTTTCCGTATTTTCCCCAATCCTTGAGACATACAACATCTGAGTCTAAATTTTAAAAAATCTTTAAAGACATATTTAAAGACATCATTTTTATGTCAGAAGATTCATGTTCAGCACAATGTTATGTAAATGACTATGTATCCATTTATGTATTTTGGGAATTGCATGCAACGTATATATTATTGAGGTGAACATTGTTCGTACATGCATTTATGTAAAGCGCCTAGAGCTGTGTTTACACGGGAGTGGGCGATGTAGAAATGATCTTCATTTTTATTATTTTTTACATTATAATGGCACCGTGTAAGACGTCCACCTGCCCTAGACGGTCTCTGTTCTATCCGTTAATTTGTGACTGTCTTAAGCTATTTCGACTGTATTACGCCCCACAGAGCAAAAAGGAACATTTCGAAGTCAGGCGTCACATTGATGTTGGCTGTTAAGGTCTGTTTTTGATTTCTTTGATAAGTAGTGCCTTTAAAAAACCCAAAAGATTCTCGCAATATTTCACCATGTGTCGTATACTTATTATCAATATACATGAACAGTCGCACCTCCTATAACGGCCACTTGTATAAGACAATCACCGGTATAAACAGCCACTTCCTTGGGTATTTTTTTTACATTGTAAAAACACTGTGTTAGACGACATCTGTTTACGGTGGACACATATTTTTACTCATCTTCTGTAGACCTCGAATGTCCAAAAAAGTTATATAGAATGCAGTGCCTGGAAACCAAAAAGCTTATGGGAACCAAAGAAGTGACGAAGCATTCTTTATCTGAACATTTTTTTAATAGTTTGCGGGGGGGATAATAATCCAGTAGCTTCCATATCGATTCATCTATTTGTTTTCCTCTCTTGTATAATGCTCTATGCAACGTTCACATTTTCAGGAATTCAAGAACCGTTACTTCAATAAACGTTCTAGCAATTCGGGAAAATCCGATAAACAACTTCATTCTAGTGACTTGCTAAAAAAACCTGTGTGATGACGTCACGAAATTACCCCATTTCCTGGATAATGGGCGAGGCCTGTGAATATCACTGTTATCCAAGTTTTACTTTCACCAATGAAATCTCTCCCTACCATTTATGAGGAGATGGATGGAGTTTGCCATAACGATTATCCTTGTTATGACTTTGAGAAATATGACTCCTAACGGTTAAAATTAGGTTTCATGCCCCTGATGGACAAAATTCTTGATGGGCGTCCGACAAATATTCCGACAGAGAGAGGAATAGGCTTTGTAATGTTTGTAAAAACGTAGGCACTTACAAATCCATCACAGTCAGAGGCTGTGGAACAACAAGTGCAAGAAATAATTATCCTATAAACTATATACATGAGTGTTTTGAACCCTTACTACTGTAGTAGAAGTAGTAGTAGTAGTAGTAGTAGTAGTAGTAGTAGTAGTAGTAGTAGTAGTAGTGAAGTATTGTTTTTATCGAGGTGGTTGGGGCAGGATAATATTTTTTTTTGGGGGGGGTGGTGGGGGTGGACACAGATTTGTTTTAATGGGGACGGGGGATAGGTTACATGAAGCCTTTCCGATTAGCTGGCACTTTATTTTTGTCGTATATCTCACTCAGTTCTTGCTTCATCAAGCAAATGATTATAATTTGACAAACACTAAAAGTGTTATAAATATTACAGGCCTAGTGCCTAGTCTACAGGTCTGACATCCTTCACGCCCCCCTCTCTCTCAATCTCTCTCCCTCTCTCTCTCTCTCTCTTTCTCTCTCTTTCTCTATTTATATATCTCTCTCTCTCTTTCTCTATGTCTCTCGCCTTACCTATGTTTGTCTATCGCTCTACCTCTGTCTGTCTGTCTGTCTGTCTGTCTGTCTGTCTGTCTGTCTGTCTGTCTGTCTGTCTGTCTGTCTGTCTGTCTGTCTGTCTGTCTGTCTGTCTGTCTGTCTGTCTGTCTGTCTGTCTGTCTGTCTGTCTGTCTGTCTGTCTGTCTACACACACACACACACACACACACACACACACACACACACACACACACACACATACTCACGCACACTCACACACACGTATGCACACACACTCACACACAGAAATACAGACACATGGATTAATACGCACGTTTACGTATGTTGTGTTTAGACTTAGTAATATTACACCGCCCATTGTGAAACTTTTGAATGCACTTTAATTGAAGCGAATCACCCGAAACGGAAGTTTAGACGTGGAATATTTGATTATTCAGGACAGTATAATTGTCCTGCTGAACGTAGAGTTCAGAATTATTTGTCCCCCCCCCCCTTAAATCAATAACTTTTGCTATCTCAATACATGCCAATTGGAGATTTTCACGCTGGTTTAAAAAAAGTATTCCCAAAGCATGACAGTCACTTAAATTAGATTGATGCAATTCTTTACTTTTTGTTTCATTGGCTGATAATCTTTGAGAATTTCTTAAGTTATAGTAAAATGACAGTTTTGCAATGCAATATTTTATACTTATGGTTACTCAGATTAAACTCTTGACCACCTACTCCGCCCCTTACCTGAAAAAATAGCTAAGGCCGGTAACCCCCGCCATCGCCCCGCCGCCTACATTTTTTTCGACGCGCACATTCAGACATTATTTCAAGATTGGCTGTCCAGTCTTTGACGTGATTCGTTAAGTAAACGAGAAATTCCTTCTCTCTCTCTCTCTCTCTCTCTCTCTCTCTCTCTCTCTCTCTCTCTCTCTCTCTCTCTCTCTCTCTCTCTCTCTCTTATTCCCAAGAGTCGCCTTCACTGTATAGACTTAAACAGAATTCCGGGACAAAAATAAACAAAAGAACAGTAATGGCTTCAACATCATCATCAATAACAATTACAACAGCCCTCGCTGAAGGGAAGTTTACAATGATTCAGGAAGGTACGGCCACATTGCACTAAGAACAGATCTGAAGCAAAGCAAAGGGTTATAAAGGGAGAAATAAACAAGGTGCTCACTAACCACTACACCATTGCAACAACCAAAATTGAAGAGCAACGTTAACAACTACAGTGATAGATCATTATCTTCCTCTACAACACCATTAACAGGTACACAAACAGCGAAATAGGACAGTAACAGCAATAACAACAACACCGCTGCCACCACCACCAACAACAACAACCAGCAATTATTGCAACAACAACATCAACAACAACAACCAAAATAACAACAATTCCCCCCCCCCCCAACCCAACAAAGGACGATGACACCCCCCGGGGCAGTGACAATGACTGAAGTGTCTTTAGGCCATTCCCAAAGAGGGGGACATTTCTCGTTCAAGCATAGTAGAATTGTAAATGGTCTGACTCATGTCACGCTCATAACTGTGCTTGATCTACAACAGGGAACGGCTGCTTTTTCTTTCCTGTTCCTTACTATTGTCATTTTCCTCTACTTCTTTTGTATGTTTGTCACTCTCTTGTGACCTGCTATTTTGGGGTGCCTTGATAGTCGAAGCAGACCTTGTGCTGTTGAAGCTAGAGAGGCGAGCAGTCTAAGTCTGATTCCCTGTAAAGACTTCTCTGTTGACACCCACCCCTTGGCGCGCATATGACCTTATGCAGTTGCGAGCGCCGTAAAACCCTCTACTATAAAAAAAGGACGATGACATAGAGATTTCAACTCCTAAAAATGTTCACAGAAGCTTTGACTGTTTCCACAATTTAGACCTAAAAAAGATTCAAAGGGAATGACTGCCAACAATTAACGGTAACGCACGAATGGTAAAACATCGATTCACTGGAAGGACTTATCAGGAATCCGAATAGAGGGTGGGTAGGAGACACGGGCATAATAAAGACCCTCTGTTAGCACCTGGGAATTCGACCATTTAGGGAAACCCACGCTTGAATAGATTAGTTGTTAAAGGTAAAGATTCTTTTTTTGTTCTGCGACGTAAGTAAATGTAAACTTTTAGGCTGATCGACTTCATTCCCATCTTGTAAATAAGACTTAATTCGACAATTTTTGAGTTCAGTGAATCTGAACGTACGAGTGGATGGATGTGCCATACACTACAGATGACAGTTGAATCTATCTATCTATCTATCTATCTATCTATCTATCTATCTATCTATCTATCTATCTATAGAGATTCATCTAAACAGATATGATAAATTAATTACTTTTGTCTGACACACATAGCGGACACACATTCCCTTCTCCTCCATAAAAAAGGGAAAGCACCCACAAAAGCACATGCACAATTGTTTTCAATTGTCGAAGCTTAAAATGAGTCTTTGAAATACAGACAAGCAGTAATGACCAGTAATGAACTTAGCCTCAACCAACCTTCAACCCCCAACCCTCCTCCCAAAACTCCCCCCCCCCCCAGCAAAAATTAAACCCCACTAAAAATGACACCCCCCAACAGAATAACAAAACAAACCCCCCCCCCCCCAACCCCCCTCTCCAAAAAACCCCCAAAACGAAACAAAAACAAAACAAAACCAACCAACCAACAAAAACTTGCCAACTAACAAAAAATCCCATCAATAGTGTATGACAAGAAAATGTAGGTTAATCAATAATCAATATAGACTACCATGGACCTTGATATTAAAATCAATTTACTCCAAATTACGCTTTTCTAAATGTTTTTCTATGCTTTCAAAGCAAATTCTATAGGAATTTGTGAAATAACGCAGAGTGTTAAGAAAACCAGTCCACTCTTAAAACTTATTTTCCATGGGCATTTGGGATTTAATCAAATCAATCTGTGTTTATTTGTGAGGACAGGAGAGCAAACACGACATGGAAAATTCTTGTTTGTTTATTAGATTGAGCTATAGAGAAGTTGTTCGATCATTGCTGGTCACGAAGTGCTACGAAAACAACAACATCAATTAGCAGAAATAAAGCAGTGTTTATTTTCCTTTCTAAGTACGTTTTTAAGTCTCTTCGCAATAAATGGACCCATCTGATTAGTGTAACAGCATGTCTCAGGTATCTCATTTTGTTTTTTTGCCCTTTTTACAAATACACACAAACACACACACACACAAACACACACACACACACACACACACACACACACACACACACACTCTCTCTCTCTCTCTCTCTCTCTCTCTCTTTTCTCTCTCTCTCACACACACACACACACACGCACACACACACACACACACACACACACACACACACACACACACACACACACTCACACAAATGCACGCGCACGTGCACCAACAAACGAACAAACAAAAACACCCAAAACAAAAAACAAAAATAAAAAATACAGTGTTAGTACTAACGTTTTTCGATGTGAATATTTTGTGTGTAGCGTTGTACCAAGTCGTGTATTTAGTCATTTTATATCTACCTCTACTCTAATACGAGGTGGAAAACCCTCTTCTACGTCCAATAGGAAAACTACCATATTATTCACATTTCTCATTGGATATTCCAAAGGTGTGGGCGCTGTTCCGTCTCTTGTACGGTGACTTTGGTGAGTGTTTGTATGTAGTAAAGGGTCCCCCACAGTCCAGTAGGGAACAGAAATAGGACGCTTTGATAAGCAGGAGAGTACAGAGACGGACAAAATGAGTATAATTGTAGGCGGAAAGGTGCTCCGTGTGATAGATAGATGGATACATACATACATACATACATACATACATACATACATACATACATACATACATACAGACATACATACAGACAGACATACAGACAGACATACATACAGACAAATAGACAGACAGATGGACGAATAAATGGATACGTGGCAATAGGGATAGAGGAACAGATAACTAGATTGATGAATATATATAAACAGACGGATGAATGGATGGATAAATCGATTGATGGATGGATGGACGGATGGACGGGTGGCTGGATTGAATAAGTAGGCCTAAAACAAACTCAAAAATCGGGGAGTGGAAATGGCACATATTGTCTCTTTTAAAGGAAGACTGTCATGCACTTTAAGGTAGTGCTCACCTCTCTCTCTCTCTCTCTCTCTCTCTCTCTCTCTCTCTCTCTCTCTCTCTCTCTCTCTCTCCCCCTTGCTTCTTTTGCACTAAGAAGCAAAATCATATCAAACCAACCAAACCTCAAGGCGTTTATTTCTCAGTGACGTATGGTTACAAAAAGCTGTCTTTGAGCGATACCAAATGATGGCTAGGTTTAGCTAAACAATACTACTTTGCTGTCAGTTACAGTTTGTCCCTTAGGGTGACTAAGTGGAATACATAAATATATGCATATTCAGCGAGGTTCTCTAAAGTGATAGAGAGTTATAGAATCCTGTTTCAGCCACGAGCCTATTACGTAGAGTGTACAGAATATTGAACGTGATTCATGAGCAGTTTCTATACAACGAGAGCGAAGGCATGGAGGAAAATATCTTCAATTTACCGTATAGGATGAGATAATTTGTCTAAGCAGAACTGTCAACAAAGCCACACCGGACATGATCAGAAACAACAAGATCAGAGAAATGATGGATACAACACCTGTCCTCCATTACATTCGAAGGCAAACAATCAGATGGACATCTCACCCGTATGGCACCTCACCAGCTTGCCAGTAATGCCTACCACAGAAACGTATCAGAGTACAAGGCAAAAGGAAGACCAAGAAAGACCTGGATCCAGGGTGTGAAGGATACCCTGAAAACATACAATACCCCACCCAGCCAGGCCATTAAACTTGCTACTTGCTAGAGAATGGAAGCTCTTTATCCCCTCGACGCCATAGAGGTACAAGAGGACAGAGAAAGTAAAGTAAGTAAGATGAGAGAGTCGGAGCCCATTCTGTAAAATACAATAAAGGAAGAATAGAAGATGATGGGTAATGCAGTTTGTCTGTAGCTTGCAACTTAAAGTATCCCAACATCGTCATCAGAGCAAAGTTCGTTCAGTTATGTTAGTATTTTAGAAAACTCTTTTCCCCCATGACCATGCTTTGATTTAAAGCTGTTTGTGTGTTTGTGCACGTGCGAACCTTTCTCTCCCTCACACCCTCCCTCCCTCCCTCCCTCTCTCTCTCTCTCTCTCTCTCTCTCTCTCTCTCTCTCAAATTAAAAAATAAAAAAATAATAAAAATAAAAACTACGCACGCTCACCCTTTTGCAACTCCCTCCCCTACCCTTCCCCTCTTTCTCACCCCTCCCTCGCTCCCTTCTCCCACCAGCCTCGTTCGCAGTCCACTTTCTGTGTATCGGATTCATGCGTTCCTTCGGCGTCCTCTTCGTGGAGTTCCAGAGAAAGTTCGAGTCCTCTGGTGCCATGACGTCAACCATCAATGGCATCATGTCGGTTACATACAGCGTCACAAGTAGGTGGTCTCATCTCCCCCCC
>NW_004797305.1:2012811-2013984 GCF_000002075.1 Aplysia californica
GGGGGCTAGTCTTTTGCTTTCTTTCAGATTTTTTAAAAACAGCATTCATTTTGCTTATCAAGTCTTCGAAGACATGAATGGTCCTTGAGGCACTTCTTAATTTAGACATTATTGCGTTTTTATCAAGCGATTTCCGTAGTTTGATAATGTACCATGACATTTCTACCTGAGTGCCAATACACACTCCATCGTATCCGCTATCATAAAAGTTGTATCGTAATCGTTTTCCAGATTTGGCACTCTTCATATTTTCCAACACGCCAGGCAGATCTCTCTTCGAAGACGGTTCCGATGTTGATCGAATCACTTGGTGCATTAATCGTGGATTTGTTTGCCAAACTGCGAGGCTGCACAAAGTATGAGACAGCTTTCAGAGCGTGTCTCCAGATTAGCCTGGAAATTATCGGCTTATTAAGCAAACGATTTTCCAAGCCTGCGTCACCAGATTTTCAACAACAATTTCATTGATGATGAGAGTAATCCTTGTTAATACTTTCTTTTGTCAGACGGCCATTTTCAGCTCCTACTTTTATAGTTTCCTAGCAAAGCTATAGGCCAAGAAGTACTTTTGCTCATGGTTATGTCTGACTGATTAAAGGATGAGACAATTAGAACCAGGAAAAAAACCATGAATGACAGATGGCAAAGACGTTTAAGTTTTATAGATTCCTCGCCTGGATGGTCTCAAGATGACAGTGTATACTAATCGTCTGGAAACATTTTTATACGAGACAGATGAGATATCAGTTTCCAAAGAAAGGAGTTTTGTATTCAAGGGGAATTAAACGGTTGAAGAGATACTTGATGGACCCCAGAGTTCTGATTTTGTGCAGAGAAATAGAAGGAAGATAGATATGTAAATAGATAAATACATAGACAGATAGATAGACAGATAGATAGATAGATAGATAGATAGATAGGTAGATAGATAGAGACACGGATGTAAGAGAAATAAAGAAATGGTAGGGCATTTTGTTGTGAACCACGCATCAAGATATAAGTTTTATTTTGATATTTAGGAAACAAATCGAAAAGCAGAAAAAAGTATTATTATTTATTATTTAAACCCCAGCTCTTTAAAAAAAAAAAAACAAAAAAAAACAAGCCTTTTTTACACGAATCTCCAACCTGGCTCTGTCCTTTAGGAGACGGACGTTAAACTCGGAGGTCCCG
>NW_004797305.1:2015938-2017396 GCF_000002075.1 Aplysia californica
TGTTGCTGCTGTCTGTCTGTATGTCTGTCTGTCTGTCTGTCTGTCTGTCTGTCTGTCTGTCTGTCTGTCTATCTCTCGCTCCCACTGTCTATGTCTGTCTCTCTTTTTTCCCCCGTAGCCTTCCTCCCTACTTTACCCTCCCACCATTCTCTTATAATTACTCTACAGTTTTTAATGCCTCTGTAAAAATAGTCATTAAAAGTTTGTCAAATCAGACTGCCCTTCACATGTCTTGAATTAATGATGATTCGTATCCAAGCGTGCACCGCTCTTTTGTTGTTACCTTTCTTTTTAACGAGCTTGAGAGAATGGTTTTCTTTTTTTGCTTTCAATAGAAAAAAAGTTGTTTCCTGGTTTACACAAAATTGACCGTAGAACATTAACAACCCTGTGTAAATTCGCCACTCTTTCTTTTAAAAAAAAATGCTGACATTTGGGTTTTCATCATTTAAAATATGTAAGGTTTCTGTTGTTGAGATCCATTCTGGAGTGGCAACAAAATGTGTGGATGGAAACTATGCGTGTCTGAAGTGGAGCAACACGAATTTGATAATTGATATTCCATCCGCGTAACGAGCAGTAATAGACTGCGAAATAACAATTTATACGTCCTGCTTTGTCGTCCACCTTAAAACAAATCATAATCCTAGCTTTCACTGTGTGTTCCTTTGCTCTTGTGGAGGGAAAGCGGTCTCCACAGAAGGATAATCTGAGGTCTGGGAATTGCTTTGCACGGAGTGCAGTTGTGGAGATTGTTAGATGCCCTTAAAATTGGTAGACAATTCAACAAATAGTTTATCCATGATTGCTATATATTCATAATGTTCTCTGAAATCACGGATCAAGATGCTTTTAATACTTTTATGTTATTATTAAGATAAAACTTATTCGTACGTGTTCTAACTTATATTATACATTTTTCTATATCGCAGTTCTGTTTCGTCAGTAAGACATGGATTTTGAGCTCGCTTACACTGTTGTTTTAATTTGTTTTAAAGCCATTTCTTGTCTCTTGAATTATTGCCTTCTCTTCTTGGTCTTTTCTAATGCCCCCATTTCCCAACTTCAGTGGGGAAAAGGTAATTAGGAAAATTTGAGAACTTGAAACAGATACCTAGAAATAGAGATAGTTAGACAGACAGAAAGTTAGACAGATAGATAGATAGATAGCCTCGAGCAGAATATCTTGGACTTAAGATAGCTATTTGGTTAGGTGGATTCTTAGTGAAGAAGATATTAGATCATATCGTTTCTGGCCAAAAAAGCCCTACAACAAACAAAAGCAAACAAAACCGAGCAGGTTGTGGATCAAAAGTAGTCGCATGCATCAACAAGAACGTTCGTAACAACACTGAACAAACAAAAGATAACACTATACAGACATGTTAACTCAAATCAAAATGAACAATTCCAATAATAATAGCAATTACAAGAATAATTCCAGTATCGCACACTCCC
>NW_004797305.1:2017949-2019039 GCF_000002075.1 Aplysia californica
ATCATCATCATCATCATCATCATCATCATCATCATCATCATCATCATCATCATCATCATCATCATCATCATCATCATCATTATCATCATTATCATAATCATCATTTTGAAATGGGGTCGGGGCAAATAAACTCACCTATGGCCTCCGTTACCATAGCTACCTTCGGATACAAAATAGTGTTCGCATTACTTGTATTTACTTTGCTATCTAATGTTGTTTGAATCACGTGCTCTTGAAAATGATCACTTCATAAACGAATAAAATAGGATTCTCAAGCGTTCACCATAAGCGGATCAATTATAATCAAAATAAAGTCTGCATGAGGAGCTAAAATAACAGCTTAGAGTGTCTGGGTCAACAGAGGCGGCCACAGAAGCGACAATAAATATTGCAAACAACAAATAATGGGTACAAAGAACATCTTTACCTGTAATAGAGACAAGTCCACCCAAGACACCGTTGATAATGTATTGCACATGGAATTTCCCTTTGTTCACAACATAGCTGTGAAATAGAATAGTGAAAAGAGCGTGATGTTGATATGCATACATTATTCATAATGAGACTTTTGCGGTATTTTAAAACACATCTGAAACTATTTTTGTAATTAAAAAAAAAGAACAAACTGTGCTTCACTTTACATCTGCCTTGGGCACCCTTGCTTCTATCTTGTCTCTTGCCTTTCTCCAATTCATGCAAACAGGTAATGGGATAGAATTTTCCTAATTTTCTTTTCTTCAAAGTTCAGGATCATTTCTGAGACAGTCTGAAAATTATTAAATCAGGCCGTGACAAAAGTAAGAAACGGCAAGCAACACACACTGTTTAAGGACAAGTTTACTAATCGAAAAGCAAACGCCCCTTCCCAAATTACTTAAAAACTAAACACCCACATTTGTTTTTTTTAGCATAGCAACCCCTTAATACTTTTTAGGTAAACCCATAAACAGGTGACATTTCCAAAGCTCACGAGAGTGTAAAACACACATTTATATCAAAGGAAAATAATAAGAGTAAAACTGTGTAAAATGCCTAGGGTCTATGAGAGAAAGATACGGAAAACAGATATATATATATATATATATATATA
>NW_004797305.1:2019796-2036308 GCF_000002075.1 Aplysia californica
TAGAGAGAGAGAGAGAGAGAGAGAGAGAGAGAGAGAGAGAGAAATTCAAATAAATTTTCTCCCCTAATACCGTAACATTTTTTTCGGGGTGCTTGTTACCGCACGTGAAATCCCCCAACAGTTTCAATGTCCTCAAGGGCGTGAACTAAAAAAAAAATAGATAAAGAATTGTGTGTTGTTTAGGTACGGCAAGGTTCACGTGTTTATTGCCTGCATGAACAGACGAAAGCGAAAGACCGGATGAATGCGGTGATGGATAGATTGATGGATGGGTGGAAAGTGGAAAATGGACAGGAGAATGGTTGTCAAATGGAAGAATAGTTTGCTTGGGTGAACAGATGAGTTGGATTGCTGGATGCTTGTGCGCTTTCAGTATCCAACTTTTCCACACCTCATCTTAAAACAAACAAACAAAACAACACCTCCCCCTCCCCCAAGATTTATGGTCTTTGATCAGATCAAAGCCAATAAATAGCGTCAAGTGTTTGGAACACACGAACCCCACTTTGGTATTGCGCTCTTATGAGGAGTGAACAGCAGGAGAAGAAGTCGGTTTTCATCACGGGGTTTAAGCATGTCAACTTTTCTAGAGCTAGCGCCCACTTTTGCCTTCAAGAGGCTACACTTTTCGTACTGCACATCTACCAAAATTTTTTTTCTAAGCAAGGCGTTAAATAATACCTGTTACTACCGGGATGAGCCTCAATGTCCACCAAAATTACCAAATTATCGCCCACTAGTGGGCATCCAAGATTTTTCGTCATTGTCTGAGCAGGCTGTGTAGATCTTTCTTACCAGAAGATCAGGGGTGTGTCCGCAGCCGAAAAGAGATGCTTTAGACTACTCTATGGCAACTCATAAAATGACCACAAGTGAGGAAGTGCGCAATAGAGTGAAACAATGCATGGGCCACTATTTAGACTTGCTGTCTACCGTGAAGCGAAGAAAAATGAATTGGTATTGTCATGTAACACGATCGTGTGGCCTATCCAAGACCATTCCTCAGGGAACAGTGCAGGGGAGGAGAAAGAGTAAGGCAATGGAAGAGGTGGACCGACGACATTGCGGAGTGGACAAGGAAATCCTTCGCCCAAACTCAGGCGCGCTCAAAAACTGCCAAAAGTGGTAGCACCTGACGAGGCTCTCTATCATACAGCGCCCCTATGATTCTCGTGGATTACGGGATCAGTAAGAAGAAAACAGTTAGTGGTGATATTACCCAGGCTTGCAAGCACTGGTCAAAAGTGTGAAGCTTTTACTTTGAAGGAAAAGGTCCTAGATCTATAGCCTTGCTCCAGAAAAGTATGAGTGACTTGTGAAAATAAAAGAGAGCTTCATCTCACCTTGCGATAAAGGACACACAGCCCCCTGCAGACGCTGACATGAGTGTGGTAGCTGCAGCCCTGGGGACAGTAAAAAGCGATGATAAATAATATAAACTAAATACACTTGGCAGGTTTCAGAATAGATGGAGATTGGGCAGAAAGGCCAGCGGTAAACGAGTGTGCAGTTATCAAGTACATAATATTGTCCTCTACAAGACGTAGTCCCGAAAGCATGTAAAGAGTCTGTTTGGTTTTGTAAGTTTTTTACGGCGCTCACAACTGCATAAGGTCACATGAGCGCGCGGTACACATTAAACATTTTCAGTTGAAAAGAAATTTTGAATTTTGCCCGGATGGCGACCAAAGCCTACTCCTATCGATTTTAGACGACCAAGGGATCTTTAACGTGCGCAACTTGCACAAGGGGCATCAGAGATTTTTCGTCCTTGTCTGAGCAGGCTAGGTGTAGATCTTTCCTACCAGAAGATCAGGGGTGTGGCTGAAAGACAGCAGTAAGAAGGTGTCAAGCAGTAAAAGGGCTGCAGAAAGAATCAGGAGCCCAAAGGAGGGGGCAAAGGAGGTGAGAGTGTGGGGACAGAAAGTGGAGAGGCAAGCAGAGGATAGAACATTGCTAGAGAGCAGGAAAGGAGGTGAAAGGAGTTAAGAGAAGAATTTTTTTTCGTTGCTACCCGGAT
Organism: Aplysia californica; assembly: GCF_000002075.1. NCBI lineage: Eukaryota > Metazoa > Mollusca > Gastropoda > Aplysiida > Aplysiidae > Aplysia > Aplysia californica. The sequence goes on from NW_004797305.1 coordinate 2,021,817, forward strand.
TCGAACCCGGGACCTTTGAATGAGAGTCGAACACCTTAACCTCTAGGCTACGAGAGCCCCCATTTTAAAAAGTCTAAGATGACATTCAAACACAACTGAATAGTGCACGCGGTAAAGGGTACAACGGAAACCACCTTCCTTTAGCGAAGGAAACCCCAATTCAATGGCAAGAAGAGCTCCACATATTATTAAGGGGAGGGGGGGGGGTCCCACCTATTTTTGGTCAATCTGGGTCAAATTGGGTATTACAATATTTTTTGCCTTTTCTCAGTCATTTCTCTGTTGATTTGATTGTCCTTTGGCACAATCGTAGCTAGTTGGATGCCCAAAATTTTTTTCTACATTGTTATTCTATCTTCACTAATTAGAGAGGTATCTCCTTTTTTGTCAAAAATATTTGATTTTTTAATTTTTGACACATTTTTCGAAACTCCTCTGTAGATTACAGGTGTATCTTGATGGCACTTGGGAAACTTGTTGCCCTTAGGGGTGGTTACATTACCTAGTCAGCGTTTTTTTATACCTATCTTGGTTTTCATTTTATGATTTTAAAAAATTGGAAAATTGAACGTTTTCTGCATTTTTGACAAGATTTGTACGCTTCTTCCTGTAACTCCGAAACGAAATAAGATATCGAAAGATACTGACTATGTTTAATTTATATGCCTCTTGGGTACATGTGTGCCAAAGGACAATAAAATCCATCGGTAAATTTCAGAGGAGCATTGATTTGAAAACATGATGTGAAAATCCAATATGGCCGCCATAATAATGGCGGCCACCTTGTATCCGGGAAATTTTTTTTTTCATCGTAATACCTGTATCATGACGAAGTTGTATGCCAAATTTAAGGTTTCTAGGTCCAGAAATAAAAATAAAGGAGTTAGCTCGCTTGTGGGACCCCTCCCCCCCCCCTTAAGAAGGAAGAAAAAAAGAAAAACAACTTTCGCTATTCTTCAGTTCGAATTTTATTATCCTTGGACTTACTTTCAAAGTCAGACTTGAAGACTAAGATATATGTAAGTCTTGATAAATATAGCATTTTCCTTTTCTTGACGGAAAACCATTTCTCAAATAGAGAGCTAATCACATCAAATGCGCGTCAGAATTGGGGAACCTTTCAATTATTTTTATCTATATACACCATAGACTATCTTTAAAAGTGGACATCAGCCACCAATCTCTATATTCAGCACCACGGTATCTCTTAGAATATACTGAAGTGTGTCAGTGTATAGAGTGCTTTGTCATTACCCTGCACAGAAAACGAAAACACAAAACGAATAAAACATCTAAGATCACATAAAGCAATCAAACATCAAAGCACTCACAACATAACATTAACGCTCCTCAAGTTGAGGGGATTGAAAAAAACAACAACAGCAACAATTCTTACTATCTGCCAACTTATTGGTGGATTCTCAGCATAAGCTGTCCAACAACTGTCAGCACAAGTGTTAAAAACGTTCACGTAATTATACTCTGAAAATGGATACCATATGGGGCACCTTTCTGTTACAAAACAAAAGAAAGGAAAAAAAACCTTCTATGATATGTCTGTGATGTACTTGTCTAGATTTTACGCCTGGTTATGAATGTGCGTGTCGTCGGCTCGCAGTTCAGAGATACAAAGCCCCCCCCCCCCCAAAAAAAAAAAAAAAAAAAAAAAAAAAATTATTTTAAAAATGCAATTTCTTAAACTGTGATACCGGTTGTTCGTGTTCAAGCAATATTTTGTAGAGATTACATAAACTATAAATGTTTAAAAGGAAAGAAAAGATGCATGATCAAGGAACAATAATTATTAAAAGTTGGCAACGTTTCTTTTTCTCTCTTCTTAAATTCCAGGGGTGTGTATGTGAGGGAGTGGGGGGGGGGGGGGGGGGTAGAAATGGCAGTTGGGGCGAATACAAACAAAGAATTGTGGACGTTTGAGTCTAAACTAGGCTGTCTTGTGCCTTTCCAGTTGGCATTAGATAGCATTTCTATTGTACATATTCCCTTGCAACAGCAAGTTCTATGCACTTTGTAATTTGTATTATGACCCCAGCAGACTTGATAGCCGTCTGAAACAATCTCAACTTCCTGGGAAGCATTCAGTGCAAGCTGCCGTTCTATAGGCTCTAAATAACTAACATACTGTCAAGATCTTTCGCTGTCTGTCGCTGGGTACCCATTTTACGTTAAAAAAAAGTCTTTCGGTATCTTTTAACTTGCCTGGATGCTTCTTTGATATTTTTTAATGCTGGTGTTTTTACGCCTGAAATGACATTAATTAGAACATTTAGGAGGCGGGCTTCGACAAAAAACACACACCAGCAAGCAAACAATGACACAATAATCAACAAAACAAAACAAGAATAAATCAAACAAGCCTCACCTTGCTGCCATTTTCCATTTGCCGTTAGAAATACCGTATGTGCTGCCACAGTTAAAAGCGAGCCAACCCCACCTAGAGTTGAAAAAAACCAAAACAAATAAAATTATCGAAAATGTCGTTTTTATGAACAACAGAAATAAAAGAAGTGTTTTGCCAAAAATACAACACGATACGCCAGAGAACAAATTTAATTATGGAAATGGCAATTTTCATATAAAAAAACTAGCAGATATATATGAAGTATTCAAGATTATAAGTTTATTTGTATAATGCAATTACAGTTCAGAAGAGTTTCATTGATGATCAGAGCGGTGTTGAACGAAAGGAGAGAGAGAGAGAGAGAGATAGAGAGAGAGAGAGAGAGAGAGAGAGAGAGAGAGAGAGAGAGAGAGAGAGAGAGAGAGAGAGAGATTGAGAGAGAGAGAGAGAGAGAGAGAGAGAGAGAGAGAGAGAGAGAGAGAGAGAGAGAAAGGAGAGGAGTGATGATGATGATGATGTGATGATGATGATGATGATGATGATGATGATGATGATGATGATGATGATGATGATGATGATGATGGTGAGGATGATGATGACAGCAAAACCAGAAGCTGTTGCTACGTGTATGTTATTATCTGCAAAAAGGAGAAAAAGGACTCAGTAACGCTGAAGATCAATAATCTATACTAATCATCTTTCTGCCGTTCAGTTGGCATCCTTCCTCTCTGAGTATGGAATATCTGGTGACCGAAAATAGAGCACAGCGCTCCTATTACTGATCATATTACACTGTCGTCCAAAGACAGAGCGTTAAAACTGCACATAAATTAATATCATGAGTTTCAAAAAACATTAAAAAAAAACAAACGACAAAAAATACCAAAACAAGCCAACAAAAACAACTCTTGGAGCTTTGCTCAGTTTTAAATGTTTCTAAACACGAATGTGCAGAAATGTAGATACGCTACTCTGCCATGAATAATGCAACAATGGGATTGAGATCAGTCACTTACGTAGACCTACCACTATAAAAACAAACTACTGCTTCGCATGCAGACTCGCCGTCCAGCTTTTGATATAAAAAAGAGTTGCGCAAGACTAGTGTAACAAACAATAAAATGAAAAAGCAAAACTCGGTTTAGTCAGATACGTCACTCTGCCAAGGGAAGGCAGTCACGGTTCAGACAGTTATAATCATGATGAGTACCCTCGGTACCTAGCCCCAGGGCTGATTAAGAGGAGAGTGATGCAAGAAGACTAAAAATACTTCGGCCTGGAGGGACACCGAAAAGTGAACTTAAATTCAACAACTCAACGAGCCCGGTTATTATTAATGATTCACGCTTCACGTTGATGTTTCAACGTAATTTTCTGTCTTCCGCAATTTACATTATCCCCGAACCGTCCATATTTCGTTGTTGTTTCCTGTATTTGGATTTCCAGCTAAACGACGCAACATGGATGCATGTAAGAAAGACGAAACACAATTGCGTGAGAGGAGAGGAGCAGGGAGGGAGGGAGGGATGTGGGTAGGGGTGGGGGGTGGGAGGGGTAGGATGGAGGGAGGGTTATTGCAGAATCAGAGCCCACAGGCAGGGAAGCAAAATTTCCAATCAGCATTGATGAGATGACGATATAATGGAGACGATGTTACGTTGTTGCTCCCGCTCATCTACTTAATGAAGTTTCCACTATACGTAGTAGTCTAGAGGTCTTCACAGAAGAATTAGGCTTGAGGGAGCAAATGGTAATAATGATGAGCACTCGAATAAAAACTTACGGATAAAATATGCGCATTATGAATTAGACTGCTACGAAACTGGATTGTGAGACAAAATAAAAGGATAACTGAAGATGGACTTGATTGCCCATGGAGGGTCGTTTAAAGAAGATATAAGGGGAGGTGGCGAGACAGGAGAACTGATATTTTCATTGAGATTTGCAGACACGTAATTAATGTTTTTGATAGATTTTACTGAATAATGTCTTGGTGTACTGTTTCATTTCATAATCAAAGGACATTTGAACCGTAAAACTGCAATCAGAGTACACATAAAAATCATAACGCATTGACTGGGATATTCTTGAAACTATAGTACACAACAGGCCAAATCGTTAGGCTCGTCTTCATGTGTATATCAATTATCCACAGTAGTGCCTTTAATGGAGTGGTATAATACGTCAATATATTTGGAGAGAAGATGTTATTATCGATTCGAGCGAAGCGTGAATAACCACTGTTATTTATTAAATCTGTAGAAAGTGCACCTGCCTTTGGTGGCTACTCTCAGTAGCTGGGCGAAAAAAAATCTGTTGAGGACAGTCTCTCTCTCTCTCTCTCTCTCTCTCTCTCTCTCTCTCTCTCTCTCTCTCTCTCTCTCCCCCTCTCTCTCTCTCTCTCCCTCCCTCCTACCCCACCACCCGCCCTAATGGCATCATAGCTTGACACGCTTTAAAAACGTTATCATTGTCAACGTGTTAAGTGGAATAGTGGGTCTTTATTAAGAGTGGGTAGCGAAATTAATTTAGTGCAACAGTCGAAATCAGAGACAAAATTCGTACCTTCCTTCCTCTCTCCACCCTGTCTGTCTGTCTGTCTGTCTTTCAGTCTGTCTGTCTGTCTGTCTGTCTGTCTGTCTGTCTGTCTGTTTGTCTGTCTGTCTGTCAGTCTGTACAACTGTCTGTCTGTCTGTCTGTCTGTCTGTCTGTCTGTCTCTCAGTCTCTCTCTCTCTCTCTCTCTCTCTCTCTCTTTCTTTCTTTCCCACACAACACACACACACACACACACACACACACACACACACACACAAACACACACACACACACACGCACGTTTAGGTATACTTCTAACATTCCTTTGCTAGTTTTGTCTCCCACTATGCCTTTTGCTACAAATCAAAGGCAAGAATTTGGTGAAACAGTGTAGTTTCATTTAGAAACTGTAGAAAACATTCACTCTTCTAACACAATAGGGCTACCTTTTGCCTCCCCCCTTCCACTACCGCCACACCCGCCATACATAGCTCATTGACCATAACATAAGCAATAAAATATAAATTTGTGGCCATTGTTTGTGTGAACCAAAAGAATTGATTCTGTAGACCTATATATCAGGAAAAAAAACCTTTTTCAAATTAAATACTAAAAACTGTCACAATATATACTCTCATTTTCTATATCCGAATACCTGCTGTGCTCCCCCCCTCCCTCCTCCCACTTTTCTGAAAAAAAGAAGCAAAAAAAGGTCTGCTTCATCTTTCTATTTTGTTTTGTTTTGCAGGTTGTACGTCCACAATTGGAGTCGCAGTGCCATATTTGAATTCTGAGTACAGGAGTACAGATGTAAAGATCCTTAGGAAAGTGGTTCAGAATTTAGTCAAGGAAAGGTGCAGCCAGTACAACGAGCGGATGGCTCTTCTTAAACATTTTAAAATTTCTTTTACCATTTTCAGCTGTCCCCAGCAACTACACGAATCATCTTTTTCATTCTACATTCTCAGAAAGTGTACAAAATCAGGATTGGTTTCTGCGCCCCCGCCCACCCTATCCCACCCCATAAAAAGCAAACAAACAAAAACGATAAAAACACCTCGCTCAAAAGAAAAACAGATTACAAAAGCAATTAAAACAACAACAACAACAACCCAACTCAAAAGACAAAACAAAACAAAGCAACAGTAAAGCTGACGGAAAAAGTCGAAAAAGTTGAACGAGAAAGCAAAGGCATTTTTGTTTCGTACTGGGCAGACCTGCGGTGAAATGGAATTGGAAATGCTTCAGGGTGTTCTGGCTCTGGAAATATAATTTTTTCAAAGTCCAAACTAGCTTTTATATATGATTTGAAAGGGGAGAAAACCCCCCACTTTCAATCGATACTTAGTCATGTTTGGGAAAATGCTAAACGGCATTCAGAATAATACTCGAGAGAGAGAGAGAGACATATTACTGTAGGCATTGAAAATAGCAATCTCGGGTGCCTTTTCCTCGTTTTCTAGACAAAATCGTTGGAAAAGGGATTCGTAGGCTATAACTCGCTCTGTAAAGTGAGCCTTTCAGCTGAATTCCACATTTCTCTCTACAGCTACTCTTCATCAAAGATTATACTACAAGACACTACACAACGGCATCAAATGTGGATGGTACTAATTTTTAGAGAGTCTCGAGTACGGATCAAAACTTTTTTTTCTGAAAAGCTTCAGTTTGAGAAACAAAACAAAACCTTTTCACCAGCCAATAATAACCATTGCATGGAGGCTGCAGCGGACGCGTTTTAAGAGTTTGAACCATTCTTATATAATACTATCTTTGGCCTCAAAATGGACGGGTCTGACTCAGGTCATTTTGTGTCGTGTCGATTCAAAAAGTAAATCACTTAATGAAACACTTCAAATTAATACTGTTTTCGACGTGGCACAATTACCCACATTATAAGTATTACTAGATCAAGCTACAACGCATCTGCAACTCTTGTTCTTGGGAATAATAGGCCGTTTCATTTGACAATTAAAAAGAATAAGAGGGGGGGGGGGGGAAGGGGGTGTTGATGTCTGGCTTTTCTGGTGCCATTCCCGAGTGACTCCAAGGGTAAGGCATTCTGACTACACGCTAGATATACCATTGCTGAAACCACCAGTTTCTCTCGAGTGGCCCTCTTTTGATGTGTCTCATTTCCAGATTTGTATACATATATTTAGGAGATAGGCCTTTTATTTAACAGGTGTGGCCAATATGAAAGAACTGGGAAAACTCCCAAGCTTAAATACCTCTTGAGTTTTTGGGATGTAATAAGACTCATCTTAGAATCCTCCAGATTACGAGGTGAATGTCTCAACCGCTACCGTCTACCAATTATCTTTTAGACTTTAGATCACGGATTGCAAACATCCAGCAGTTGACATGTTTACTATTTTCTACATGTATTTACAAAAAAAAGAAAATGAACATCACAATTCTTTAAAGAAATATAATTATTGAGCACGTAATGTCCTCAAATCTCCAGGGCACACAGACACGAGCGTAAAGGCGAAAGATAATCAAAATGTTATGTCACGGAGGCGAACAACAATTGCTTTTGGCTCACACTGAAAGCTTTCTATATCTCTGAGATACTACCGTAGGCATCTCATGTCCCAAAACTGTTCCAACTTTTAAAAAAGCAAATGACGATAGACAGGAACCTCAGATCAAAGATTTAGGGAAAAATATTCTTTTATCAAAGTGACAGAAAAATGAAAGCTGTCTATTAAAAACGTAAGAAGTTATTATATTTTTTAAAACAAGAATATAAAAATAGACTATCGATAACTATTCAAACATTAAACATGTTTTGGCACTGTCTTTTTATTCTGGATACCAAACTACGACATTTGGACTTACAACAATTTTGTGCAACATTTACATGCTGTACATAGGCCCTATCTTTTATATTTTACCTAAGATCGTGTATAACAAGATAGTTCACTTCTTTCTTTGAGCCAATTAAAAAAATGTCCTCAAAATTCGGTGGCGCCCTCTTCGAAAAAGTGCGGGCTTGGTGATCAGAGTTACCCTACTTGTGTGAAAAAAATTAAAAGTGAAACTAAAAAACTGTGCTATCCCTATTCTTCTTCTGAAGAAACGAAAGAGAGCTTCAAAACAAAGACTGCAGCGCCATCTGAACCAATGCACTGACTTCCGAGGACATATTTTTGACTGTGTGAACTATCTTGTTGAGTACGATCTGTGATAATACTGACTTACCAGAGTATAAATAATCCTAGTAGCGCTCCAGTGGGCGAGCCCATCTCGTGGTCGTCCTGGGGGGTGAAGCGCTTGGCGCGTGGGCGGATCATCAAGGTGGCGACCAGAGACGTAGCTCCGCCCACAATGTGGACTGGCCCGTCCCCCGCCACGTCGACCACGCCCAGTTTGTTGAGCCAGCCGTGCTTGGACCAGACCCAGTGGGCAGGGAAGCAGAAGACAAACGTGTTGAAGAAGGAGAAGATGATGTAGGCGATGTACCTTGTCCGCTCAGCTATGGCACCTGGCGAGATTTGTAGTTGGTTTGTCTTTATGTGCAGTTTGTAGTGACGCCCTTCTACTGCTACAACTACAATTAAATAGAAACAGCAGCAACAGCACAACAGCAACAACAACCTAACTATTACTACTACTACTACTACTACTACTACTACTACTACTACTACTACTACTACTACTTTTAAATTTAGGTGTTTTTATACCCGCATCTACCAATTAAGATTCCGACCCTGCCTGTCAAGGATAATCCCGAAAGAGAGAGATGCAACATCTCAGTAGAAAGACCGTGACACTCGATAAACATTTCCTTCCCTCTTGGGAATCGAACTCGGCTCTCCTGCCTAGCCACTTGACTACAGACGCCAGTGCCCTAATACTACCATACACAAATAGGTAACTTGGATGGTGGAGTAACTGACAAAGACCTTCTAGTAAAGTAGATGGAATAAAGCAGGAATGAAGACAGAGACAACGACCCACAGTAAATATCCAGCCGTTTGAATTTGGTCTCATCATGAGGACATATTATCTGTATCGCAAGAGTTGCACTTTTAGTAGGTGAGTAGCAGTTTATTGGAAACACCCCCACCCCTTTTCCTCCGCCCCAGCCCACTAGGTGAGTCTATACAGGAAATCGAGTCGCGACGAAATCTGATTTATGGGTAGCCTATTAGATGTCGAAATATTGTGTCTTGAGAATGAGGTATGAGAATATATATTTATATAAAATATTTGTGCACCTCCGTCGAGACAATTTAGATCAATACAGATGTGGGTTAGGGAAAGAAGGATACCAAGTAATCAAATAGGGATGCTAATAGAGGTATTCGAAAGACGTTGGACTTACCAGAAATACACTCTTCCAATCAATGAAAAAAACTCCCGATTGAGTAAGTTTAAGAATGTAAATGAGGCGGATACTTGCAGTCGCTGTTTTTATGACAACTAGTAATAATCAATGTTGTAAAAGGCTACCCAATAATTGGTCTTAATTATATTACGGATACACACGATTCCTATAACCTTATCCAGGTTCGTTGTCATTGAGATCAATAAAGATAGGTTGATAGAATATTTCTGCCATAAGCAGCATTGATTTATGAAGCTTGTATTAAAAAAAGAAACCCAACAGCAACCTTCTGTCTTTTATTCATCTTTAAAAAGTTGTATGTAGATTTGCTGATCAGAGGTAAAAATGCTAAAAGCGACAATTATAGGCAGAACGAATATCTAAAAAGCGTTTGGTCAATTTCTTTTTTAACTTCGAAGACCGTTTTGTTTACATAATTTTGCATTTTGTTGGGGCGCATTACGCTCGTTGCAATTTGTTTCAATTCCAGGAACTCTATACTCTGAGATATCAGAACAGGTTTAACCAATAACATACCTACAGAACACTGATTTTACGACCAGGTAAAAGAAAAAAGTCCCAACAGTTTTTGTGAATGAAGGACAGCTCAAGGTACACCCTGATTAAATCTATCACCTGTCATCGCGGTCATGTTTGTTCAATGATGCCCTGCTTTTTGCCACAACAAGCCGTCATCTTCCCTGGTCTCTGCTTAGATGTATTATTTCATGAAGTTGTTGACCACTGTCGGGTTTTACGTGAAAGTCAAATATATATGCACAGATTTAGTTTTGCAAAGCATTGTATCAACAATATTGCTGTCATGCCCCCACTATTTCCTTTTCTGAGATCCATAAAAACGTATGAGGTATATCAGATTTCGTATGTTTTTATAACAGCAAACCGATAAAACGACTAATATGGCTATCAAACTCATGCTCTCAAAGGGCACACAATCTAAGCGTTCCCTCCAAGCTTAGGCATCTTTCTGACTTCTCTGCAAAATACTCTTTGTCTGCTTCGCTAGAACTACTCATGAAAGCACCCTGACATAAATATTTCCTTTGATGCTGTCTAAAACAAATTTCAATAGTCCTCAGGCGTTTTCTCAAGTCCATGTTTCTGTCGAGAAATAATGTCGCGACGAAAAAATAGGAAAAGTATGAAGTCGGACACTATGTGTCTACACGTAGGCCTGTATTATGTGTAATAGTCTGTGCGAGGTTTTACAAAATGCAGTGGTTATTCACTTTTAGTAAAATTCGAGTAAAAAAGGTAACAGCCATAATACACCGCCAGGATATTATAAGCAGCAGCAGCAGCAGCAGCAGCAGCAGCAGCAGCAACTGCAGCAGCAGCAGCAGCAACAGCAGCAGCAGCAGCAACAGCAGCAACAGCAGCAGCAGCAGCAGCAGCAGCAGCAGCAGCAGTAGTAGTAGTAGTAGTAGTAGTAGTAAGGTTAGCAGTAATAAGCACTGGAATTCGATGTTTCGACATTCGAATTCGAGTGGGGTCCTGTTTTGGTTGGTCCCTCGTGCTCAGCGTCAGCTTTTTAAAAACAAGCAACAATATGGAAAGTTTTAAAGAGTGAAGCATTTATTGCATCAGTCTCTGTTACAGAGGAGGAAGTTTTAGAAGCAGCTGTAGTAGAGAAATGGTGACGTAAGCTGTAGCAATAGAAGTAGAACATTAATACAAGCAAAAGCAGTTGTAGTAACAGTTAAACCAATCGCAATAGGAATAAGAGACAGTTGCAATGTAGAAGCACTTTCAGAAGCATTTACCACAAACGACCTCTTTGAGTTTTTTTTTTTTTGTCCTACCTGACACGATCGTGGTGGCTGTAGTAGCAAAGGAGCTCTGGAACACAAAGCGTGAGAACTCTTCGCCCATCGCCTCATCCTCAGGGTCGATAAAGAACTTGCCTACTCCACAAAAACCATTCGAGCCTCTGCCATCTCCGAAGCTCAAGCCGTAGCCCAACATCCAATAGGAAATGCCTCCGAAGATGACGTCAGCAACATTTTTGGCCATAATGTTTACCTCGTTTTTGGGGCTAACACAGCCGCTTTCCAGCAAGCCGAAACCTGGAACAGATTTAAAGATAGAAGATGTTTCAGAGATTGAAGTTGCTGAAGAGTTTTGTTATAAATAAAAATTAAAGGAACAAATAGATTTAAAAAAGCAGGTTCAAAAAAGGAGATGGGGTAGACGTATAGAAAAAAAGGAGACAAAATTAAATGTGCATGTACTTGGAAAGACCTGTTACTGGGAGGTTCACGTACATTTTTCCTTTGTTTGAGTTTCGTTCGTCTGCCTGTCTTGCTTTTTCCCGACATTAAATGGTCGGTCTTGTGTCAATATTACGCTTTCCTTCCTCAAACAAACCAGGGTATAGATGCCAGAAGGCGAGCAAGGTACCTACTACGGCTGCAGCTTTACCAAGAGACATTTCTGTATATGTGAAATGATGATGCGCCGCAAAAAGACACTAAAATGCGACCACTATCAAAGAGCTAAAAGCATTGTTCATATGAAACTTAGAGACCTTCCCTAATAGCCCTAGGGAAAAATACAACTTATGGTCGTCATTTGAGTTTGCTCAGTGAGATATCATACAGGACTAATGAGCGGACTGTCGTGGTGTACATCTAGAGACTGGTGATTTTGTAGTTATTTTGTTTCCTTCAGCAGTTCTAGCTCTTTTTCACTTTTCTCTGTCTTATTTTTGTAAAACTTTTATGGCACGTGCTACACAATTAGGTTATATAAGTGTCGAAACAAGTCAGCGAGCTAAAGTATCTTGGTAGTAGATTCTCGGAAGACGAACGCCTCAACAGAGAAATTGAGAAGAGAGTACAAAAGGCCAACAGCGTCAGCGACCAGCTTGCTCCACTTCTCAAACATCCCGACATCCCCGTTGAGACCAAAGCCAAGCTCATTAACTATATCTTCATCTCCACCTTGACCTACTAATGCCAGATATGGACTTTGACCAACAGTCGGGGACGTAAGATAACCACCAGCCAGATGAGATGTCTAAGGAGAGTCGTCAACAAAACTGGAAATGACATGATCAGAAACAACAGGGTCAGAGAAAAGATAGGAACAACACTTGTCCTCCACAGCATTCAGAGGCAAACAATCTGGTGGTTTGGACATCTGACACGTATGGCACCTCATCAACTTGCCAGTAAAGTGTACTACAAAAAATACCAGGGCACAAGGCAAGAGGAAGACCAAGGAAGACCTGGATTGAGGGTGTGAAGGATACCCTGAAAACATACAACAGTCCACTCAGCCATGCCATCCAACTTGCAGAGGCAAAAAGCTCTTTCTCCCCTCGACACCCTAGTGGCGGATAAAGTAAAGTAAAGTAAAGTAAGAGCCGAAGATTAGAAGTGTTACTAGAGAGTAACAAACATAGAAAAGAAAGAGGAGAGATAAGGTTGATAAATGTTTGATAGGAAAGAAAGAGCAAACCACTCCGGAGCACCCGCCAAACACCCACTGACAGTGCCCAGAGGAGCTCAAACGTTTGATAGGAAACCTCGCCACTTGACCTACTTAAGACGGACATAATGAGAGAAATCCGAGTGGCCCAATATCTGAAAATAATTGCAATATGTTAATGTACATTTGTGCCAAGTTTGGTGCATGTATCACAAAATGCACAATAGGTTTGCTAAGCGGCCCCACTACCTCCTACTCACTTCTAGCGGGTTTTTTAAAGACTTGGAGTAGGATTGGGGGGGTGTATTAAAGGTTGGACTAACTGAACTACCACAATATTGCAAGCCAAACCGTGAAATAATATATGCATGTATATGTTTACAAGTACATTGTAGTTTTAACCCTTTCAAAGTTGCCTTTGCTGCCCAACTGTACACTTAATTGTAGTTTCGATAGCGAAGTAAACATACACTAACTGAACCGTACGAAGTAAACACTGATATCGGTTGAAAAGAAACACTACGAATCTCTTGATGATGACAAATGATGATTGATAGACTGTCACCACCCGAGCAAAAGCACAATAAAAACAAAACGAAATTTGCCTGCAGAGCTTTGGGATGGTCCGTAAACTAAAGATGTTACCGTAAATACATAAAAGGAGAACTGGAGCACCGGAAGTTCCCTTATGCCTTACACAATTGGCGTCGACACCCCTGCCGGCGACCAAACAATAGTGCCATTTTTAAATTTCAGTTTGAGTATTGCGGTTTACGCATGGTCAGATTCTACATTTGTCCTCATCGTTTTCTAAGCTGCAATCGATATTGCGTTGAAAAAAAATGGTAGTACTTTGCTTGTCGTAGTCTGATGAAATTCCCTGTCCCGACACGAACACTTGAATTAAAATAATAAAATAAAAAAACCAAGAAGATTTTTTTCCTTTAGCACTCTCAACAGATGAACGTAAACCAAGGCAAACCCGTTTTTATGGCACCTACAATGAGTGTTGTATTTGTTCACAACTTTATAAATTCTTGGGCTCTTGAATACTCAACCTAGAACAATACAACCAATTTGTAAAAGTGTGTCTTCACTAAGCACCAAAAAATAAAGGCTAAAGAAAAAGCTGTCAGTTCGCTCTGTGTGCGTTATATGAGCATGTAAATGTATGTTTTTGTTCATGTTTGTATACGAATATCCCCCCCCCCCCCCGCAAAGGGCAGTGCTACTGACTGAAGTGTCTTTAAACCATTCCCAAAAGGGGGGGGGGGGTATCAACATGTTCTTATGCACAGTAGAATTGTATAGGGGCTGACATATTAATGTCATGCTCATACTGTGTCGGAATAAAGGCTTTCCTCATCTTTACTATTATCATTTTCCAGCTACTTTTGTATTTTGTCACTCTCTTGTGAACTGCTATTTCCGGGGTGCCTTGATAGTCGAAGCAGACTTTGAGCTGTTGGGGCAAGAGGGGTGAGCAGAGTAAGCCTAATTCCTCGTTTGGACTACTCTGCTGACATTCACCCCTTGACGTTCATATGACCTTATGCTGTTGCGAACGCAGTAAAACCTTGCTAAAAAAAAAGAAAGTAGTTGCTAATGTATGCTTGTTTATATGTAAATGTGAATGAACATGTATGTATGTACATGCATCATTGTTTTGGAGTACGTATGTTTGTAAGTGTGTATGGATGTGTGTGTGTGTGTGTGTGTGTGTGTGTGTGTGTGTGTGTGTGTGTGTGTGTGTGTGTGTGTGTGTGTGTGTGTGTCTGCGTGAATTTGAGTGATTGTGTGTATGTGTG
>NW_004797305.1:2039884-2042961 GCF_000002075.1 Aplysia californica
ACCTCCCGCTTCGTTTTTAAAACCTCTACTCCCAACAAAGAAATAAAAAAGGAGGAAAAACAAACAAATAAGAAAACCTCACACACAAACAAACACACATGCACAAAGGAAAGAAATCCACAACTACTCAACAATAAAGGTAGATAACAGTAGAACAGAGATATTCTGTGGCCCAAGTTTTCGCGCTTTTGATCAATAAACTCTGAAAAAAATATGTTTCGCTGCATCTATGAGAAAATCAATGGCAAGCGTGAAAAAGAAAGAAATCCACAAATGACGTCGAGATTTAATGACAATCTGAGAATCATTGGCCTGTTAAAGTACTTCCGGAAATGATCATACTTAGCTTAGTTGGCACACAAATGAGGGCGGCGAAGGAGGCAGGGATAACTCAATGAACGCCACAAGGACGCATTTATCCTGTTTTCAACAGAACACGCGAGACCTTCGTATAAATATTGATGGCGGCACGTTTATCAGGTCCATTCATTAATTAGGAGTTCGACAACTTTTTAAAACAGAAGCGCATCCCAAAAAAGCAAAAGAGAAAAAGACCAACTTCCTGCACTTGGCCTTCAAACTTACTCTTGCCAATCCCCGAGGTCTAATAAGTTACGAACATGATCTTCTACGTGGAAGTTAAAGGTGTACTTTAAGAAGGAAACGGAGAAAATATCCACTGCACGTTGCCTTTAAGCTTGGTCTTGGCAAGAACTATTCTTCTACGAGAATGCCAAGGGTGTGGGAATCGTATTATCGGCTATTATATTAATGATACGGCAGACGAGATAATTTTACATACATCCTTCCGGAGCTATTTCTAACTAGCTGGGCCCCTTTTGATGAAAGGAATGATTGGTGCATTAACATCAACTGAACATCATTGGTCTACTATATTTGGGATCATTTTTTATTGAAACTAGCCTTAGCCATTGTAATTCTTCGTCTTATTTCTGTGGAACATTTGGCATCAGATGTTAAAATATATCCTAGATACTTAAACAGTTGGACTAGTTTGATCTTTTCACCTTTGCTAATGAGATTACAACTAGGCTTTGCTGCTTTTTAGGATATTACCATGCATTCAGTTTTCTTTACATTTAACAATAATCCTTTACCTTCACTTTCTGTTACAACAGTATCTAGAGGCAATTGAAGGTCCTTTTCTGAGCCTGCTATCAAAACTAATACATTAGGTATGCAGATGACAAGGACCTTCAATTGCTTCGGGATACTGTTGTAAGGCTAAGGCTAGTTTCAATAAAATGAGCCCAATCCTGAAAAGTAGAAACATCTTAATGAACACCAAAATGAAAGTTCTAAAATGCTATGTTTGGTCAACCGTTCTATATGGCTGTGAATGCTGGACAATCACTAAAGACAGTGAAAATAAAATAGAAGCAACAGAAATGTGGTTTCTTAGGAGACTGCTAAGAGTATCGTGGAAGGAAAAGAAAGCAAATGATATAGTGCTTGATGAAGCCCACGTGGGACGCTCAATGTTAAAAACAATCAGGAAACGACAAATGCAGTTTTTGGGACACATAAATAGATATAAGGATCTTGAACATCTAGCTCTCACTGGCAAAATTGAGGGCAAGCGAGATCGGGGAAGGCCCAGAACAGCATACTTAGGGAACCTAAACAAATGGGTAACAGGGAAAGATCAGGGAAACGTAGTTTTTATAGAGCTTCTGAACAAAGGAAGGAATGGAGAACCATGATCGCCGATGTCTGTCGCAGATATTGTAGCACTGGATGATGATGAGGACTATATTTACACTGTACAAGAGAGGAGCAATAAATCTTGAGAGAATAGTGGCAAATTCAAAGGTGTAGAATGAGTGCGCACTCATTGTGAACGGAAGCCTCACTTGTTCACAATGGTGTCTTAGAAGACAGACTTTCCCAAGATTAGATCTAAACGAAACAAATGAAAAACAGAAAATTAAACTACAGTGACTTCAGACTCCTCAGTAAAACTGTGCACCCTTTAAATAATTCTGAATTACCGTCAATTTTTGCAAATTCGAAAGTTAAGTGGTTCTGAAGTTTTAGGCGGCGAAAGTGACGGACGTTCACAAATATAATATGTAGATTTAGATGCTATGCGTAGATTATTACCTCAGTTAAGTGCTGTGGCTGGGGGCCTAAAATGCTGTCTTGACAACCCTGAATGTGATCTAAATAAGCAGTTGTTACAAGGAACAAAAATGCTGGTTACTGACGATTTTCAGTAAGGGCCAAACACTGGGGTTCGGTTCTTTTTATGACACAGTAAGAGAGTGGGCAACTTTAAAAAATGATGACTAAACATTAACAAAAACGCTCCTACTCCAGAAACATTCAGCCATACAAACAAGTTTGCTAGTTTGAAATGACCCTCTTTTGAAATATTCCTCTCTTATCACATTGAGACTGGATACAGAATAATTCGAAGATAAAATAAAGTATGCTTTATTAGTCCTCACCTGTAAGACATTAACGGTACTTAAATTACACTTTCGGAAAATTCTCATTCCAGATTGCTTAAAGCTTTGGAATTTTGTAACCCTCCTGCCTATAGCAAATTACTCTTAGTACAAATCTACGTCCTCAATACAACCTACTCAGTTTGAGAAATTTTTATATGCAGGAAATGCTTCAAATGTACTACTACTTTATAAAATTTGTTCTCCATCGTTGATTTATAAAGGCCTTTGGTCTTTACTAAACGATGTAAATAATGTTATTTAAAAAAGTTAATTGCAGCTTTTAAAACAGACATTTTACTGTATATTTGTAGATAGTTCTGCCATTTCGATCCGCAAAACAAACCCAAGGAGTGCCCTGAACTAACATGAAAGCACCCAGCCTGTTAACCTTCTCATTATTATGATCTTATGCAGTCGCAAGCGCCGTAAAACTTTTACCAAACAAACGAGACAAAGAAAATAGCGAATAAAACCTACACTTCCGTCTTCCAGAATCCATTCCACCTTCCGCATCAAAGCCTAACCGTAATAATACAAATAAAAAAACAACAACTGACAAACACGAACACACACACATGCACACACACACACACACACACACAC
>NW_004797305.1:2043061-2044841 GCF_000002075.1 Aplysia californica
TGGCAGCTCTTTACAGAGTAATAGGCCTACTGTAAGGAGTCGGAAGGGTAGATGGGCAGGTGTAAAGTGAGGGTGGTTGGCAGCTCTTTACAGAGTAATAGGCCTACTGTAAGGAGTCGGAAGGAGAGATGGGCAGGTGTAAAGGGAGGGTGGTTGGCAGCTCTTTACAGAGTAATAGGCCTACTGTAAGGAGTCGGAAGGAGAGATGGGCAGGTGTAAAGGGAGGGTGGTTGGCAGCTCTTTACAGAGTAATAGGCATACTGTAAGGAGTCGGAAGGGGAGATGGGCAGGTGTAAAGGGAGGGTGGTTGGCCTATTTGTGTCACGACGAGGTGGAATCAGGCTCTCGTCAATTTTTGGGCACGTAGAGTTATTGGTATCATTTTAAAGCCTGTTCATTTGTCTTGCATTTGGCGAAAAAAATACCCTTTTATCGTGAATACAAATCGAGATATTATCTACCTGAAGGAGGTGGGGACCGCCTGGTTTCAGAGGCAAAATTAGTAAGAAAATGGCGGCCAAAATTAGGTTGTTTCCACGGTTTGAGAGTCCTTGGAAATTGAAAATTTACAATTTTTTGTGCCTTTGATCAACTTTTTTCACAAAAAATTAACACAGAAATATGTTCTTTAATGGACATAAAAGGTGTGAGCCCAAAAAATAATTGATTAAAACATTTCTAAACCTGCAAAAAATGCCAGTTTTTTTCAATTTCATTATTTTACCACGCTGCATCACATTTATAGTGTCATTTGCGTTCTGTTAAAGTCGGAAAGGAGGGTTGAATAATTTTTTTAATTGTGGAGGGGGAGCTTTCGGTAGCTGCTTGTTGGGAGAGGGGCGGGTTAAGATTTCATTATTTTATTGAGGCAAAGGCCTACAACTTACAGTATTAAGAGGATGAGAAATAATACACTGTTAATTACAGTTTGGAATTTTACCCCCCCCCCCCCTCCAATCTATAGTTTAGATTATTGAGGAGGCGGGGGGATCGAACCTGCCCGTCAGGACCAACTTGGGCTGAAACGGATAAGAATTCCCTGCGCAAAGACTGGGATACTCGATAATAACAGCGCCTCACCTCCACACACACACACACACACACACACACACACACACACACACACACACACACACAGGCAGACGCGCACGCACACGTACACAAATTCTCACACTGAAATAAGTAATTATAAAAGGCCATATGAAGCTGTCAACACAGAGTGACTGAGAATACATCTAAAGGGCAGAAGGAAGGTTAAGTTCTGAATGTAAGGGAAATGTACAACAGGGCTGGAAATGCAAACACAAAGAAGACAATAGTTAATGTGGTACACCCATGAAAGCACGGTGTCTGTGATCCAGTCCAGACACGCTAACAGATTGCACTTTTAGCTTTTACTAATTCATTTTACTTTCTGTTTATTGTACTTTTGAGGCAACTTCAAAGAATCAAATGGTTCGGATATCTCATGCGATGACCAACATACCACCCAGCACAACGTGCCTACATTAAAAAAATTCAGTGGCAACAAGGCTAGAGGACGACCGAAAAAGACCTGGATAGATGGAGTCAGGGAAACAGTAAAAACTCATTGCATCCCCCTGACCTAAGCTCTCTGGCTGGTGGCAGAGAGACGTCTCTTTGTTCCCGCGACACCCAAAAGGGTATAACTTAAAGCGGCGGATTAAAGAAAAGTAGGTAAGTACTTTTGGGGACAATTTTGGAGTGGAAACGTTTTGAGTCTCTCTCTCTCTTTCTCTCTCTCTCTCTCTCTCCCCCC
>NW_004797305.1:2045639-2059458 GCF_000002075.1 Aplysia californica
TTATTATCATTATTATTATTATTATTATTGTTGTTGTTGTTGTTGTTGTTGTTGTTCTTGTAACGAGAGATGCACCAACAAGGAGAATAACCCTTCTTATCTGACAGCATGATGCAGAGAACCTTAAAATCATCACCAGCAAGGATATCACGATAAAATTTGAACTGACCGTTTTTGACGGTTAAAATAATAACATTTCAATTTTCACATGAGAATAGGACAATTATTACCATACTGCATAATAAAAATACCTTTATTAGTAATGAGGTCATGATAATTCTTACCCGACTGAAAAGTAGAGACGGACATTTCAATAATTCTTACCTGACTACACGATACTGGTATCTATATAAATAAACAAGCAAGACGATACCACACTATAACTGATTGAATGGTAAAGGTGTCAATATCAGTAACGATCGTACTCCAAGACTTACCTGACTTCATTGTAAAGATGATGTTTTCATCAGTAACGATGATATTTCAATTCTTACCTAACTGCATTATAAAGATAACTTTATCTGTAACAATAATATTCCACTCCATACCTGACTGCATGGTGAAGATAATGAAGGCACTGGTAAGGATCCAGGTGGCGTCGTCCCATGTTCTCGCTTCCCGCGCTTTCTCTGTCTCTCCCGTGCTGACCTGGTCAAAGGCCAAGGTTGTCCCTGTGCTTTGTACAGTGGCGTTGGGCTGGAAAAGTTCTGACGTCACGTTGTTAGCCATTTCTCTGAAGAGGGTAAAGGTTATTTCTAGTGTGGCCGACGAAATAATTATAAACAGGGGCCAGATTGAGTACAATGCGTCTCTTGAAATAGTTTTGGTTGCAGCGGTTGTCGTAATGATTCATCATCATCATCATCATCATCATCATCATCATCATCATCATCATCATCATCATCATTACAATTTAGTACTTCCATTTTCATTATCATTATCGTCCTCATTGTTGGTTTCTCAGCTCTAGTTTACATGTGAATTCTAGTTTTCACCTGAACATAAAAACATGGGGTCCAAATAAAACAAAATTTCCAGTATAAATGGTTGTTGTATTTGTTTCTGTTGTTGTGGTTGTTGTTGGTGGTCCTATTGTTGTTGTTACTTTTACAACGAGATCGTGCATTAACGCTCGGGAGAACAGATAAAACCAAAGCAACACTTTTAAAACATATTACGAGTACAAGTGTCTGTCTGTGCTGGAGCAATCCCAAAGCGTCAATTCTAGAAATTTTACGTTGAAAGTAGCTTTTTATCCTGTTATTTGAACCTGTCATTTGAACCGGGAGGGACTATGATTTGATTATGACATCTGCGCTTCTAAGCGTTTATGATTTGAAGAGTTCTCTCTACTGTGTTATAAAAGTCTCTTTTTGTACTTATGATTCAGATCTAAGCCACGTACTTATCCTGAACCGAAGACACCCTCGTCTAGGCTTTTCTTGTTGCAATTTTGATGAGCAACAGGGCTAAGTCTTGCTATCAAATGAATCCTTGATTTACACAACGGTACCACAACAAAAGAGTTTCCTTTGTTATCGAAACTCTTTTGAGCCTTCAGTTCCTAATAACAAAACGCAGACTGGGCAGTTCATTTCTTTCCCTTGTTAGTGAAAGGAACCCTCCATTAAGAAATCATTAGTCTCGGCTGTATTTGAAATGCTAACAACTAGGGTTTTCTTTCCAGTTTTAACAGTGCTCGTGACACAACAAAAATATGAAATGCCAGACAACATGATTATATAAATTCGTATATTTTCTTGAACTCATGACATTTATAATATTAAAAGATCCTGCTTGTAGTCGTAGAAACAAGGGCCATTTTGAGTTTTTGCATCATATATTCAAATGAACAAAAGTAAGAATCGTTAGTGAGCTCAGAATTAAAATAACATCAAAAATACTTATATGTCAATGAAAGGGCGGTGAGGTGGGTGGTCCCTGGACTGTGTCCTTGATAAAGGCACGGTAATCACAACTCCAGTGATACATGGGAGAATTAAGAGACGTTGACAAATTATTGCATGCGTATATTTGGTGGTTGGGGAGGGGGGACGTTTTGTTTTTTTGTACGTCATTATAAAAGAAAATTTCCCCCAAGGAAAGGTGAAAGTGGTATTTTCCTCATATCTTTTATTCTTTTTAAAATTAAATCATAATGACATCAAGCTGTTTTATTTTTGCTAATGCATTACATATTATAGTGTGTATGAGATGCCTTTACATTTCGTTACTTGTATGAGGAAAATATACGTCTTGTAAGAATTACTTTTTAAAAAATGGCAAAAAGTCTGATTTTGAGCAGGTTGTCTATAATATCTATAATAATTTAAAAACCATATCCTGTCGTAACTTCTTTAATGTCTACAACTATGATCAACAGCATAACAACTCATCTTACTAGCTTATGACGTGTAGCGAAATACGTGGGGAATAATCAACTTTTTGTAACACAAGTATTATGATAGCACACTTTAAGTTGTTGATGGCCTACCTATACTGACCTGTACCTGTTACACACACTCTAGCTCGTGATGGTATAATTTATTTAACACGATTTTGTATATAATAACAAAAAGATTTCACGTAAGAAAACAATAACACATCGCGTAGTGATTATACGTAATCGTTTTAATGTACTTCCCTAAACTAGAGTACAGATTGATGTTAATTCAGCACGACTTAGAGATTGAACAGTTACAGGCCAGACATTTCTGACTTTTACTTCCCTCGTTAGGGTTTTTATACCACATGGACACACCTATCTCACTGTCAGAGACAATTGCACCTAAACCATAACCTGAACGATCACTTTCGTTTCTGCTAATTAAGTCCATAATTAAAAGCTTACAGTTGGTACTTAATGTCAACAATCTTGCGTTGTCTTCATTTTTAGTTTATTATACTACTTCTCCTTACCTCTCTCCCATACCATGCCTAACCTTCTTCTAAGTTATCTTAAGCTATTACAGATCCTTCTTTTGTTACAATCGCTCTACTGGTGCTGTGCTGAGAAACAGCATTCTAGATATCCATGCCTGATGTTTATGTGCCCTAGCTGACTCCACGTTGAGGTGAGAATATGACAGGAAATTAGGTCAAAATATAGGTTAAAAATTTTGTTTTTTGCATACAAACTGGGTACATCATGGCATTTAGAGTTATATTCCATCATTGAAAACACCGAAATAGAAATAGAAGTGACCCTGTTACGTAAATATAGGCCCTGTTATTCCATTCCTATCTTACAAAGTAAAATAATGTTATGAGTGCTTGAAATTGTAGAAATGTAAGGCGTATTTTTTAAAGATGGCCGCCACCACAGGTGGTAAAAGGGGATATATGTCATGAATAACACACCAAATGATTTTGCACCTTTGCATTGATTCTTACTATACTACATTCATTTGCATTGGTCTATGAATTAAAAAAAAAGAAAGAAAAATGAGCTTAGCAGAGCCACCTACTCCGCTTAGAAATATTGCAAGACAAACACGATTTTGGGGCAACAACTTTTTTGCCCAATGTAAGTTTTTCAGGGGTTCCAGTTTATTCACGAAGAGTTCCGGTCATGTTGAAAGCAGAGATAAAGGATTTCGTTAATTCTTGAAGCAGATCACCCTGAACTAGATGGCGGACTGGGGCTACACCCCCTCCTATCATCATCCGACAAAATTATGTTCAGAGAAATATTTCCTCAAGAAACTAAATAGAATGTATATTTAAACAGCAGGGGCTTTACTTTCCTATCTACAGAGACAAGTACACAGAACACGAGTGTTAGATTTAACGATCATCTGCTGTAAAACCATACTCAGAACCACCAGAAAAAGACAACGGGGATTCTTTGGCCACATGAGTAGGTCAAATGGAGTAGAGAAGCTGCTGCTGTGTGAAAAGACAGAGAGACGGAAGAGCAGAGGAAGACAAAGAACAACATACACAGATGGCCTGAACAACTTTGAAACGAATAACACAAAGAGAAAAATTGAGCTGATCAAGAAGACAGACAACAGAATGTAATGGGTACCCTGATCGTCAATGTCCGCTCCAGACCTGTTACCTGAAGAAGAAGTTTTGAAACCGACTCAAGAGTGTTAAGTTTGTTTTTTTTAGAATGATCCGGAAAGGGGGTTGGGGGGTTGCCGGGAGAGGAGGTTGTTATGGTGGACGGAGTTTGAACAAAATACAACAAAAAATAAACAGACAAACAGACAGACAGACAGACGGATACCGTATAACACTGCATAGGACGTAACTTTTTACCTAAAACTCAGGGTTTCAAAGTAGCCCCGCGTCTTATCCAAGAGAAATGAAATTAGACCCAAACAAAACCCAGTGGGCAGACTAAGGGAACAAAACTGCATGGGGCATGTAAAAATACAATTTATTTACTTCTTGAGGAAAACAGTTCATAAAGAAAACAACCCCCCAAAATAAGTTGTTTTTTATGTGAAGTTGTTAATGTTAAATCCACAAACATAATTAATGATGACCGCCTTTAAAAGGTTAGTGTGTCTTTTCTGAAGAACATTAATGAATCATACCTACATAGCTCTCAGGTTTACGTGTGTCCTATCTGCGCATGCGTCCAATACGCGATGATGTTATACGGCTAGATAGGAAACGATTATAACTTGTCGACAGCAAATCGAACATTGCCCAATTAGGTCATTATTCACAAACAAATTCAAGGTATCTGGAAAACAGTGGGTACAATTTTTAAACCTAAAATCCATCTCAAATGCAAGTAAGAAAACGTGGTCACTTTTTGTGTCCTACAGAAATTCCTATTTTTACCAAAGCAAAAACAAACCCCCATCAAACGAATTAACCGTATGTAGAAACAAAAGCACACAGGTAAAAAGTCACTGATTTCAAGTACCTTTAACTTCGTCTCACCTGTACGGCTCTGATACAACCCAAAAGTTTAAGAAGACCCGGGCAGCTGTGACGCTCCAGCCAGAGACTAAACTCCATGTGAATCAAATTCGTTAGCACCCACTATTTCAATACGCTGCGATGACAGTCGTTTCTTTGTCGTACACATTTCCGTTGTCTTCTATTCAGCACACATTAATTCCTATTAGAAGAAGCAAAAAATAAAATAAATAACAAATAAATAAAAAATTATAATAAAAAAATTTTAAAAATAAAAAAGAAAAGAAAACCTTAAATAATCTTAGAGCGAAAATATTGATCGTTTTACGAAACAAACAAGTGCATCAACTAAGTACCGCAATCAGCACTGGTCTATTAGCAGTAACGCTTTATGATCTTCTTGTCGATGTGCCCGCTTTTCGTACTTATAATAATTTTTTTTGTGCGTGGACAAGTCTCTATCCTGGCAGAATTCTTTCATTGCTTGTTGCTGGCCAATGTCTAAAAAGAATTGATCTGCTAATGAGACTGGCTTGTAAACATTTTTCAGGTGGGCTATTCTCTCAACAGACGCCATTGGAGAGAGGATTTGGAGACACCGCGCAGATGAAACCAAGGCCCACAAATCTGCTCATGAACTTCTTTTTTGTAATCCACTTACACCATTCAGACTACTTTTTATTTCGCGTCATTATTGTCCGAAGCGACTTGTTTATTTTATGAAGTGATATTTGCGAAGCTTAGGAACGAAATTATCACTTGATGTTTGTGTAAAAATGTTAGCCTCTCTCAAAGGCATTTAAATTTTGTCCCAAGTGAACTGAAACGTTATATTAAACAAAATGCACGGTTTATTATTTTCTAGGGACAGTTGTCCGGCATAATATCAATAAAATTGTTGTTTTTCAAATCGATGCCTGTTGTCTAAGATACTATACTGGGAATGAAACACTATCGTATTTGCTTCTATGTTTTCAAAAGGATTCTCCAAACGAGAATTAATGTTTTCTATCGTTCAAAGACATGTCTCTGGAGCAGGAGCATTACTTCCTGCAAAAAGAAGGTTTAGTGGCTTCTGTATGAGGAATTAGCCCTAAAAGACCCAAGAGTAAATGTGATCTTAGGAAGAAAGAGAGAGAGAGGGAGAGGGAGAGAGGGAGAGAGAGAGAGAGAGAGAGAGAGAGAGAGAGAGAGAGAGAGAGAGAGAGAGAGAGAGAGTGAGAGAGAGAGAGAGACGCAGAGACATAGTGAGTGGGCGAGTGAGTAAGTGAATGTATGGCACAGAGAGAGACAGGGGGGGTAGAGAAAGGGTGAGCGAGAGAGAGAGAGAGAGAGAGAGAGAGAGAGAGAGAGAGAGAGAGAGAGAGAGAGAGAGAGAGAGAGAAAGAGAACCAGAGAAAGAGAGAGAGAGAGGAGAGAGAGAGTGAAGGAGAGAGGGAGAGAGATAGGGAAAGAGAGAGAGAGAGAGAGAGAGAGAGAGAGAGAGAGAGAGAGAGAGAGAGAGAGAAAGAGAGAGAGAGAGAGGAGGGGGAAAAGGGAGAGGGGGAGAGAAGGAAATATAATCGGATATATGATATATATTATCATACCTTATATATATCATATATATATTAAATAAGTTAGTGTAATGGAGAAGATGAGACAGAGATATAGAGAGATAGAGAGAAAAATATAGAAACAGACAGACAGACAGTCAGACAACAAGAGCACGTATATGAGTAAGCATAGGTAGGTAGATAGACAGATAGATAGATAGATAGATAGATAGATAGATAGATAGATAGATAGATAGATAGATAAAGCTGTCAAAGGGAACAGTGAGAGAGAGGGGGGATAGGTGGAAAAGGTGAGAGAAAGACAGAAAGATAATCAGACAAATCAAGAAAGAAAGAAAATAAGTTACAAAGAATTAAATAGACAAACAGTCAAGCAGATGTACGGGCAGATAGACAGACAGGCTGAATACTTTGATTTGTAAAGAAGCAACCTCCGAAAAAAACCCCACGCACCAAATAAAAGTAAATGGCCATCAACCGCACGGCTGTCATTAAGCCACCTACCTCCGTACACAGAAACATCAGTCAAATCTTCGCGTATCATAACAATTCTCCTTTCACAGTCATCACAAGACTCCATAAAACAAAAAGAAGTTCAAATCCAAATTGTTATGCAGCAACTGCGAGGGGTTTAGAAATTTCACCAGCGACAGATCAAGGGCCATAAGCGAGAAGAGGATGTCATCGTTTCCATGGCGAAACCCAGCACGCGAACGCGTAGTTGTTTCGCGCCGCGATCGCGCACGTCTGCTGCCCCGGAAGCATCACGCACGGCCACCCTTGGCGCCATTTCGTGCGTCTTAATTCTGACGTCACGCTCTCTGGGTTCTATGAGTTCCCCAAAGAGAGGGGGAGCCCCCTTCGCCGGCTTCGGCGAGAATATCGTGGTATCGTCAGAAGAAAAAAAAAAGACCCGAAAGGAAACATGATGGATTCTGATGTTTGTGGTTTCACACACAAAAATAAGAAGAGTCGAGTTTCCTGAATGTCCTACTTCTATAGGCTGCAGTAAATTGTATTGTTTTTATAAACTAGTCGTGTTTGTGTGCTGTTCCAGCCTTCTGTTTAGGTTGAAGTGAATGAAAAAACTTTTTTTTTTCTTCTTTTGTAGTCATCTAATTTATTGAATAACATATAATCTCAAAGGACATTAAAACTGTAGTTCGTAAAATAATTTTTGTTATTAAAAAAAAGCAAAAAGGCAAAACAAACAAGAAAACAAACAATCAAACAAACACACACAAACATACGCATCTCGAGTAAATTATGGAAGGAACATAGCGGTAGT
Source organism: Aplysia californica (assembly GCF_000002075.1). NCBI lineage: Eukaryota > Metazoa > Mollusca > Gastropoda > Aplysiida > Aplysiidae > Aplysia > Aplysia californica. The sequence goes on from NW_004797305.1 coordinate 2,053,365, forward strand.
GGCAATCTATGGCTTATGGTACGATATGTTGTTCCAAAATCAAAAGAAATAAATTTTACCCAAATCAATATTTATTGCACTGTGCATTTTCCGTCGGTCTTTAAGGTCAGACATTAGCGGAACAAGTCCGGATGCTGTTGATTGCAACGAGGTGTGTGAAAAGAGGAAGGGGCGGGGGTGGGGTCGGGATAGGCGTGGATTTGGTCGGGAGAGGGGGAATTTGGTAGAGGGAAGGGGGATGAGGGTAGTGAGAGGGGTCGGAAAAGACGTTTGTCAATAGATCATATGGTCCAAAAGAAGTCAAATCATGACGTGCGATGCCATGGAAATCAATTGAGCACAATTATACTGATTGTAATTAAGGAAATTGGGTGTGCAGTCGTTGGGTAGATGGACATGAATACAATTTTTTTTCACATCGGAGCCTAGGTTCGTAACAAAGAAAACAATGCTTGCATTGCATAACAATAACAGCGTAAGGCGAAAGATTTTGAAAGACATGACCCATCAAACTGCAGTATTGCGCAACGTTCCCTATATTATAAATGAAATTGCCTAATAGAAAAATCCGAACCAAAATGGTTAAAAGAAAACTGACACAAATGGGCATTTCCATATTGTAACATTTCTCATTTCAGCTGACCAAAACAATCAAATCGATTTCTGTGTACTTTCTGACGTTTAAAAAAATGTATCACCCTGAAAGAAAAAAGAGCTAAACAAATAGAACCTAGAGCAAAAACAGAGAATTGAAAGACAAAAGTGACAGGAAAAGATGGGAAAAAAAGTGAAGTTAACGAAAACAAACATAACAATAATGACATTCTACTGTTGTAAGTGCCTTTGTCTCAAAAAGTCGTTTTCTACTAAATTTATGTGTTTTAATGGGACTAGTGCTACTTGCTACTTCTTTTGTTCTAAAATAGAGAAAAGTAAATTTAGACATCCTCTCTCTCTCTCTCTCTCTCTCTCTCTCTCTCTCTCTCTCTCTCTCTCTCTCTCTCTCTCTCTCCCCTCTCTCTCTCCCTCCCCCTCTCTCTCTCCCTCTCTCTCTCTCCCTCTCTCTCCCTCTCTCTCTCTCTCTCCCCCCCTCTCTCTCCCTCTCTCTCTCACCCCCTCCATTCATGAAATAACTTAATTAAAAGCATCTTTTCGCATGACGTCACTGCGGACAAAACTTTAATTTGGTTTCGCTAGGAGTGGAGATCCTGATTGTGCGCACTAGGTCAAAGAAGTTCCGAAAGAGGAGCCGAAAGGTCCTATTACCCTGAAACTTAATTAAAGATACTCAAGTGAACTTTAGTGTCCTGATTTTATTTTCACTTCAACCAAATGTCTGGTTTGAACATTTATTGCATGGCTTCTATTGAGAGGTCAAAAAAGCATGCCAGATGATCCGACGTGGTTTCCTATATAATTTTAACTGTAATAAAGTGCAGAAGTAAAAGTTAGATTCTGAATAATATTACTTATCTTGTATTTGCTTATAATAACTTTTGGACTATCTTTTGATTTACTCTCGGAAGTTCACGCTTATAACAGTAATAATAATAATAACAACAATAATAATAATGATGATAATAATAATGATTATAATAATTATAATAACAACAATAATAATAATAATAATAATGATAATAATAATAATAATAATAATAATAATAATAATAATAATAATAATAATAATAATAATGATAATAATAATAATAATAATAATAAAAGTAGCAGCCAGCACAAATAGAGCTTTTTTAAACTGTAAAAGCGAAAGAAAAAAAATGCAATGAAATACTTATAATTGAATGAACAAGAAGAAACTAATGGTTTCTGGATGAATAAAATAAAAATACTGTCGGTTTGGACCCCCTTGAAAAATTCCGTCCCTCCATCCCCCCCCCCATCTCCCTCCTCTTCCCTCCCCTCCCCCATCTTCCCCCTCCCAACACCCCCTCCCTATCCCGCGTGCCTCCGTTCAAAGCGCTGTCTTTCCCTCCATTTCCACGTCGTATAATATTCCCCCCCCCCTTGACAGTATTGCTGATTTAGCTTATTGTTGGGAGGAACGACTCTTGGCTTGGAAGATTTTGGGTCAAGCTATGAAAATTGAGATTTTTGCTGATTGTAGAAAGTCAACCAGTTCTCTATCTAAAAAGAGCAAAAAGGCAATTGAGAAAATCAAATCATTATTCACATTATTAATTGCATTTGAAAACATGAGGATGTGTCAAAATGTTGTATATTTTCATAATAATTGTCGTTTTTCTGCAAATGTCATTTTATTTCTGTTTTCCCCCTATACTCCTTCCTTAGTTTTTACCCATTTGACACGAAAGTTACAGGAAACGTAGATGGCAAGGCTGCCATCAACGTAACACAGATATATTTTCAAAAAAAGAAAAAACACTTTTCCATTGGTAGGCGATTATGCAACCGAAGTTAAGTAATTTAATGTCTATATACATTGAGAAAATTCTCATATTTCTTTCTTTTGCTTTAATTCAAAAATACTTTCTATTACATTAATAGAGACTGGTTCAAGTATACTCTCACCAAATTTGGTCAAATTTGGTCAGTAAATAAGAAAGCCTTAGGGATTTAACATTTTTTTTTATTTTCAAGATGGTGGCAGTTTCCATAGCAACCGTAGAAGCTATGCAAAATAAAAGTACGTATCAAGAGATTTTTCTATTCCCAACTTATAGATCTTCGTGTACTAAGATTTGACCTCGGACAACAAACATACAAAACTGGACCCCGAGGGTCGCTCCCTCAGCTCTTTTGTTGATTGCACCCATTTTCAATCAAGAAAACCTCAGTATAAAATTATAGGAAAATATTGCTTTAAAAGGTGGACATCGTTTTTCTACTTCGATATCGATGCATCGTAAATAATTTTACCTGTACTAAAGAAGCACCCAAAAAGGAAACAATTTATAAGACTGTTCAAATATTGCGTTCAAATGAATTAAACAAAACTGCAAACAGAAGTGTGAATTCAAAGTGTTCAGGAATGTGATGCCGTATCACGTTTTATTCTTTTCGCTTTAAATGGAGGGGTTTAAAATCAATAAAGGGCTCTCGCTTGTGTGTGTGTGTGTGTGTGTGTGTGTGTGTGTGTGTGTGTGTGTGTGTGTGTGTGTGTGTTCGTGTGAGTATGTGAGTGCGTGTGAGTGTATATATGTGTATGTGTATGTATGTGTTCGAGTGTTCGTTTGTGTGCTTGAGTCTTTGTTTGTTTGTTTGTTTATGAGTGAGTTTTGAGTGTGTGTTTGTTTACCTGTGGGAGTGTGTGCGTGTATGCAGAGGGGGTGGGAGTGGGGGCAAATGTTTAACACTGAACTTCTCTGTGCAACTGTCAATAGATTCGACCAAAGTTGTTTTCCCAATTGTCTCCAGGATACACAAAGATTTTCCCCCAGCTTTTTTTTCAGAGCTTGGAAGCGAACAGTTTTAAAAAATTGACAGATCTGAAAACCTTCATTGCAATTTCATTGTTTTTAGTATGTTACTAGAATGAAAAAGTCTTTGATTCTTACTTGCAGTTAAGAACAAATCTAAAACGTTCCTGGCCATTTCATCAGAAATTTAAAAGGTTGCTGAATTCAGATTGTAAGGCATTTTTAAGAGTTGTCATGGCATCAGGGCCCTGCATGACAATCAATAATTTATTTATAGAGGCGCCAGCCATCCATGTCCAGGTGCTGTTTTAGCCTTGTGGTTTAAAAAAAAAACCCAACAAAAAAACCTCTGGCAGAAATTTATACAATCAAGTACCTTATAGCGGCATTATCTAAAATGTGAAATTAAAAATAATTTGGAATTCAAAGGCGATCTCATTGAGGACTAAATTGGAAAGTATATAGATCTATAATAGCAGTGTTCGGTAGTACTGGTGTATGGTTCAGAGATATGGAAAACAAACAAAGAAAATCAACGACACTACAAAAAATCTTATGAACAGGATGGAATTAGATCGCAAATTATGAGGTGATGGAAAGGTCTGGGATTGAAGATATCAACACGACCATAAAAACGGATGGAGATATTTGGGACATGTTTTTACAATATCAGGGACAAGATTGCCGTTTAAGACATGGTACTGGAGACCAAGTAGACCTATTGGCAGTTATAGAAGTACGAACATGAGTGAGGAAATCATCAAAGCTAGCGGATAGACAAACGTGGCATTGACTGCTCTCTACCTTGTGAACCTGAAGATACAGAGAGAGAGGCGGGGTGGAAGTACTCTCTCAATTGCTTATCGCCCTTGCATAGTGTTTATTTTTCTATTGCGACCATAACCAGGTTCAATCAAGCCTGGATTATAAATAAGTAACCAAGTAAAAGTAACGACCATGCTTGTAGTGCTTGCAGATCAGTAAGATTGTGGTGTCGGTGGCCTAGTGATTAGGCTCTCGGACTCGCAGGTGTAAGGTGTGGGTTTGAATCTTGTCAGACACCCGACGTTTTGTCCTTGGGAAAGGCACTTTGCACGAATTTTCCTCATTTCACCCAAGTGGAAATGGGTCCCCTGCTGCAGACAATGAACGATCTTGTCAGTTTGATAGTGTTTGAGAGTGTGAAATCCGCAGCTTGCATTGTATGCTTTACCCGAAGCCGAGAATGTTTCTGAGTGTTGTCCGAGGGCGTGCTGGGGTAATGATAGTTGTAAAGCGCATTGAGCGTGGACATGCGCTATATCAATGCGATTATTATAATGATTAAACTCAGAGGGGGGAAAAGAAATTTTTGTCTTCACACATCACCGACAATAGAACACAAAAGGATGGGAAAAAAGAATGAAATACAAAGAAAGAAGAAATAAAAAGAGCCGACTGTTCTTCTGTCGGGCCTGTCAACTTTCTCAAATCTGAGGCCGATTGTGCAAAGAGGTATGTAATTAATTGATTTTGTCATTCAGTGGTACCCTTTTCACATGCAAACAACACTCCTCCGTGAGGTTCTACAATAATGATCGCAACTGACTGCCCTGGACGACCAGCACTGAGACAAACAAAAATTCGTCGCTTCTGTCAACATGTGCTGCATTGCTTTTAAGATAGGGAATATTATTGTGCTGCATTTGCAATTCAAAAACTGATTGTGACAAAAAGCGAGACCTTCAAGGTGCAGCAACGTTTCCCCATAACAGGATGAGAAATAATAAAAGCATCTCTTCAGAAAATCTGTATATCAATGAAAAGGGTTGCTAAGTAAACTTTCGTAATAAACACATCGATATGTTAAGCCAATAGAGAAAGAAATACCGGAAGCAAATGGGCTATAAAGTAAACTCTCGTAATAAACAGATCGATATGTTGAACAAAAGAGAGAAAAAAGACAACAAACAAAATTACTGTCATCCTCTCTGAAAGTGCACGTGAGTGATGTTGTAACTGAAACTTTGTCCGAATCGTATATTCCGATATGTTTGTCCTTGCTTCTTTTAACAACGAAATCTCTTTGGAAACGGACTTGTTCCAGTTGCATTGTGGCGTCGAATAGCATTAGGCTTTGCTGCGACACATCATGTAAACATCTTAGTCAACATTTTGACATGCGATTTGAAACGTCACGGTTTGAAACACAGACCCAGGGGAATAATAAGTGCACTAAAGGGCTCAACTATGATTCAGAACACCTGACTGTTTCTCTGCACTCCACGTTCATCGAGGAAAGGATGAGCCCTAGATATTGTTCACAATGTCAAGTAGTTCTAAATGGTTGGGGGGGGTATACTTTGCTTTTACTGTCAACACAAGCAATTGAGAAGATACTTTAGGCTCAAGACAACGCGAATCCGAAGAGGAATAGCTGACAGCAGAAAGTGAAAGAGCAGCGAGAAAAAAACAAAACATGAAAGGAAAAACAAATCAACTGAAAGGTTCATATACAGCCGTTGACCTAAACTGAAAATGACACAATAGAAAAATAGAGATCAACATTTATGGTATATACATGTATACGTTTTATCCGTACATCTGCTCATACTTTAAAGTGGTAAACATTTCCGACTTAGCTAACACTGGTCGATGGATTACAATCCCTTAATCCTCAGCATGAGGGAGAGAGAGAGAGAGAGAGAGAGAGAGAGAGA
>NW_004797305.1:2059739-2063015 GCF_000002075.1 Aplysia californica
GAGAGAGAGAGAGAGAGAGAGAGAGAGAGAAAGACAGAGACAGAGAGAGAGACAGAAAGACAGACAGACAGGCAGACAAAAGACATATACACAGACAGACAGAGACAGAGACAGAGACAGAGAGGGAGGTTCAGAGAGATAGACAGAGTAAAGTGCTTACTCTGTTAAAGTATGCATGTATAATAATACTATAATTATAGGATAAATCTATTAACAGTAATTATTTGTTTAGGAGCTATTGGTTTGCCTTGATTCATTCATTTTAATTACATGAAAAAGACCACGAATTCGATCTATCGGTCTTTTTCTAGGCCTAACCTATAAATATCTTTTCCTCATAGAGTTTATATGACATCACGGATAAAAACAACTCACCTGAATTTAGGTTACTTGGTGCACTAGTAACATATTAATTAGTCTGAAAAAGTAGAAGTTTACAAGAATGCGAGCTCATTATAAATGAGTCAGAAAGCCTTTACCGAGCTGAATGTAGTTTATACTTTTTTTCTGCAAGTGTGAATGGATCGATCATTTTGGAGCAAAAAAATGACGAGAGGACTGTCAGTGTCGGCACCAGACTCCCTTAATTAGACAAACATAGGTGTTGTCGAAGAGCAAATTGCTATAATTGGAACATTTTAAAACGATCTGTTGTACCTGCCAAGTTGTTGGACATTTGGTTCAGGGCTACTCTCACGGTTTCTTTTTCTGGAGCAAGTACTTGCGCACTTTGCTTGATATTGTATTTTTATATCTGGCCTCATCAGGTTAGTAGGCCTTATTGTGCAATGCACAATGTTGACACTTGGTTATAACCCTCTCCTACCTCCTCCGGCAACCTACGGTTTCTTTGCTTCTACCTCATTCAAAGTATGAAAAAGCTTACGAATTCTCGGAAGAAATAATGCATGAATCCACTCTAACAGCACAAAGCGTGTTCTCCGTTCAGTAACTGTTGTGATGTGGGCCATTGACCCACAAGCCAAGACGAAAAATAGAAACAATACTTAGATATGCATTTAGTCAAGTCTAGAAACAGTAGTTAGTCACTTATAGAAACAGTACTAGTCACTTGTAAAAACAACGCTTAGTTACATATAGAAGCAGCGCTTAGTTACATATAGAAGAAGCAGCGCTTAGTTACATGAACCCTGGAGATGCGTTATACATGATTGCTTTTAATCGCTATGGAATTCAATGGAAAGAATTAAAAACAAAAGAACTTTTGAAGTTCAACAACGCACAACCCGCCTAACCTGTCTAGTGCAGTGTCCTGTCCAGGTTAACTGAGATGTTGACAGGGTCAAAACACATTCAAATCACTTGGGATTCAAAGCAATGTGGTAGGAGAACAATGTGTCTGAAGAGTCCTGTTGGAACCTGAGAGTATACAAAGTGGACAATCTCCTTTTTTCCTTTCAAACATATCGTCTTTATCTCTCCTTTTCCTTCTCTATTGCTCTCTAATAATGCCTCTAATCTTCCGTACCTAATAAGACCTAATTGTGTTGCAAGTGCCGTAAAACTCCAACTCAAACTAAGCTAAAGAGTAGACAACTTACTGTTCCTATAAGATCGAATATGGTCCGCCGAGCAATGCCAGCCTGAACTGAAAGTGAGCAAAGCTCAAATGCATTTATTTAACCCGATCCTCTTTCGAGGTCTCACACCACATCCGATATATCACTAAACTTATTTTTGCTTCAATATATAATTTCTGCTCTTGCATGACGTACAGAAATAAGGGCGATGCATAGATTCTAGCTATAGAAATAAAATATTATTATTCATCTTGTGATTGACAGAAAGAGGAAATAAACAGTTTCACTCGTTCTTCATAAGGTAAGCATAACAAGCTCTTTGCCATCTATAAACTAAATAATAAAAAGCTCAGGGCGGAATGATCTGGAGTGGTTTTTTAAATCTAAATAAATACAACATGCTTGCACAAGCCTAGAACAGATATTGATGCTTTATGGTTCCACGTCTCAAATATTGTTTCAATGTTATTTAAAGATAGAAAAGCCTTCGCTCATTCTAGGGCATGCCATTGATCTGTTTTGATTATTTCTGATCTTCAATGTTTTAAGCTCTTAATGGGAGTTTTAATTACCGCTGAGGCTAACCAATCCATTAGCAAAGGGTGTGCTCAAATGCTATCACTCATTAACATAATATTATCCTTGTTAACGCAAGCGAATACGCTGAAACATTCACACACAAAACACATGCACAAACACACATGATGGAGATAGCCATCCACTTGTCATGTTTATTTGAACTTCGCATCTTTTTAACATTATATAAATGCTGCTTTGAGCCTGTTGTGTACCAGAAAAAAACAAACAAACAAACAAAGAAAAAAGCCTGCATTTAATCTTCTTTTCTATTTCCTGTATTAGAACAGACATTTCTACTTTCTCATTCACCTCTCTCATAATTAGTATTGTTAATTGTATTATCATTGTTACTGTGTGATTTTATCACCACAAATTAATTTGTTTGGATAAGAGTAAGTGCAACATTTAAAAAAACGGCCAGAGTTATGACGGGAACATCGGTAACGCATTATCATAATAGGGGATACTGGATAGCATTCAATGTCGTCTATTTGTTTCTGTATAATTTATTCCTCCGATGACAGATGCATTTAAAGTTTAGGAGAAAAGAATTCTACAGTAATAACCTGAAGTAACACAAGATAAAAAGAAAACAAAATTACACGAAACAAGGATAACAAATAAGTAAACGTCTAAAAAATAATTCAAATAGCAATAAAAATACTCCATTGTCCACATGCAAGACATTAAATTAAGATATATCAGTACACGAGTGTACACAACAAAGTAGAGATTACGTTTAGATAGTGACTAAACATAACGCAGCAAAAAGGATATCCTGAAATAAGCACCTTTGAAAAACACCTCTAAAATAACAGGCATTGTCCAGAACCGTTGAAATAATTATTCTGTAACAAAGATAACAATAAAAAATAAACAAACCTTAAAACAGACTCACTTTCAATTCCATGAATCCAGATGTCGGTAGACTTCTGTCTGTTTTACGTTCTATATTATTATCAGTGAAAATATTCAAAAGCGTTAGTGAGTGCTGGCTCGTGGCTGGGTGTGTGCAAGTGGGCATGCATGGGTGATGCGTGAACGTGTGTTTGTGTTTATATATAGATACCGGAGACAGTTTCCAAGGAAAACTCGCAAGGAAAAATCCTCTGTCCTTGGATAACAAAAACAAAACAGAGAGAGAGAGAGAGAGAGA
>NW_004797305.1:2063848-2069643 GCF_000002075.1 Aplysia californica
CTCTCTCTCTCTCTCTCTCTCTCTCTCTCTCTCTCTCTCTCTCTCTCTCTCATTCACTCACTCGTTTCGTGCAGCGATGCAATCAACCACAGTTCTCATTCGTTTCTAGTCCCTGGCTACTAAGTGCAATTTCTAATTGTCATTCTCCCATGTGTTTGGGTGATGTTTTCCTCACTGCTTTTCAGTTTAGTAAGAGTTTTACGGCCCTCGCAACTGCATACAGTCGTATAAGCGCACGAAACAAGTTAGTTTTATTGCAACAGTTTCACGGCACGGTCTGATTTTGGTCACAATTTCTATTAAAATGTCTATGTGCTCAAAAGTCGAGGTAAAAAAATTCTCAGTCCAATGTAACTGTTAAAATAACTTTTAAAATGTTAATAACGTTATTCATACTTTTTTCGTAAAGGCCAATCTTGATAAAATAAAGGCAACTGTTGGGATCAACGACGGAAAACAGATCTTGCAATTTTTTGCATTTAAAATATATCCTTCGGGTCTCTCCGAAGTCTAGCGATTGATTCTGTTAAAATGTGTTTAACAGTAAAATCTGTTTCGCATCCGACACAGAACGGCTTCTCATCAAATATCGTAGGTAACAAGATATTTCCCTCAGCCCCCAAAAAGTGTCCGCGGAAGTCCGAGCATTGGTTCAGTTGGTGCTGCAGTCTTTGATTTGAAGCTCTTTTTCGTTTCTCCAGAAGAAGAATAGGAATAGTAATAGCACAGTTTGTTACTTTATTGTTTTTCACACAAGTAGGGTGATTTCTTCATTCTTCTTTCTTGACTCACTCTCAAACAGTTTTTCATATTTCTTTCCTTTATATTTATCATTTTAAGCTAGATGATGACACTCCTAGCTGGATAATATATTATTATTATTATGGTCTACACTTTTGTTGATATAGCAAATTGCCCCCCCCCTCTCCCCGAAAAAAGGAAATAAAACATAACATTAATATCAACCCTCTTTCCCATTCCAACTAACCTATTTTATTTTTCTGTTCCTTTGGCTTTTCTTAGTTGAGCAGAAGGAGATATTAAAACGGTATAATCAGACGTGCAAACATAGTTGCCGAGAAGAAATGGGCCCTAGAAAATAAGACGTGTAAAGAAAGTTTTAGAATCTTAACCTATTGGCAGGATGGAACAGAATACTCACCAACAAGAGTATTAAATAGGAGCGGAGAGGCTTAGCTCAAATGTATGCTTGTTCGTCTGACAGGTTCCTCATCAGTAAGAATATGTCCAGTTCTTGACTTTCAGGTTACTAGCAACGACACTTTTTCTGCACTTTTTTGTTTAATATATTGGCCTTTAGGGGACACTGTTTCAGGATCTGTGGTCTATCAGTTAGGCACTTAGCCGTCGCATGCAAAAGACCAGAGATTTATTCCCATGTGGGAAGAACTTTTCCAAACATTTGCGATATTTCTGCTGGGACGTTGTAGCCCTCTTAGTCCGGATTGGCCCTGACAGGCAGGGTGAAAGTCCGCCTCTTAAAAGATTTACATTGTGATGATGGTAGTGTAAATCCTCGCCCCCCCCCCCCCCCCACTAGATTATAAAAAAGTGGACAATGTAAATTCTTGAGCAAGTGTTGTTATGGACATTTTTAAGGCTCTTCCCCTACCCGGTTCGCTCCTGTTGCATCGGGGATGGACATGACATGCGGACATCCAGCCTCGTGAATGCCATGCCAGGCTCCCCGAACAATATTAGTCATGATTGGCTTATCATGACGAGACATTTTTTTTTTAGTTGCATGTGTCCTCCAGTACGGTATAATGCTGCAGGATAGTGATGGCATCTTGTTTTCCGCTAAAACTGTTATGCGAAGAGTTGTATTCAGAAGTAATTTAATACATTTTTTATTGGTGAGTATCACTTAAGTAGCCTAAGCATTCCTTCTTTCGTTTGAATAGCTAAAACCGTAACAGGCAATACTATTTTACGCTTGGGCTTTCCACGTATTACACTCGTAATTTATAGGGGCGATGTGGAAATGATATTAATATAACAACATAGTTCATAATTCCTTTTCAAGCAGCTAAACGAGCAACAAATAAGCAGGCCTATCAGGTCAAACCCTGTTCATATTTTTATATGAACGTAAAGTATCTTGTAAGCCACTGAATCGGTATCGAAATAGCCTACTTGTTTTTCAAATCACACGAAAACCGTGTCTGAATAACCTGTCTAGTCAATATTGTAAAAAGGATAGGCTTTTTGTCAATGTTTCCATTACACTAGCGTAAAGACCCACTGGGTATTCCAAGTATTTCAGATTCCTAAACCCTCTTTTACAGGTTTATTTGTTCGAGGCTAGAGAAAAGACTAAATCTATCTTCTTTGCTTTATAACGTCTGTTTGCAGGTGTGCCGTTTTCTTCGAGACTGGGGATTCGTTAATATTGTTTGCTAAGTGTTGCAGAAAATTTTCGTCTATTCAAGAAAATTTACCTTATCACGTTCATATTTGTGGTATTTGTAAAAGATTTCATAATTCGAAATCGGCACAAACTGCCTCTGAACACATGGGAAACGACTAGTCAACAAAGGTAATAACATTTGAATATGGTTTGAAAAGATGGCCAGAAAAAAGTGTTGCCTTTATAGTGAACAGCCATTAGTACCCATAAAGGTTAAACGTGAAGAACGTAATGGGTACGAGTACGAAAGAATACCAGGTTGCGGGTAGATTTTGGAAGATAAAGACTTCTTGAACATCTGACGCGGTCATTTATTCCTGCTCACACACACACACACACACACACACACACACGCGCACACACATACATACACACACACACACACACACACACAGAGAGAGAGAGAGGAGAGAGAGAAAGAAAGAGAGGGTGAGAGAGAGAAAGAAAGAGAGAGACAAAGAGAGAGAGAACGATAGACAGAGAGAGGGAGGGTGAGAGAGAAAGGGAGGGAGAGAGAGAAAGGGAGGGGGAGAGAGAGAGAGAGAGAGAGAGAGAGAGAGAGAGAGAGAGAGAGAGAGAGAGAGAGAGAGAGAGGGGAGCGAAAGAGAGAGACTGAGAGTAATCATCGTCTTGAATTATCTCTCTCAGTAGGTTCGAGAAAAAAACTGCCTTGAGGATAATTCTCGCTGAAAATTGGATAAAAATGTGTTGCAAATTAAACAAAAACTTTTTGCAGATTGGACAAAAACTCAAGAGTACACTCTATGACGTCCCGTATGACGTATTGTATGCTAATCCCCATTTCCTTCCTCGATTTTGTCTCCCCACTACTCTGTACGTTTGGGACAAATTGAGTAAACTTCGAAGCACCTCTGAAATGAGGTCCTTATTGCCATGTAAGAGGATTGTAAGGGGTGGGAATGAGGTAAGTGTTGGGCTCAGATCAAAAGAAGGAGGTATGTGTTGTCCAGGAAGCAAGAAATTCCTTCATTGCTGTTTCGACAGGCCCACAGATGGCAGTTCGTCTTCGGATGAAGGACTGCACACATAAATAGGGTAGGTGGACGAATTATAGTAACTAAACACATATCCAGAGCTCTTTAGTGTATGGGAGTAAAATGTTGTCTTGTTTCGATTTGATTTTACTCAGAGTCATAGACTTAATTCATTCATGATATCTTAGATTGGGCGGTGTCATAACCGGGCTCTTTGCTCTCTATAAATACTTTGCTGCTCTAGTGCTCACCATGAGCGAGCAAATGAAGGGTAAAACATCAGTCTCGTTAAAGCCCCCCCCCCCTTCCTCTCCTCTCTCCTGTTGACCTTCATTTTGTTCCAAATAGAGTCAAATGGTGCGCTCCATAGTGAACCAGAATTACGTCTGAGTGTAGAGTCTTGAATATTGTAATAGTTTTACAAGGCTATGCCCAGAGTGCATTGTTGCGTTGCAGGGCTGTCGACTCAGATATTACGAACATAATTTTACCACGCAGGAGTTCAAGGTCAATCCAAGCGGAGAACCAATTAATTTTTGTCGTTAGTCCTGGAATATTCCCTCTAATTTCCAATCAATTTGGTACTCAGTTTCTGACCTTCTAAATGACCTATCTTGTGTCGAGTAGGACGTTAAAATTCAAGAGTAAAATTAATCAATCAGCCGTTGTAAAAGAGTATAAAAAGAAGCAAATATATAGATGAAGTTTCGACATATTGATAGTAGATGAAAACGACGTTCAATGTTTCGCTCGTAAGGCTTCTTCATGAACAAAATAAGATGAAAAAACCCACCCTACTATGGTATCAAAAACATACTTTTATATATTTTATAACGTGTGTATTTGATGCGCATGAAAAAGTTTAAACAACCGAAGTTCGGAAAGAGAAAATGCTTCAAAGAATCATTATTATCATCGTCTCCATCCAATTCCAAATAATTTTCCTGTTTCCTGCATTTGTTTTTCTTTACTTTGTGGGTACCAAAACTACCATGTTGACACATTTTACGTAGCTATCAAATATCTGGCACAAACTCAGGACACAGACAAAAGAAATAATAACCAATTTCAACCAGTGATTTACACAGTCATTAAGAGTTATGTGTTAAATAGAAAGAAAAAGGGGTTTAGGGTGGGGGGAGGGGGTTACACCTTAGGCTATCTCGCTTATTTGTGAACCAAATTTTGTCAAATGTTGAACATATAACAAGCTTAGTAAGGAGTCTCAAAATCTGCAATCAAATTTGAGAAAAAAGTTTCGTTTCCAAGGATACGACGGCCATATTGGGTTTTGTTGACGTCTTACGTAATGAATACTTTTCATGGAAATTGATTTTTTTTTTGCATGCATGTTAGCAAACATTAGATCTAAAAATTTGTCTTTTTAATTTTTGCCAAACAAATTAAAAGATTTTTAATGATTTTTTTTCGTGAGGTAGTGTTCAAGTTTGCAAAAAATTCCGTAAAAATCCACTCTCCGTACTTCACCAACAAAAAACTATTACATATATCAAAAAGTTAACAGACAAAGTTTAGCATTACATCTTCTCTTCATTCTGTGAAAATTTCATGAAGATTGGATGGAAAATGGTGGAGTTATTTTTAAAAAGTATAGAGAGAAATCGCGTTTTGAGAAAACAGCCGATAAAGAAAAAGAAAATGTTGACTTTATGAGGAAATGGTGGTGACAAACACGCCCGGTATGGGAAGAAATGAGGCTTTTGGAGTTCTTATGCGATGAAATAGTTGTAGGAAAGGCTGAGGAAGCTAAAAATGCCTACAACTCAAATTCCATAATTTTTAGCCGAATCAGAACTTTGGGGGTGAGGCCCACCCCACCCCCTTTAAAAAAGCCCATTCAAACATTTCCTTTTAGATCATTAGTGCTGTCAGTTTTTCACTTCAGCGCAGGGTGATCCCAAAAAAACTGTACAACTTTTTTCTCTGAATATCTCGCACAACATAATTTGTACTAGAATGTTGTAATTTGGAACAAGTATACTTCATTCAAAATTATTTTGTTTGACACAAAATTCATAAAGAAGAAACTTACGCATTTTGAAACTTGAAATGGCTTTTAGAAAAACCACCTACAAACACAAAATACGCCAGTTAAAAAAATCTTGTAAGGAAAGTCATGAAATAATTGGTTTGGTTTTTTTCCTTCCTTTTCTGTATAAAATTTAATTTTCCATACCTGTAACACTTAAACAGTATTTAATTTATTATTTCTTTTCTCTTACAGTTTTAAAAAAGGAAATTTTAAAACTCTGGAATTCTGAGAACCATTATGTGTCCTCCTTTGGACTCGACACATTTCAAAGCGTCGTTCGTAATGCTCAATGGTGGTCAAACATAAGAATATATAT
>NW_004797305.1:2071607-2078091 GCF_000002075.1 Aplysia californica
AGAGAGAGAGAGAGAGAGAGAGAGAGAGAAAGAGAGGGAGAGAGAGAAAGAGAGAAAGAGAGAGAGAGAGAGAGAGAAAGAGAAAGAGGGACTGCGGGAAGTTGTCAGTGGTGTGGGTTAATCAATGCCGTGAGGAGGTTGACCTCAAGAAAATGAGGACAGAGTTTCTGATTTGAAAGAAATAACAGCACAAATAAAAATTACACGTGGGGAAAGGAAATCTTTCAAATCAGCTTTGCAACCTATAACAACCACTATTAGAGAGGCAGGGCCCATTAGGAGATCTCTTAATCATCTTTAAACAGCCAAGAGCAACCCAATGAGTTTTTCTTACCGTGAACAGATAGCAAGAATAGCCTTGGACATTTCTCGTAATGCGGGAATTCTTTTCAGAAGGCTGCAAAACTTGGGAGCATTAGGCCTATTCACTGCGAGATGAGGCTGCTCTGCTGTGCTTTCATGGTGCATTATATGCCGTGCGTTATCGTACGTTTGCGCACGTTTTCCATACACCTTGGAGACCTGCTCAATAAGCGCCTAAACTTGCTTCTGGAGGACGAAATGTGAACTGAAAAGGTAAGACAGGAAAATATGGCGAGCGAAAGAACACGAGGATTTTAGTTTTGCGTTCCAAATCACCTGTTCGTTTTATGAAACTGGGATATTCTAGCCAAAGCGCCTCTTGGAAAAGATATATAACCATTCACCGATGAAAGCATGATCTGGATGAATCCTAGTTAAAAACTTTCAACTGATGTTAAATAATCACTTACGTCGTTACATTCGCCTTTGATGATTTGTAAGAGAGGTTTCACAAGTTTACTCTTCGCAATGATTACGTGTGAAACACGCAACTAAATAGATTACATGGATTCACTCCGTGGCAAATCTGATTTGCTGAACAAACTCGAAAGAATCTAAAGTGGCGATTGAGGTGTAAGGAATCTTGTTTAAAAAATCGTGTAAGCCGCTTTCGGGATAATTCCTTGGTTTTGCCTTAATTTTTGTCTTTGTTTGAGTAATTGGTCGTAACTTTAGTTGAGAACATTGAAATAGGCATACACGTTCTGGTGAGATTTTCTCTTCCTTTTTCCAAAAACGCAAAACTCAATATTTTGATGTTCATATTCTAATAAAATTAGCTTTAGAAGTGTGAGCTCGAGGCCATACTCGTTGCTTATAACATGCTTCTGTAAGGTTAAAGTAGATACGACAAGATGCGATGAATCTTTATTGTCCACATGCTGGCTCATTGGTTTCGTGTTTCACCACGCGCGCGCGCGCACACACACACACGCTCACACACACACACACACACACACACACACACACACACACACACACACACACAACAATGTTAATACTTTAGTATGCTTGCACTCACAAACAGGCTCACAGTCACAAGTACAATAAAAAATAACAGTGTTTCTTAACATTAATAGTGTTAAGCTAGGTACGTAATCAGTAGCATTCTGCTTGTAATTAAATGGAATTCTGATATTGCATGCTTTAAAGGTCATAGGAATAGTGAGTTTAATTAACGAGTTGTCGGTGAAAGGAAATGTATGAGGTGGAAATTTTTTTGGAAAGAATTACTATAACCTACCTTCTGTTCTATCTACAACCTTAAACACTAATTTTCCGTCCAACACAGCCCTATTTCACAGCTGTTGGAGGTATGACCAGTCCATAGCGAAAAAAAGCACTGATAGACTTGAATTACATGCACAATATCACAGACCGTGCACTGATATGACCGACATTCTTCGCTCTCTTTATAAAAACTTCACTAAGATAGGTACCAAAATGAAGGTCAAAACACCAGTCTCTCTGTAGTTGAGTGCAAACGGCACCTTCTCCTGTTTCCCTTCAATTGGCTCCAAACTGCATCAAATGTTGCGTTCCATAATGAACCGAAATCACATCAGAGTGCGCGGTCCAGGATTATCATAATACATGCCTGTGAAGTGAATGCAAAATGAAAATCTGCAGAATAAAAGTAGTGACTTATAAGTCCTACTGGTTTTCTTTTTGTCTCATTCATTCCTTCTATTTCATTCAAATAAAGAGTCTCACCCTTCATCTAAGGACACTATGGCTTGTCACTAAAGTATCATGGCCAAAACGATAACCGATGTTAGTCGTTTACATATTCTGTTTATGTCTGTCTCCCGGACAGTGTTGCTTTCCTTAAAAAAACCCAAAAAACCCCCCAACAAGAACAACAACAACAAAAGCACCGGTGGCTACTTTCATAAGCAACAGCAATAAGATTAGCCACCTTCAAAAGAAACAAATTTTCTGTGCCCATGATAGCTTCAGCGGTAATGATAGTGAGTATTATCGCTCCCTTTGTGACTCATTCATTTGTTATAGCTAGGGAATGAAAGGATTGCAAGGTTATTGAACGTTAAACGTTCCCTAAAGGTTCCTTTGGACGCTGCAGAGCACTCAACAAACTCAAAATCAATGATAACGCCAAACCATTAGAATTCTGGTTTTGAGAAATTCATTTACACTTCAATGAGATAATAAAAAGCCCTAGTCAAAGGTGACGAACATTACGTGCGGTTTAACTCCTAATTTTCAAAGCTCGCTCAAAGTCAATTTTGAGCAAAAAACCAGTTGATAGAATTGCATTTTGAAACTCGGTGGCTACAACTCTGGACTTTATACGTGACATATGAACCCGAATTCCGGCTAATTCTGTTGCCAAGGCGATGTTTGAGGACCCCCGTACCTTCCAATCCTCAAATAACTGAAGCCAGACTGTTGACAAACGTGCGCACAATGTACCATTTTCTTCACATTCACACGCTTTCTTTTTCTGGTTATCTAAAGGGTCCGTACGTGGGCATACTTTTATGTACAAATAAACAAGACCCGTGATTTCATTTGACTTGCGTGTGCACGTTACGACCTTGGGAAATCGCTTTACACAAATTTTCTTCACTTTATTCAGCTATTGACAGCGAAAGATCTTGTCAGTTTCCGGTACTTGGGCGCTTAATCAGCTCTTGCACGGTATGCTTTCCGAGAAGAAGAGAGTGTTTTTGGGGGTCTGCTGGGGTAATTGTGTAAAGCGCACAGAGCTTAATTAAACTACTGATGAATGGGGATATGTACTATACAAATACTTATTATTATTATCATTATTATTATCATCTTTATTATTTTTATTATTATTATTACTGCACGGATCAAACCTTATCGACAAACATCAATGCGCTCTTTAGTACATTTCCATGAAGATTTGGAACGCCACTTACAAGAATAAAAGAAAACGAAGCCCCAATGAAGAAGCTGGTGACGCTTTTTTCAATAGTTTTATGTAAAGGGTTCTTATGACAAAACGGGTTAATAATTGGATCTCACAAAAGAGAAGAATCCTCATCTCCAATCAAAAGAAACGTTAGCGCCTATATCGATCTTGTAAAATAGATAAATACTCGAGTCCAAATGATAAAGAGACTTAACTGAAAGCGCAATCACCACAGGGATTGACAAAAACCATGAACAACAACAGCAATAATAATAGCAACAGCAGTAGTTAAATTAGTATCAGCAGCAGCAAAAACACCCCAACCCTCCTTCCAGACTCAGGGAGGTTGGACTGCCTCACCCGCTACCCAAGGGAGGCGGTGGCCCTGGCGATGAACACGCTCTTCGGGGCTCCAAACATTTCTAACGGATAGGCTACCACACTCAAACAACAACAACATCAACAACAACAACTACAACAACAACAGCAACAACAGCAACAGTAACAACAACAGCAGAAACAGAGAAAAAAAAGAAATAGAAACTGGCCATTAGCAGCAATGAAATCTGCCTTGTCGAGTTGAAAAAGAACCCCAACAAATAATAGAAATAACCAAGGGAACCAGTGAACGGGAAACAACTGACAGAGCGTTACACAACAACGAGTTTCATTAGGCAAACATCATGCAGTTGGTTTCCATGAAATTATGCAAAATATTCCAGTTAGGCTCCAATTGATTTCTATTTACAAAACCCATAAACCTGAATTTTTTACCCGGATGCGTGGTTCTCGCCATTCTACGAACTCGATTTCTTTTGCGACTTAATGTCCAAACCACAGAATTTGAAGGAAAGCCAGAAGGTTATCTGTTTTTAAGCAAGATTATACGTTTTTGTTTCTTTTTGGTACCCATTTAACAGTTTATTGATTGCGGGAGCTTGACTAAGAGCTAAGGGCAAGAAAGTTTTTTGGTTTTTTAAGTAAGAATTTCACGGCTCTTGCAACACAGTTGGTTGTATAAGTGCTGAAGATTAGAGATGTTACAAGAGAGTAACAAACAAAAACACAAAAAGGAGGAGAGACAAGGATGATAGATGTTGGATAAGAATGAAGGAGCAATCCACACTAGAGCACCTGCCAACCACAAACAAGAAAGGTTTAGAAATAAAGAAGAAATATATAAGAGAAAATACACTTCAGCAAATACCACACACATATGGATTAGAACTACGAAGAGTTGCTCAGGTGGTATATAGGAGGCCGGCTGGCTGCATGGACTCTACTTGCAATAGAGACAGAAAGACGGTGCAGTCAAAAATTCGAGGCGCAACTTATTGTCAAATATTTTCTCAACTATGGAACATACAATCTCCAGCTTATGCACTGCGACTTGCATCAATTTGTATTTACAGAACAATATTTTTGTAAATACCATTTAGCCGTACTCTGAAAAATTCATTTAACAGATACTAATTAAAAATCGCAAAAGGGTGCTTTTTAAAAAAAACCCCAGATTTTAAACGGTTTACAGCTTTTAAAAGCAGGCCCGTAATTTTTTGTCGTTGTTGTCATCGGGACATTATGTTTTCTGAGGGCATGTTTTGAGAACTTTAAGTTAAAATTAAGTGTTCACTATAAAAAATGTTTTTTGTAACACATTTTGCGACACTAAAATGGGTCTTTTGTGAGCGGTGATGTAGACCATATGTGTATGCAAAATGTGTGTGTGAAGCGGAAAGTGCTGTTTTACGCGTGGCCGAGATTTAAAAGCACTTTACATAAATTTATTAAGAAAAGTTTTTCTTTTTAAGTATAGCCTCAACTGTTGTGGAAAAATATGATTAAGATAAGATAAATTGATACAAACTGCAGTGTTAAGTCTGAGTGACATTGATTTCCCCGTTAAAGAGATATTTGAGAATAAGTTGCGACACGAATTTTTGACCGCACTTTAAACGTAGATAGATTTTCTTAGGCGGGAAGTGACTTCACTTCTTCTGATTTCCACGGCAAAGAGCTTAGATGTTACAATACAGCCCAGAAGCCGGCTATGTAAACTGGCTGTCTCCACACTTGAGATACAACCACAACCAGCGGCTGTGGTGATGCTAACCCTTCGCTGTCGCACGTAAGAGACCCGAGTTCGATTCCCAAGTGGGGAGAAGATTTTGCATCGGTTTGTCGGTCTGTTTACTGATACTTTGTATCTCTCTCCTCCCTGGATGACCCGGACAGGCATGATCAGAAGCCAGTCACCTGAATTATCTAAATTGTGTAAATGGGGGCGCAAAAACTTTTAAATCTAAAGAATAATTAAGATAAGATAACAAAATGAGAGTGACTCGGTAACATTAACATCTCTAGAATTCCGAACTTGAACATCTGTTTGTCCAAAGTTGCTGTACCTGGTTATTCTACTGTCTCTAAAATCATGGAAAGTTCAGGAGTATTCATCTTATTTTAGAGTTACTATAAGTATATGTCGCTCCTTGCCAAAATTTTGCCAATCTCATTTTGTCTCTTGGGAAACAAAACAAAACCAAAAGCTAAAAGTGAATTAGAAATTTACTACAGATTTTGAGCCACATCCAAGAAGAAAGAGTTCTCTTTCGCAAATGAAAATCGGTTTCATGGATCCGTACACCCCTCCATGTCCTTCTCGTGAATTTAGTATGAAAATGTAACTTTTAACAGTTAAATAATAATAATTATGCTTCCTTACATCGTAATCGCTCTCCAAAGCCAGACATTTTATATTATAGCCACAACGACACTGCAACATAAACCACGGCGAAGTGAAAATTATTGAGCGTTGCAAGAAGTGACATGAAAGCATACTTCAAACTTTGTTGCAAGAGGTATTTTCGATGTCCTTGAGTGGAGATGTGAGTTTTCATTTGTCCGTTAATTTGGATTGATGATGCATACAAGCCTATACAAACTTGAGACTAAGTAATTAAGTGTGTTGAAAGGAAACATAAACTTTTCGCCTTTATATGTGTTCAGTTCCAGAAGTACAAGTGGTCTAATTTCAGTTTTGTCCTAATTTTTAAAGCATTATGCTGCTTCGCCATGCATGGCGTCTTTGACTTACGTGGTCACTGGACCGCAATTCTATTGAAACTCTCGGTAAGGTGTCTATTTCAAGGGGATGGACTTGAGCAACGGATAGATAGATAGATAGATAGATAGATAGATAGATAGATAGATAGATAGATAGAT
>NW_004797305.1:2078191-2082382 GCF_000002075.1 Aplysia californica
GTTGTTTTTCTGACCATAAAACAAACATGTAGACCAGCTGCTCACTCACCCATTATCAGCTTGTAATGTTGAATGTCACGCTCTCTGCAAGCCAAAATTGTGTCTTAGTGGCGATTTTTATGATAATATAATTTGGTAAAGACAAGGGTGAGAAAAATGTCAAACGAATGTTACTATCAAGAGACGTGTAGGCCTACCTACAAAGCCCTGAACTTCTGGATGCGCTAACTAATCCGGAGTTGGCGATTTTGTAAGGCTGGCAATTGAGACTATCCCGAAAACTAATGTAAGCAGCGTGCTGCTGAGATTCTAAGTTTTCTCTTGGTGAGCCTTTTGTGCAGAAATCGTCGCAAATAAGAAAGGTATGGCGAAGCAGACTTTATTTTTCAGCTCACCTTCCTTTTTTAATTCGGACGTGTCGTGCTAAAAATGGTAAATTTCAATCCACCCATAAAGGAAAATCTGGCTGGCACGACTTAAACAGCTAAATCTGACTAACAGTGTGCACTCGGAATAAGATTATGGTGGGCCCACCCATCAAAGATATAATTGTAGGCCAGTAAGTCAGGTGAAGCCTACTACTGAACTTGAATTTTTTTCTCTTTTTTTTCAGATAACCAATCTGTGGTGTATATTGCAAGCGCTTAATTTAATGTTTTGTTGAAATTCAAATCCTAAGTGTTTGCACACAAAAAACGGATGGAAAAATTACGTTATGTTGGTACAATTGTTTCTAAAAGTAAAACACAAATTAAAGTGTATCCTCTATCCAGAAAAATGTTGCTGTCTGGGCTTAGAAAACTTGAAGAGCTTGTTGATGATATGTGTGGCAAAATCATTAATTTCACATAACTTATGCACAGTTAGGAAGAAGTACACCGGAATGCCATTTTCTCGCCTCGCTTTCTGTGAAGGAGAGCTATTTATTCAAACAATACAAAAGGTACCTCGAGGGGCATTGATCTATAGAAATATTTTGGGCTCGTGGGGGTTGCGGGCTTCAGAGAGTGAGAGAGATAAAAGGAGAAGAGAGAGAGAGAGAGAGAGAGAGAGAGAGAGAGAGAGAGAGAGAGAGACTGGCGGACGGACGGACAGACAGACAAACAGACAGACACACTGTCTGACAGACTGACAGACTGACAGACAAACAGAGACGGAGATAGGTATAGGGGCAGTGAGCTTGAAGCTGGGACTGTTGGTTGTGCACTTCACTACCTTGCCCCATGTGAACTGTTTTAAAACTAACCCAGATTTGAATTAATCTACCTTTTGTTTAGAAAAGTTTGATTTCGAACGACTACACCCCCCTCCCCGAAATAAAAAACCCAGCAAAAAACAAACAAACAATAAAAACAAAAACAAAAACAAGCAAAAAAAACAAACACCAAAACAAACGTTATACAATACCCCACGTAAATGTCTTACACTTGAAAGGTGCAAACGTCGTTTGGGTTGTTTTAATTTTCTCCTGTAAAAATGGACAAATTATAATTGATCACGCTAATATGTACTTAATAGTTGCTTCTTAGAAATTAGCTCTCGTTTGTCGAAAGTTGGTTGTTTTTTTTTCTTCAGACGGTATTTTTATCGTGTCCTTTTTTCATGGAGAGAACAGCTGAAAAAATGTTTTTCTTTCTTTGATAATTGGTTGTAACAAGTATGCCTGTGTCCTTTCGTTCGCATTGAATTTATTGAAGATAAGATAAGATAAGATAAGATAAGATAAGATAAGATAAGATAAGATAAGATAAGATACGATACGATACGATACGATACGATACGATACGATACGATAAGATAAGATACATATTTTTATTGTCTAGATTGTAACAAATGGGAGCTAGAATCAGTGTCGGAAAAGGTTGACACATGTTTGAACTGGGGGGAAAACGTAGGTCTGGCTCTTTGTGGCTGCTGCTCAACAAGCAAGGCTATTTTTATTTGTTTGAACCCTTATAGTGCATGTTATAAAGATATGTAAATATTGCTCAGTTATTTTTTACACGAAGAAGAAAAATCAATAGATAGATAGATAGATAGATAGATATATAGATAGATAGATAGATAGATAGATAGATAGATAGATAGATAGACAGATAGACAGACAGATAGATAGATAGATAGATAGATAGATAGATAGATAGATAGATAGATAGATAGATAAATAGATAGATAGATAGATAGTTAGATAGAGAAAGATATTAATTCAACATTAAAAAAACAACTCATTAACCCTGCTGTGTCAATCAAGTTTGCGCGAGCAATAATTATTACTCTCTTTTGATCAGTTGGTCAGTGAGTTCTCTTCTTTGGAAATTCATTGGGGCGGAAAAGACTTCATTGGGGTAAAAAAAAAAAAGAAGAAATAAACCCAGCTCTACAGCGAAGTCGAAAAATCCTCCACAGACTTGATAATTATCAAGTCTTTTGCGGCATTGACAAAGCTGATAAAGTCAGTGGAGTCGAGCGTGAGCAATTGTTCGCTATCGAACCTTACTATAGTAATGATTAATGTAGTAAGACACCCTCTGAGCGCTACAAAGCCATGTGTTGTCAGATCGGTCATTGAACTGTGTCTTGTTTCTTCCCAATACGATTCCTGTGACACCTAGCCCCATTTTCTTTACAGCGGGATTCTTTTAACGATCAACTTCTGTGGGTTTAAAGTCTGAAGTATTTTGCAACACTGGAGTGAAGATGTATTTTCTGCGTAGGCGAACATGATTTTGTTGTTGGAACTGGTACTGTTGCTACGGTTGTTTAAGTTCCATCTTCTACTGGGTACGCAAGACGTCATTTCAAAGGCGGAGTACTCGGTAACCTTTCAGGCCCCGAGACTTACAGGAAATGTTCCGTGACGGAAACTGAAAGACAACCAACTAGAGATACTGGTGGAGCAGGGAACGTCTCGGGAAATTTCTGAGGACTTTTCTTTTCTTTTGAGCTGGCCGATCATCGCCCAGGATCCCCGCAAAAGGGTATGAGTGTGAGAGAAAGAGAGACAATCACACATGACGTCCAGTGCTTCCCGTTCTGACTTGTTCTCCAGTGCACATTGCATAAGAACAACACGCATACTGTCAAAGATATTCCTCTTTTCATCCTAACCGTAGTTTAGATGAGTTTGCATAGTTCCAGAGTCTGTAAAAACCGTAGTTGTTCAAGTATCCAAGGCTGACGACTCAAAAGAAAAAGAAACATTGTAAGGCTGGCAGCTGTGGAAAAGCAGAAAAAAAGTTAACGCAACCAAATAATTTGTAAGATCTAAAGTGAGTTCAGCTCCTGTGCGTACGTTTGGCTCACGATTTGATCTCATGAGCATAAAATGTGACCCCTAAGTTCAAAATAATGTATTCTGTATCTAGTACACCTTTGTTTGAATTATAAAAGAAACAACAAAAAACATACATTGATAAAAGTAAAATTGTTTTCGGAATTTTTCGGCTTGGTCACAACTAAAAACCTCAAACACAATCGAAAGTTGGTTCCTTATCTCCCAATGACCTGAATTTTTGCAGATTGGACTGCATAGTTATTTATTTATCAGCGGTAGACCAACGTACATTTCCGTTCTAATTTTCGAACACAAAGCCTCGTTTGCAAAAGAGGAAATAATGCCCTTATGTCAATAAGAAGCATCGATTTCTCATTCCTCCGACGTACCCGCCGTGCCGCATGGCATTTGAGGAGACACGACCATATGAGTCGAGAGTGATGTAGTGCTGGGGGTTCACAGGGTTATTGCAGCTCTTCTTTTATGTACACCATTCATTGGAACAGGCGTTGGTGAGTAAGTGACTCTCATTTCTTTACGGCTGGTGTCGACAGTGGTGTGAAAAACAGGCCTGTTTAAAGTGTGTCCACAGTTGTTGTTGTTGTTGTTTGTTTTTTTGGGGTGTTTTTTTTTTACTGTCTCTGTTATTACTTGAAACACTGTTATGAATGAATGCACGCTAGAGTTGTAAAGTAATGGTTACTCATTTACTTTAGCTTTTTTCGACGTCTTCATTGTCATGATGATGATGATGATGATGATGATGATGATGATGATGATGATGATGATGTTGATGATGATGATGATGATGATGATGATCAATCATCATTATCAATATATAGGTATAATATCATTATATCATTGGAATATTATATATCAATGATAATTCTTGTTATACTTGTAATTGTTGTTATTAT
>NW_004797305.1:2083202-2085498 GCF_000002075.1 Aplysia californica
AGAGAGAGAGAGTCAGACAGACAGGCAGACAGACAAACACGCAGACAGACAAACAGACAGACAGACAGACAGACAGACATTTAAAGAGATAGATAGACAGACAGTCAAACACCTACACACACACACACACACACACATACACACACACACGTTAACAAACTCACGCACATACGCATGAAGAGAAACAAACAGACAGACAGATAAAAACAAGCGGACAAACAGACAGGCAGTCAGACAAACACAGAGAAAGAGAGAGAGAGAGAGAGAGAGAGAGACAGACAGACAGACAGACAGACAGACAGACAGACAGACAGACAGACAGACAGATTGATGGCGCTTTCCATCCTCCAACAGTGAAGAGTCGGGAGAGATTCTAAAACAAATCCTTTCTTTGAGATTCGAACCATAGTCGCCCAAACCACAGTATTGCACAGACCTGAACGGTCGTTGTCAGGCTAAATGCGACGTACTTTAAAACCTTTTCATGATCTGGCGTCGAGCGAGGGGAGATGCAGTTTTCTATGGTAGGCCAGCTCCACAGCTCTTTCAATTGGGGTGCAAAATTTTCTCATGGTTTCCTTTACACCTTCAACCCATCTTTTGCAAGGCGCGTGATGTTATAGGCTCTCGAGGCTGGCTGGATAGGTGACATTTGTAGCAGGTGGCAAAACCATTTTATTCTGTTTCTTTATGAAATGCAGGCGGGACAATAGCTGCTCTTACTTCTTCATTTTCTCTGCCTGTCTCTTTTTGTGATGTTAAGGGTTGTGCGGAGACATTTCATCCCGCATGAAGTGATTTTGCTTTCCCGGGTATTTACTTAATGTCCAGGTCTAGCACTGGTAGCATAATGGTGGTAAAAATGTTATATTGAAGTGATACGCTGTCTGTTTGTGTCCATGGGGATGTTTGGATGAGATAGAAGGGGTGCTAGCTGGTAGGTGGCTGCGTTGGCTTTTTGGGTTCGCATTTTTAGTCAAGTTAAATGCTAATAATATCACATTTTAAATGGTTTTGTAGATTGTTGTCATTGTTGCTGTTTTTGTTGATGTTGTTGTTGATGGTGATGATGATCAGGCGCGGTTCGTCCATAGAGCTCGGTCGTGCAGTGCCGCCCAACGTTTTTAAATGTTCTATTCCGTATTTCTGTGTCTATAGCGCCGTAAAACATCTGCTATGCCATGCCAAAGTCCACGCGCTTTAGCTAAACATAACTGAATATTCAACAGTGTAACCTGACCTATAAATCGCTCTTAGGGATACCCCAAGCGTTGACGACACTCGTAGCGAGTTTGGCGGTACATTAATATTAATAAGACGGCACATCTCAAATGTGCTCCTACCGAATAGTGCCGAAACATAGCCCACAGTAGGCAGCCTAAAAATAAACACGATAGACCGTGCGCTATTCTTTGCCAATATTATGTGAGCCCCGGAGCAATCCAGCAGAGTGCTCAAGTGAATTGTGATTGGTTCATTGTCTGTCTGGCAACTATTTTAAGTGACTCTTCAGGGAGGGGAACGTGGCCGTCCAATGGGTTGTGCCTTTGAATGTTTTGTAGTGGAATAGTGAAAAGTTATTACAAGAGTGTTCAGTTCCAAAACGGGACGAACGAAATTTATGTTTAGCTAACAAACAAATTTAGTACTAGAAATTAAAGCGACAAGTAAAAAGAATGAAAATAAAAGCACGAGGTCCTCCCTCACCAACCCACAGATCCTAAAATTATACACCATTTCATTTACTATGCCACTGACTATTTTCAGCATGCGATAGCTTAATTGTGAATGTCCACTTTTTAGCCCCACAAGCCGCCCCTGGTGATGATGTTTTGTTGTTGTTGTTGTTGTTGTTATTGTTGTTGTTGTTGTTGTTGTTGTTCTTATTTCAATTGTAATCAAAAGTGAGCTTCATGTTTCATGAGTCCCCCGGCTTTATTCAGCAGTACAGAATAGAACTTGCAAAAATACATTGACTTACTCTGGGTTTTCTTATTTCTTCGCAGATGAAGACCACTGGACACACGGGCGTTTTTGCGTGGATGGCCAAGTTTGTGAGAGAGGGACAAGTGAAATGGATTTACGAGGAATGTTATCCCCACGGGGAATTTCAAGCGATGTGCATTTTATTAAACCAGTGAGAAGTCTGGGAGCTTGAGCAGCTCATAGAGTGGGGTACCGTGGCCGAATGTGAAATTCCTACTTTGTATATCACGTGAATGTATGATTTCATTACTTTTTAACTCTTTCTTTTTCCCATTCACCACGTCATTAAAAACAGAAAACAAAATACCCA
>NW_004797305.1:2085630-2087114 GCF_000002075.1 Aplysia californica
ATAATTAAACCATTATGTATATATACTCAAGTACAAATATATAATAATATATATAATAGTACTTTTCATTTTCTTCTGGTTTATTTGATTTTTTTCTTCTTTTTTTTCGATCAAATATGTTCGAACTCATCTCACCCCAAATGATTGTGATACTGTAATATACGAAGCGGCACCTCGTGTCCGTGTATTTATCTCCGTGAAAATATATACATGTATAAAACATGCTACCCATATTCCAGTGTACGTTTTGTGAATCCAAGCGTTTTGTACAGTCAAGTCAAATAGTATTAGTTTTCTGTCTTTCTTTGACTTGTGGTTTCTGTCAAGTTTTCTTTGTATGACAAATGTGACAAGGCGCGGTGAAATCAGGTGCTCGACAAAATAATAAAATCGAAGAAACCGACTTTTTCCGCCCAGTGAACAATTTCATCCGATTTTTATTTGATTTTTGTTTTTTGTTTTTGTGTTTTTTGGGCAACACCTTTTATGTCCATTCCAAAACACATTTCTGGGTGGATTTTAACCTGAAACGTTGACCAAATGTCCACATTTAAAAAGATACTACTAATTTACAGTTTCCAAACACATTTAAGTAAATTTTGGCGGCTGTTTTCTGGCTAATTTTACATCTTACACAAGGCGACCGTCACTTTCTTCAATCGAAGATATCTCGACTTCTATTGAAGATAGATGAGCACTTTTTACATTAAAAAGAAGAAAAAAGAACAAGTTTTAAGAAGATACCACTAACACCATAATCCCCAAAACTTACGACCGCCTGATTCCATCGCCTCTTGACCCAAATAAAATGTATTACATATTATATTGGAACTGGATATTGTTAAGTAATCATGTTTTCATTGTCAAGATTTTATCGTGAGCATGTCGTTAGTTTTGAAGACGAAATCTCTTTTTAGTAGACCTAAATATCCTTAAAACCTTATTTCATCACCAGTTAGAGCAACATTACCCATTCATGTCAGAAATCTATCTTCAACCCTCTTCTTTTCTCTAGCCACCCTCTTTACCTACCCCCTGCTCCCTCTCCTCCTCCTCCTTTTTCCCTATCTTTTATCATAATCCCTCTTCATTTACAGTCACATTCCCTTCTTTATTACGTTTGATTCTTGCGTCTCCTGTGTAACCATCTTTTCATCATTTTTGTACAACAATCGCCTCACTTCTTAGCGCTCGCCAAAAGGTACCATACTATACAACACGACTGTATTTAAGATGAAACCTTTTGATGTGGTGACCTGGATTAAACCCACTTCTCCTTACCGCCATCAATACATATTATTATATTCCAACGTCATTTTGGCTGATCAAACTTTTGTTACTTTTCTGTTACATCTTCCATCATTCAACTCAACTTTCTGTAGCATGAAATGTGTTCAGCCAGTTTCCTATTCTTTTATCAATGTCAAACTGCCTTGAGAAAAATCATAACGTGAAATCGTGTGCTTCTATTAGAGAGAAAGGGG
>NW_004797305.1:2087214-2089414 GCF_000002075.1 Aplysia californica
TATATATATTTGCACTGGTGTGGTTTGCTTGTTCTTTCCTATCAAACATCTATCTGTTCTCCTTTTTTGTTCTTCGTTACTCTCTTGTAACACTTGTAATCAGCGGCACTTACATGACCTGATTGTTTAAAACGTTCACAAAAGCAAAACCAAAAAAACAAATATTTTTAAAAAATGTACATGTAAATAAATATATAGCGGGGATGCTGAAGGATGTGCCACTACCAGAAGTCCAGAAGATGGGTGACCTCCACGCAAAGTGCACTGGAACTTTGTCATGAAGTCAACACCTTGCTCAGACAGACCCGCCGCTTTCTTCTGTTTGCTGGTCTCAGTGGTTTTTAAAAAAATTTCTTTTAAAAAAAATCATCTTGTAATAGTCAGCATTGATAGTTGTGCTGACAGGTACCGGTCAAAACGACACTTTCGTGATCTAAAAACAAGATGTGCATCACTTACAAAACATCTTACTTACGTGGAGCTTTCTGGGGACATGGTGATGGTGGGTTTCTCCATTCTGCTGATTGTCTTTTCAGTCTTAGATCCCACAAATACACCCATGATTCATCATCTGTTACGATTCTTGTAAAATTCCGGTCCCTTCATTCTATTCTACTTCCATTTCGTCCTCAAAATCAAAGCAGAACTAAGGAAGGGGGCAGCAAGAAGAAAACGAGGAAAAATTGTTCTCGAAACAAAACTCGACATACATTTTCCTAGTTTTGAGAAAGGGAAGATTTCTGTTTTCCCCTGTTTACTGAATTCACTTGAACAGCTTTAATTTTAGGGTAAACATGATGTAAGTAAGGTAGGGTTGATATTTTTGTATGAAGAAATCTATGTTGAATTCTTAACCTTTTAATGTTAATTGATGAGACCTCAGCACATTTTTTATAAAACGCGACATAGATCTATCCACATTGCTTTTTTTTCCAAAAAGGAGACAAATTCCTATCAAATAATATTGATTACTTTTAAAATGCAACTTTGTGTCTGACCTATAAATTAATGATTGTTAACATCAATGCTCATAAAATATTCGTTAAAAAATGACTATAAAACTAAAAGGTTGGGTGACCTTTTTAAAACTGTGGGTATCGGTCAGTCAAATATTTCAATTTAATTCTTTCACAGTCTGTATTTTTGTCGTCTGAATAGCTGCTGCTTGATTTTGTTCAGTATAAAACCGTAGCATGTTTTTATATCCTTCAAATTCAGCACACAGGGACGAATTTTAAATATAAGAAACGTGAGCAACAATTAGGAAGGGATAGAATGGTCGACAAACTTTCATTGAGCACAAGCCAAGCCACGTGACTCAAGGACAGAACTTGATTGGCGCACAAAGAATATGTCGCAGTTTCTCAAAAAGAACCGATCACTTTTGTCGTGTTTTGTAAAAAAAAAATGTGTCACGACGCGATGGAATCGGGTGGACTTCAATTTTTGGGCATGTGGGGTTATTGGTATCATCTTTAAGCTTGTTCATTAACTGTCTACCTGTCAAAGAACCCCCCCCCCCCCCCACCTATTTTGAATAGACGTCGAGATATTTGCAATTGAAAGAGATGGGGGTTGCCTGGTTTCAAACATAACAATTTTATGTTAATTTTAATTTAATTAGCGAGAAAGTTTGGTGGTTTCCATAGCTTGGGAGTCCTAGGAAACTGAAAATTTACATTTTGTGTGCCTTTTGGTCAAGATTTTTCCAGCAAAACCTAGTCACAAATAATATGTTTTAAATGGACATAAAAGAGTGGAGCATGAAATTAAAAAATCCAATAAAAATTGTGAACCCCCAAGGGAAAATGCCGGTATCTTTGATCTTATTATTTTGACCAGCACCTGATTTTCCAAGGATGCTGTATTTATTTATTTATTTATTTTATTTTTTCATTTGTTTATTTTTATCTATCTATTTATTTATGGATCTATTTATTTTAAAAAAATTATTTGATAATAAATTATTATTATTTTTTTAAATACAGAAAGAAAGAAAGAAATCGTCCCTTATCGAACTTCTTAAAAGAGGGTAAAATCGTGTTCTGTGAAAAGAGAAGTTGACTCCGGAATGTGCCCCACCTCTTAGGTACGGTAAAACTAGTTTCGGCCAAACTTCGTTTGGTATGTTTTGTCGTCAAATTCCTATCTATCTATCTATCTATCTATCTATCTATCTATCTATCTATCTATCTATCTA
>NW_004797305.1:2089514-2091947 GCF_000002075.1 Aplysia californica
GGGGGGAGGGAGGGAGAGAAACAGAGAGCAAATGTCAGCGACAGAGAGAAATAATATCAATGGAATTATTGTGGAATTAATCAAGCACAAATCTCTTGCCTTGAATTTGATGACCATCCACGGTATTGTGCAATACACGAGTATTTAAATATCTGATTTATTTACGCGAGTACTGATATTTTTAAGTGACTTAAAATGATCACTCTTAAATCTGTATTATTGTGGCGCGTGCATGCGCACTTCTGTTAGACTGTGTGTCCTTGTTTGTTTGTTTTAAAATAAGGTCCAAATCGTAAATTCTAAATGATACAGAGTACAAACCCATGTAAAGTGCACTAGTTACACTGTAGCTTTGTTTTTTTCGCTTTGATTTAGCAGTCAAGGTAAAAAGGGGGAAATTGCCTGTGAAAAAAGAAATGGGAGCTCTCATTCGCTCCCCAATATAAGTAACACCAGAACTGTTTCTATCAAATTAGGCCTACACCTTTTATACGAGTTGGTACCTTTTCAGGAGAGAAAGAAAAAGTCAACAATAGACAGATTTAGATAACGAGAGTGAGATACAGAAGAAAGACTTAATATTGGACGAATTTTAGTGCATTGTAATTTGCCTTTTGACAGCATGGCCATAGCGAGAAGTGGCTTCTCCTTTCTGGGGAACGCTTAACGACATCTTCAACAAAAAAAAACCCAACTAGACCAAACCAAAACAAAGCAAAACCAAAACATACCAAAACAAGAGCAACCCTGTAAAGATTGATCATGAGCATTCTTTTTTCATCTGGTGGCTGGTACACACTTACATTTACTTACATTTTGTAATCGTGGAAAATTACTTACTTATTCACCCGTCTCAGGCATGGTACTGCCAGCCTACTGTCATTACCGGAGAAGAAGTACAGTGCATGGCCTTCAGTTTTTCATGAGACAAAATTCCTCCTGTGCAAACGCAAAAGAATGGCACATAGCGTATTTTATAGGTCACAGAATTGTCTATACCACGGGTGTCAAACTCATTCGCTCAGGAGGCGAACTGAAATAACTGTCGAACTGGGTTGCATGAAATACTCATTGGGCAGTGGAAAACTAAGCCCTTAAAAAACATAATACATGTAATATGAATTAAAAATGGACAAAAGTTAAAATTAATAATAAATCAAGGTTTACAAATAACTTCCATACTTTGACAGTTTGTCATATCTGGTTACTTGACATCGTTTCTTGGCAAAATTTTGTTCGTTCATGTTTGGGGTAAGCTCTTGTGTTATGGAGATTATTAGGATGGCCCTCCCTAACATTTTCTCGTGCGGAGCACTGTTCACCGGCCCAGATGCAGCCTGTTTGGCCTTGAGTTTGACACCTCGCTACCTGAGAATTACAAAGTTCTATTTGACATTGTTGATGATGTTGAGCTACAAAGACCTTATTAAGGTCATAAACCAAATTATATTATATCTGCTCTCTGCTCTGTCAAAATCGTAAGATTATTCGAAGTCGTTATAAAAATATTTAAAGAATTGCATTAAAAAAAGCTTAACATGTTGTGAAACTCAAAATTGTTCACGTCAAATTTCTTAAAACTATGTAGGTAGGTAGGCTTACTGACCAAATAAAACTTTGTAATTCGAGATCTAGGGAAATGACGTGTGACTAATGTGCTTTAAAAGTGAACGTCCATCTGGTGACACTCCCTGTAGAAACGCAGAGGAACCTTTGCTCCCTATAATAAATGATGCACAATTCATTTAACCCCCACGAGTTTCTGGAAGGTAAAAGTAAAAGGGCTCATGCAATAATAGCAATTGTATTAACAACTGGACATGAGTCATTGGACATAAGTAAGCAAAAAAACTAATATCATGGCATTCACAAATATTTGGCTGGTCCAAATGTTCCAGGAAATGTTGAGGGATGTGCATTGGTTGTTTATTGTTATATGCATAATTATGTCATAACGTTGTGCTCTTTGGGTTTTTTTCAAAACATATTATAGTTCCTCGTGGAAACTACTCGTATGTTGTTCGTTCTGCATGTGGTAGTGAAAATGATTAAAATGAGAGTAGATTTTTCGTAAAGGTACGATATTATAGTGTATGTGTTTGAGAGCGTGAAAGAAATTATAAAAGAATGTGTTGATTAAAAATATTGTTCTTACATATTATACATTGTAATGTTATTCTATGATATAAACACTGGTTTATGTTGCATGTGTGCTGAGGTGATCATGTTCAATTATTAAAGTGTGTTTTTGTTTTTCGCCCAGGGTAAAATCTATTCGTCCTCTGGCTACTAAATGTTAAGAAAAAAGTATTGAAAATGTTACTGCGTTGAATGGTAAATTGTACTGTTTATGAACATCCTTTTTTTATCAAACTATCTGCTCCCCGACCCTCCCCTTAAAATTTCTCTCTCTCTCTCTCTCTCTCTCTCTCT
>NW_004797305.1:2092822-2094166 GCF_000002075.1 Aplysia californica
CAAAACAAAAAATAAGAAAATAAAAAAATAAAAATAACTCCGTATTTTAAGGCAGTTGGTTTTCTTTGGGGGTTTTAAAAAAGGAATATTTATCCTCATAGACTCGCCGATACTGAAGAAAGTGTGTAATTTTCAAAAGCGAAATCTGTCAATAATAATGAGAGTGGAACCCTATAAATATATAATAATATCTAATAATAGACCTAAGTCAATTGGAGTTGTGTCGATACATAATATATTTTGAGATCTTTTCTAATCGTTTCTCACAAGTGGTAGGCCTACTTTTGTAGAAGATTAGCTTGCATTTTGTTGAATGCAGAAAAGTGTGTGAAGTGTTTGAAGGGTGCTTACTTGGCCAGTGCCCACCATCTTGATCCACCTCGTGGGCAGAATGAGTCTGTACCTTGCTTTTGAAAAGTTGGCAGCTATGTATTTGAGAGATTGGCCGAGTCTGGCTTGTATGGCAAACACGGATGTTTTGCCTCTCAGCTTTAAACCAAGGAACTTTCGCTCCTTGAGAATGTTTTGGGTTTTTAAAATCATAATTAGGAGAATAATTATTTGGTTTTGGTTTACCGGTTAGGGGGGGGGGGCTATTTATTTCAGGTTGAATTAAATAGCATAGTCTACACACGCACAAACTAAACATTTGTTCTCAATAAAGCATGCTACTACTCCGTTTAAAAATATGGGAAAAATAGTTCAGTATGTCTATATGGACAAAAATTGTTATTGTTGTTTGTACTTTTGTCAGAGTCATTGATTTGTGATTTTACTTTAGCAAGTCTCACTTTTTCTCTTAACTTCTCCGCCAACAACAATTTGTCTTGGAGTCAAAATGATCAGGGGATTGTTTCGGTTCGGAAAAATTGATTTTCAGAGGGAGGAAACTACGATCAGAGAAATTTATGGTAATCGGTAATCGTCCCCGTCCGATTAGTGGAAAAGTTAAGCCTCTGTCAGAATGTGACGCCTCTTAAGGCTGTCAGGACATCTGACGCCCGAAAATCAGTTAAAATTAGACTATTGCTCTTGTGTGGGTTGGGGTTTTTTTTTATTGTTCTTTTTTTTTAAATAGAGGGTTTTACGGCGCTCGCAGCTGCATAAGGTCATATGAGCGCCATAATTTTTCTTTAAATCTGCATTTTGACATTTTAAGAATTTGTGAATGTGTACAAATACGCTCCCTTAAAGAGAGTCAATATATGTTATTCTCTTTTCCACACGTGTTCCATTTCTTTGTACTTAAAAAGAGGGGGAAAAAACAATAACAAAACTTCTTTTTTTTTGAAATTCAGAAAACAAAGTGTGGAACAGGTCTTGACAAGGTTCATTTGTTACTAA
>NW_004797305.1:2096307-2097366 GCF_000002075.1 Aplysia californica
GATAGATAGATAGATAGATAGATAGATAGATAGATAGATAGATAGATAGATAGATTTAATTAATCATTGCGAGTAGTCAACGCACAGAGCCATCAGTGTAATTGGAGAAAGAGTGTGTGACACTTTCATGTGATCTCAACACATTTTTTTAACCTTACACAATTTGCAGTGATGTCATCACGCTAATGGGTACGATTTTATTAATTAAACATGTTATCCTCTCTCATTACTTGTTCAAATAATGCTGAGAGTCATCGGTTAAAAGCAACCGACCACAATCCCCACCCTAAATTTTTAAAAATATATTTTTAAGCAAACATAGAAAATAAAATAAATGTTAAAACAACACAAAGCCAAACCTTTCTAAATCGGTTTTTCTAAATCATTTCTTTAATAAGTAGAAATCACTCACTCACCACATCGTCACCCCGGAATTACAAAGCTTTATCTGACTGGCCTGGATATGGCTGAATAAGCAACGGGCAGCTCTCGACCGTGGAAGATGGAGGATCATTACACGTCAACCTCTGAGTCAGAGATGACACCTCCAGGTATCCAGGTATCCAGGTATCCAGGTATCCAGGTATCTGCTCTGGACCTAGTTTTGAGGAATTTGGGGTCGTCAACAATTTTGAGTTTCACGACTTGTCTGGCTTTTTAAAAATACAATTCTTTGAATAACTTGATAACAACTCAGAATAATCTTACGATTTTGATACAGCTGATAAAACATTTGATCTATCTCTGACCTCATGGTCTAAGTAGGCTAGGTCAAAACGGCCAAAAATGTCCGATAAAACTTTGTAATTCTGAGGTAGCGACATGGCTGGTTTATCGCTTTCTTGCTCAACGTGACGTGCTACTGTCAATTATTCATCGTATTTCGTTGTTACGGTATAGTAGCCTACTGTTACACGTCGGTTCATCGGCATTAATTTGTGTGACATCGTGGTAAAATCAGACGCTCATTAAAATAACGAAAACGCCAAAAAAAAGAACCTAAACTTTTTCCGCCCGTGGAGCAATATTTATCAATTTTTTATAATTTAATTTATTTTT
>NW_004797305.1:2097921-2098903 GCF_000002075.1 Aplysia californica
ATATATATACATTCACCTTTTGATTTTAATAGTGCTTTTCTTTGAGCCCGTATTTGCATAAACGATGTCATACATAACGCTTCGAATTTCGAATGAGAGAAGGGGAACTCATTGCGATTCTACTTACTATTAGTGAGGCAGTGTGGTGAAATCAGGCACTCGTCAAAATAATAAAATTGAAGAAACTGGCATTCTTCTGCCAGTTTGGTAATTTTTATCGAATTTTTAAAAAAATTTGGGCCTACCATCATTGTTGTCAGATAAAGAGCACTTTTCTGGGCGGACTTTACTTTGAAAAAACGACGATTAAAGGCACACAAAAATGTAAGTTTTCAGTTTACAAGGATTATCAAGCTATGGAAATAACCAAGCATTGGCGGTCAATTTCTCTCTAATTCTACCTTT
The DNA here is from genome assembly GCF_000002075.1 of Aplysia californica. Taxonomy (NCBI): domain Eukaryota; kingdom Metazoa; phylum Mollusca; class Gastropoda; order Aplysiida; family Aplysiidae; genus Aplysia; species Aplysia californica. The sequence goes on from NW_004797305.1 coordinate 2,098,327, forward strand.
GAAACCAGGCGAACCCACCTTCTTCAATGTCCAACATCTTGACTTCTATTCACGATAGATGGGAATATCTTTCACCGATAGCAATTACATTTGAACAAGTTTTAGGATGATACCAATAACTCCACCTGCCCAAAAATTGACGATCGCCTGATTCCATCTCGTCGTGTAGCTCTTGAAAGGACGCAGTAGACATATGTCCGATCAGCAGCGATCAAAGGTAATATGGCATATATCGAAGCATTCTACACAACTTTTAAATCGAAAACAAGAAATGTATGTACCAGTAATTCATAGCATGCATGTTATTGGTTACCTTTCAAAAGTTTCAAGTAAAGAAAACAGTTAAAAATTTGCATGAATTTAAGAAGTTATACTTCAAAACAGCGCGTGGGGGCTGTCGTGGTCTAGAGGTGTGGTGTTCACCTCTCATTCAACAGCCCTTGGGTTCAAATCCTGTCAGCGGCGGAAATTTTTTCATGCATGCTCTCTAACCATACTCTGTTGTCTGATTTCGACTCTCCTTTTGTATTTTCTAAGAGGAGAGAGAGAGAGAAAGAGAGAGACAGAGAGAGAGAGA
>NW_004797305.1:2101557-2103052 GCF_000002075.1 Aplysia californica
GGGGGGTGACGAAGTGATGATACGAAACACTCCTTTATCCCGTTTGTGTCTAAAAAATACAGCTGCTATTCAGTTTTAGAAAACGAAAAGTTATGCATATCAAATCAGTCAGAAAAGATAAGAAAAAATAAAAACAAAACAAAGCAACCAAATGGGTTAATGTTACGACTGTATGTCTAAATCTGCAATAAAAAGCTAAATACAGTTATTGGTAATGAATCAATTGCTCATCTAGTCGAAAAGATAAGTAGGCCTACAGCCAGATAGGCGCACGCATCCAGAAAATAAACTAATCAGACAGGCAAGGTAAGGCCTATTTCAAGATTTTAGTTTTAGTAAGAGTTTTACAGCGCTAACAATACAAATGGGTCACAGGTGCCAAACATTAGAGGTGTTATTTGAAAGAGACATACAAAGAAAAGGAGGAGATGTATAACTTTATAAGGATAACAGATGTTGAAAAGAAAGAGAACGATCAAACTGCATTAGTGCACCCGCCAATCAACATCTCCTTTATTTATTTTTTTAAAGAGGTTTTACGACGCTTGCAACTGCATAAGGTAATAATAATATGAGCGTCAGAAGATTAGAGGTGTTACAAGTTACAAGAGAGTAGGTCTAACAAACATTTTAAAAAAAGAAGAAGGGGAGATAAGGACGATAGATGTTTGATAGGGAAGAAGAGGGAAACACCAGAGCACCCGCCAACCACCCACTAATAGATGTTGAATAGAAAGAGAACGATCAAACCACATCAGCAGAGCACCCGCCAACCAACCAACCACTCCTTTATAAACATTCCGGAAACAAAGGAAACCCAAGAACTCGCACCATCGGGGATTCGACCCGCCCGGTCATCAACACCACTGTCAACACATGATACATGTATGTACCAGCTGAGCCGCCGGCGAACTGACACTTGCAGACAGACAGACAAACAAATCCGTCCCCCCCAAAAAAATCCTGAAATTATGCAAACTGACCCCAAAAATGTGAAATTATGCGACTCTGTTAATTTCAACAAATAATGATGAAGGAAAATAATAAGAAATTATGCCCAAAAAAAAATCAAATTTTGCTAAATTATGCGGGATGCATAAGACCACGGGGACAGACAAATGACTCTCCTAATCGCAAGTTTACGGTAGCAGATTTTGAACAGTCAGAGCCGTGCGTGATCATTGTCGCTCGCGAGAAGACTAGTGATGTCTACATTGGCATTTGGATGATGCTGAGTCAGACCGTCATCAACCATAACATTATAGTAGAGGCGAGTGTAAGGCCCGGTGCACATTATCCATTTTTAATATATTTATTGGGAGTGCTTTTTTAGGCCACATATATGGCCTAAATAAGGTAAGGGAGGGGGGTTTAGCTTATTTAGGCCACACATGCTCAAACTACCCTTTTCAGGCAACTGAGTTCGTTCCACTTTCATAATGGTGCACCTTTCTCATTTAGTACGGTTTTGTCTCAAGTGTACAACTTATAAATC
>NW_004797305.1:2108920-2110097 GCF_000002075.1 Aplysia californica
GCTAAATCTACAAGCAGGTCATAAATAGAATTTTAAGGTCCTTGCACCAAAGATTACTACTCTAGTAGGGAATCTTTGCTTGCACGGCCAAATCATGGTCCAGTTCAAGTTCAAAGATTAAACTTAAACATAATTTTTTTGGATACGGTCTATGACTCTCTGGTCCAGTTGACGCAGTCAAGCGTGCCTCGCACCGACTCGTGGTGTTTTTGGCTCAGTGGTTTCAGCCCAAGGACTTTACAACATTATAACTACATTGTACGTAACGTAACCTCCTTGCTTCAGCCCCGTCTGTCGCACATAGGCCTACCCGGGCCGAGCGGGATTAGGAAACAGCTGATGGAGCTCCTTGAGGGAGATACTCAATGAAATAGACGTGAATCACACTTGGGTTTTCTGTGTGAAACGGCAAAAAGGTCCTAACCATACGACAACTATAATATAATATGCAGATACAGTCGAAACTGTCTTTTTTAACCTGTTTCACGGTGCTCGCAACTGTATAATGTCATATGAGCGCGCGAGACATATTAAACATTTTCAGTTTGTAGGAAATTTTGACTTTTGCCCGGGTGGCGGCCGAAGCCTACTCTTGTCGATTTTGGAGCACCAAGGAATCTTTAAAGTGCGCAAGTTGCACAGAGAGCAGGAAAGAGTGTGAAAGGAGAACAATTTAGAGAGGAAAATTTTCCGTCGCAATCCAGATTCGAAACCGGGCCCTATTAAACGAGAGTCGAACACCGTAACTTCTAGATCACTAGAGCCCCCCCCCCCCCAACTGTCTAAGACGGCCACCCATTGTCGAGGAAGAAAAAGCCGTCTAGGGTGGCTGTCTTACATTGTCATTACAATGTAAAAATTACGCAAGTGAGGAAACGGGAAGTGGCCATGTGTAAAGGCGATTGTCTCATACAGGTGGCCATTAGAGCAGGCTCAATTGTATTTCGCTTTTTCCTTTCATGTACCTATAGCTCATATTTTCAAAAATATGATTTTGCGACTTACGAGTTTATTGAAAAGGTTCAGTCATCTCAGTGAGAAAACAGGGTGCTGAAAGTGCCAAGGTCAATGTAGGCCGCGATTTTTCACGACTTTGAAATTTAACTGCAAACAGTTTTTTTCTGACATTTGAGAACACTAGATGTCAAGAAATAATAGGGGATCAAAGTGTCAATTT
>NW_004797305.1:2111455-2113446 GCF_000002075.1 Aplysia californica
CAAAATTCAAAATTTCCTACCAACTGAAAATATTAGGTGTGTCCCGCGCGCTCATATGACCTATGCAGTTGCGAGCGCCGTAAAACACTCTACTATTTAAACCAAAAAAAAAAAAATGTCTGTGGCTTTGAGTAGGCCTACTTGTGTTTGGCCACCACTATACATTCCGAACGACGCATTAAACTGTGTCGAGTCAAAAGGAGGATCATTGGTTCTTGGAATTCCAGGAATAAAAAAAATATTTCTTTAATGCTACAGGAGAAAAGAAATATTGTTTAAAGGCTAAAAGGGTGGAAAGTTTAGATTTTAGAAAGGAAAGGGAAAAAACAAACCCATCATTTCATGACTTTCCTTACAAGTACAAGATCGTTTAAATTGGTGCATTTTGTATTTATAGGTGGTTTTTATAAAAGCCATTTCCGTTTCGAAAATAAGATTCTTTTTTATGAATTTTATGTGAAACCAATTCCCCTCGAATGAATTATATGTTACAAATTGCAACATTCTTCTAGTAAAAAGTTTTTGGGAGATATTTAGAAAAAAAAATTAACAGTTTTTTTGGGGGGATCACCCTGTATATGGCATGTCGCATCATTGAAGTAGTGCTGTCAAAGTAGGTACTGTACTGAAAGTTGAGACAAGCAGAGGCCCTACTTTAGTAGTAGTCTACGTTGGCCAAAGCCCATTCACGTCTACACTCCCCACCTCTCCCTAAATCACCAAAAATAACTAGATTCTTTTACTCCCCACTCTCCAAACCCAAATACACAAAACAAATCTTTAATTTCATTTTGGTTATCCATTTTTAGTAAAACGCAGACTATTCCAGGATGTTGGCCAAAGTTATTTGGAAATTGGCATATTTACACAATCTATTGAACAGATGTACAGGAGTATATATATATATATATATAATACTAACTGGGTACACGTTCGATTAACATACTTAAAATAATCGTCGATCATCAAGTCATTGTGGAAACTCTGCGCATGGTTAGTGAACGGAAACCTCACTTGCTTACAATGGCGTCTTAGAAGACGGACTTTCCCAAGATTAGATCTAAACGAAACTAATGAAAAACTTAAAATTAAACTAGTGACTTCATGCTCCTCTATAAAAATGTGCACCCTTTAAATGATTCCGAACAACCTTTAATTTTGTCAAATTCAAAAGTTAAGTGGTTCGGAAGTTTAAGGCGACGAAAGTGACGAACTTTCACAAATATAATATGTATTATGTATTGATATTCAGTTGCCATCATGTCTCAAACTGGCCACCCTTTCCTCCAATATATTATAATAGCTTTTGAGACTCGTGTATGGGGATTCAGCACGATCATAGCTAGTTGAGCAGGGATCATTCAAACACGTCACGAACTGACAATAAATGTGTTTGACACATCTATAATTGTGGTAAACCTTATACCGGAATATTAAAGAGATATGAGTTGGGGAGTGGCAAATTATATAAGCTATCCATGATTTGTCTGTGCCCCATTGTATATATTATGTGTCACGACGCAGTGGAATCAGGCGCTCATCAATTTTTGGGCATGTCGAGTTATTGGTATGATCTGAAAGCTTAGTCATTTGCCTTGCTTTCAATGGAAAAAAAATCCATCTTGCTTGAATAGAAGTTGAGATATTTGCGATTGAAGAAGGTGGGGTAGCATCGTTTCAGTGGTTACATTAATTAGAAAATGGCCACCAAATTTAGGTAACTTCGATAGTTTAAGAGTCCTTGAAAACTCAGTAAAATTCACATGAAAATGTGTTTTCATATGGACATAAAAGGTGTTTAGCCAAAAAACAACATTTCGATAAAAATTGCCAAACTTACGGGAAAATGCCTTTTTCCTCGATTTCACCATTTTGACAAGTGCCCGATTTCCCCATGCTGCCTCACATATTATGCTATATTGCACAAAGACCTGGGGCTGCATTAAAAAAATGACACTTTAATCTATTAGTTGGAGTTAAATGAAGAACAT
>NW_004797305.1:2113546-2114815 GCF_000002075.1 Aplysia californica
GTAACATGTAGGTCTTCTTGAGAGAAGATGAGGGTGCATATTTTTATCGGTGATTTTACGAGACCGATCAAAGTTATTAGGTTATTTTATTTGTTGGTTTGTTGGTTTTTTCTCATTTTTAGCTAATCAACATTTAGATATTTGGGAAGAGGAAATTGCACCCACAACTTTCTTCAATGTACTCTCAATATTCTAGACCAGTGTTTATGATGCTGCGGTCAGGCGTCTCGCTATTGCACGGAGTAGTCCCGTGTTCACTTCGCGTGTGGGGAGAATTTGTATCTAGTATCTTCAGTCTTTGTGTAGGAATGCTCTGGTGCTTATCACGTGTTGAAGAAAAGTAAAGTGAAGAGAATGTGAATTTTTATACATGTACTATGTACAGGTGGCGGAGCGGTTAGTGCGCTCGTCTCCGAAGCGGAAAGAACGGGTTCGAGCCTCGGTTCGGACACAGATTTTTTTCGCCCCCTCCTACTCACCCAGCAGTAACGGGTACCTGACTTCGAGTTGGGGAAGTAAAGGCCGCGTGGAAAGGAACTGGCCGCCCTACCACAATATGCCAAAGGCCCAGAAAGTTGTCTCACTAGCATAAACAAGGCAATCACCAAAGTCCGGATCGGAAGCGGGAACAACAGTTACTCTACTTTACTATGTACAGGGTGGTCCAAAACCCCCCCACAAAAACTTCTCCATCCGGAAGTTTTGCGTTTCAAATTGTACACAACATTTGGAAGTCAAACGGAGTTTGTCTTGTTATTCATTTTAGATAAATCTGCAGAATAGTTTTGGTCTACATAGGGCGTAAAAAACCCAACAACAACAACCCGTTTTCAGCTATGTCCCCATTTTTGTTGCATGACGCACTGATTCTCATTAGGCATACCACTAAAAATTCCAACTATTGCGCCATATTATTGCAAACTACAGTCGTCAAACAACAACAACAATAATAATAATAATAATAATGTCCATCTTGCTTGAATAGAAGTTGAGATATTTGCGATTGAAGAAGGTGGGGTAGCATCGTTTCAGTGGTTAAATTAATTAGAAAATGGCCACCAAAGTTTGGTAACTTCGATAGTTTAAGAGTCCTTGAAAACTCAGTAAAATTCACATGAAAATGTGTTTTCATATGGACATAAAAGGTGTTTAGCCAAAAAACAACATTTCGATAAAAATTGCCAAACTTATGGGAAAATGCCTTTTTCTTTTTCCTCGATTTCACCATTTTGACAAGTGCCCGATTTCCCCATGCTGCCTCACATATTG
>NW_004797305.1:2116752-2160855 GCF_000002075.1 Aplysia californica
GTCTCAGCGGCGGTACACATCAAAGTCAACACGTCATCACTCGACACACATTTGTACAGGCAAGTATTAAATAAATGCTGTTGCAAGCTCGTCAGATCTACTCCCAGTACGACAGAACCAGGTGATACACAACCAAAGTCACGTTCACATTCATACTGTCACTTCAGAGCCCTGTTCCAAGAAGCAAGGAACAACTCATTCAAACATCAAGCAACAAAGAAAAAAATAAAGCTCGGGTGTGAACACAATCAATGCCTTTGGCTTTGGTGAGCTCACCCCCCCCGATTCCAAGTTGCTCTATCTGAGGTATGAAGACTTGGCATGATAGGCCTACTTGGAACAGGATTCTACAAGTGTGCTACTGCAGCTTTTCCTCTCTCACACACACATACACACTTAATAATATGATTTTATTCACATAACGCGACTGTCATTTAATACTGAGATACACTTGAGTACAGGTACACTGTGGAGGGACTTTGGTTCAGGCTAGCAAGCTCAACACAACATAACCTTTGATCTCTTCATTTTGATATCCTGTCAGTGCAGTTGAAATCTCTACAAGGTGACCATAACTGTCAAAAAGCACATCCTTCTGCTCCGCTTCCTTTCTGCATCCTTTCAAAACTGCCATTAACCTCAAATGGCTTATGGTACAATAATGCTTCAGGGTCAGGAATGAGTCATCTTGTACAGACACAACCAAATGTCAACTTTGAACATTACATACGTAAAAGAAAAATATCCATAAATTCTTTCAAGTATGAATCAGAAGATAAGAGGAGGCCCAATGACAAAAGATACAGGACTTTGAATAATAAGGATTTACAAGAGAAGAAAAATTCATCCTTAGCAGTAAGCCTGCTCTAGTTTAATAAGTAAGGCCCCAATCCTTGATTGTCTCATTCAGGATGAAAAACAACAATAACTGTGTTTCTCTTCCATTATCTGTCTATTCCCCAAAAGACGCTTTGATTTCGCACTTCAATTTCAGAGATGTACAAAAACTACATAATGAAATATCTTATATCATTCAAATATACAAATCTCAATACTATATTAAATCTAGTCTTTGGGACATTGGGAGGTAGTGTGGATTTTAAACATAATCAGACTAGTACCTGCTTGCTGATATCATAGCCAATGACTTTATGACTTTTCTCTCAAGTTGAATGCCTCCTTAGGCCAAAACTCTTTCTCAAAATTGTTATCAGTATTGCTAGAACTTCAAATACCTTTTCCTTGAGGTTAACTAATTGTTTTAAAAACCCTGACCTTTTAACTTGAATTTCTGAGCGGTTTTAAACACAGTTTAGGATTAACTGTTAGAAGAGCTAGGACCTTGTATCTTTTCCCCTAGATGTGGAACTGCATGATCTGCCGGAAGACTGAACTGTAATATAATTTGTATGGGTAACAGAGTTCACTGAACCTGCTCAAAAGACCCCAGTCTCACTCCACGAGATGAAAAGTTGAAATACTCTAGGCACTCTAGGATAAAAATCTAAAGCAAACTGTTATATTCAGTAATATCATAAGTGAGTAGAGAAGAAACAAATACAAACACTGAAATCTGTCAGCTCAAAAGGGAAAGAAAGAAAAAAAGTCCAATATCAAGGTCAGCTACACAATGCTACATAGTGCCTCATAATTCCAAGAGTGAATAGGCAAAAATGTACATCATTGCTACAGACCCCATCCCATGAGCACTTGTGCAAGTATATAAGAAAATGTCATATATTCACAACTGAAGGCAGGTATACAATGATCTGCATAGAATCTTGGTTGTCAATGATACATTTGTTTCATTTGCACAACTGAAAAGCACGTTTTGACGAAAAAAAAATTTTTCATTTTAGTATACTGCACAAAGCAATGTAAAACCCGAAGATCAGAAGCAGAGAACTATATCACCACACGCATTCTGAGCTCCAGAATGCCACAACTATCTCTAAGTGGCTCAGAACATTTGGATCAGAGAGATGTATGTACTCGAAAGACAAAGGGCAAGGTGAAAGTACAGGTACAAAGAAAAATGATAATAGCTAACGCTTTTTGCTTTATTGCTTTCTGTTCCTTTGAATAAACTAACACCGATCAAGAAAGAAAAAACAAAAAAGAGAAAAGTTTCAAATTGTAAAACAGAAAATAAGAAAGAAATATCTGGTACACACAACAAAACTATAGAAAGGCCGAAAAGAAGAAAAAAACATTTTTTTCAAAAGAGAGTGGATTATTACAGATGCAAAATGCTGAGCATGATACAGAAATTGTCATAACTGAATTCATATGTAGCCACATCACTTTGATAAATTAGTTAACCTAGTGAGCAGAAAACCTCTGCCAAGGGGAAGTAATACATAATCAGAAACTGAACAAGCAGGAAATAATGTGAATAGTAAGTAATGAACTCTATTACAATTTCTTCCTACAATATTATTGCACGTTTTATGTGTATACATACAGAAACCTCTCAAGGTAAAAAATACATGCTTTATGTATACATAGAGTCCTTTGAAGGTTTAAAAACAATCAAGCCATGGGTGCCGGTTCAGTTCAAGGTCAACTGCGCAACGGCGGTCTACCGCACGTCCCGCCAAATCGACCAGTCTCCCAAGATCTAAGCGGTCACACATAGCATTAGTTCTTCATGATTGGCCACAGTAACGAAAGTGCCGAGGGGCATTTAGATCAAAGGTGGTGGCGTTTACAATGTTGGTGTATGGTTGGGTGGACCGATTCATGTTGTCCTGTCATTTAGATCAAAGAATTTTGACAAGTATGTCACGATAAGCAACCAGACGGGACTATGTTCAAGGAATTCACCCCCCTCCCCCCCTCACACACCCCTGACAAACTACAACCACTAAAACATTTTTAATATGGCCCGTGACGGTCCCAAGCCTATAAATACCCTAACTGATCCCTGTCACAAGCCTAAAGACTATAAACTGGCAGACCTTCAACTAATCCAGCTGTCAGACTGGTCTGGGGGTAGGTACACCTCCAACTAAACCAGGAACATCGCAGTAGACCTTCAACTAAACCGACAGCAAGCCATATGTGTGCACAAGTCAGCTAGGGAAACAATACATTTGTATACAACCTATACTGATATACTGTAGCCCTCCACCCATCAAAAGAAAATATCAGTAGGAGTAGTAGTAGTATACGAATGACTTACATAAAATATATCCCTATGAATTATCACATCACACACACGCGTGCACACTTGAACGGGTGGGCTAGGGTCGCAAGGTGAAAAAAAAAAAATAATGTCCTGGGAAAACAGACAGACAAACTGATAGAATTGGGATTACTGATAGACAGACAGACAAACTGATAGAGAGACGGTGAATGAGAGACAGCAAAAGATAAGGACAAATGCTTTCCCAGGTTTTTAACGAAATGGATTCTTTGTCTCTGCGATGGCATCAGGTGAGGAGAGCAGACTGGGATCACTGTGTTATGGGTCCAACTGTAGGCCACCAGTCCAAGCCCTCAACCTGGCGAAAAAACAAATCAAATAATGGGTTAAGCTGAGAGGGAAATATGATCTTAAAATAAAAAAAAAAATAAAGGAGAGGGGGAAATATGATTAATAATAATAATGAGTCTAGTTGAAAGGGAAATATGATTTTAAAAAGAAAAAAAAAGAGTGAGTTCAGAGGGTAATTATATATGACCCCCCCAAAAAATGAATTGAGTAGAGAGGGAAATAAATTTGTAACTAAAACTTTGTTAATTTCTGATCGTAATAAAGCTGCATTTAATTAGTTGATTACAGCAAGAACGGATCTTCCTAGAATGCAGACTTGGTTTCTAAAGTGATATCAGCACACAAGCAGTGATGCTTAAGTTATTCATCTAATCCTTAAAGAGAAAAAAAATCAACCCTATTAAAATCCTTTACCACCAAGGGGAACAGTATTATTATAAATACAAGACTATTTTTAAAAAACCCTATACATTGAAGCCTCTACATCATGCCACCAGGTGAAACAACATTTCGTGACCCTAGCGCTTTCTTGTCGAATCTCCATTTTTTTTAAAATAGTGAAAATGTGACACCCTCTTAAGCTCACTCTTTGTCAAAAGCACTGAGGTCACGATGTGAATGTGTATATGGACTGCTAGACCAACAAGACAAAACTTTTTTTTAAAAAGGTAGAATTTTTTAAAAAGGAGAGAATCCTTCGCCAAAAATGTGCACACCTCACCTGAGCAGGCAAGGCCATCCGCAGACAGGTCAGCAGTGGGCAGTTTATGGCGAGCTGTCCTCAGCCTCCACACTGGCAGCAGTAGGGGCCGCCGCGGAAGAGGTGGGGCTGTCACACTCGCTCACAGACTTGGGCTTTGGGCTGTCAATGTCTTTGGGTCCCTCGGGACCAGTGGGTTCCTTGGCGTCTGGAGTGTCTCCACAGCCATTGGAACCATCATCGCTACCGTTCTGTGCAGCAGTAGCGGAGACTACCTCTGAGGGGCGGGCAGAGGTGTCTGCACGGCTGGCCACTTTGTCCAGCTCCTGCGCAGACTTCTCCTCTGTAGGAGAAGAAGCCTTGTCTGACGGAGAGATAGCAGTCTCGGAGGCTTCAGACGACTTGATCTCAGCAAGGTCAGTCGAGGCTAGGGGTGAGAGGGCATCAGCCGGGGGTGAGAGGGCGTCAGCCGGGGGTGAGACGGCATCAGCCGGGGTTGAGACGGCATCAGCCGGGGTTGAGACGGCGTCAGCCGGGGCTGAGAGGGTGTCAGCCGGTGCTGAGAGGGTGTCAGCCGGGGGTTGAGGCTGTGATTCCTCGGCAGACTTCTCCTCAATCTTTTCATCCAAACTCTGCGGTTCCTGAAGAGCAGAGGGTGTGCTACAGTCAGGGGCTCCATTCACATCAGGGGTCTGTGGTTTGGTGTTCACAGGAGGGGAATCTGTTGGGAGGCTTTCCGAGGGGGGAGGAATGTCGTCTGTGCCGGAAGTGGTCAGTTCTGGGCTCTTCTCCCCAGCCTCTGGCTCACCACTGGTGGCAGGTGCCCCGGTGTCCGAGCACTCCGCACTGGCCACAGGGCTCTTCTCTTCCTTTGGACCATTCTGAGGACAGACACATTGGAGTGAATGGCAAACATAATTTATACACACAAATTATAATCTTGTTCCTGTGATTATATAGAAGTATTGAGAGAAAAACTCTCAAGTGTCAACAGTTCTTAGAGCTGGATCTCAGGAAAACTAGAGTTGATTATTTAATGCAAATTTCTTTGAAGAAATTCAACCTACAATATTGACATTTTCAGTTTTCATGTAAGAGATTAACAGTGGCACACTGTGAAATATATTTTAAAATAAAAGCAGCTCACTTTTTGGAGGGATTATCTTCCCAGCATATGGCAGTACCAACATTAAGTTTTGCAAAATTTCCTGGAATACTCTGAGACTAGCACTCACCTAGACACTGAGTTTAAACTACAGTCACAGTATAATTTGATGCCATTAAGATTTGAATCTTTGACTTCTTCTGTCCTGGATAAGTAAATTTAGTAGACTTACTAGCTTCAGTTTTAAAAAATCGGTTTATTTCTCAAATGTACACCAAACTTATTGCTGCTTTCATTTTCTTATTGTAAAAAGAACTTTAAATATGTTCTAACAGTACCATTAAGTGTAAGAGCCTTAATCAAATCTTTAGTAGCCAGTCTTATCAGTATAATGTAGAATGTTTATACATAAAAAAAGCAACATTTCAAATGTACAAGGCATACCTTTCACTGATTAAAGAGATATACTAATTGAAACTTACAAGAGCCTCACTCTCTGAGAGTTCATCACTAAGGCTTTTGACAGGTTGGGACCCTGTCACTATCTCCACTGTGTCCTCGGGGACATCTTCGAACTCTTCATCTCCATCCTCCTCCTCCTCATCTTTGTCATTGGCCACAGTTTTACTTTCCACTTCTTTCTGTTCCTTCACACTAGATGAGGGCTTCACAACAGGAGACTTGTCCGCGACAGCATCCATTAGAAAGGGAGGAGGGTGGGGCTCGTCAGCCATTGGCACATCGTCCACCTCCTCTCGCTTTTTGGCGGCTTTCTGAGATGCAGATGAGCCTGGGGAGGAAGTTGTTGATGCATCTGAGGCCGATCTCGGAGACACGTTGGAGGCTGACTTTGGCGACGTGTTGGATGTCACAGTGTTTGGTGCTGAGAACCGAGGGGATGTGTTCGAGCCTTGGCTCAGTGGTGAGGTGGGGCTACCAACACTGGCCGCCCAGTTCAGCACCTTTACGTGCCCAGGTGGTGTCTTCAAGAAATCTGGGGAGGTGGGCAGGAACTCGGGAGCCTCTGGGTTCAACCGACACTCTAGGTGGAGGTCAGAGTTCATGTCCATGGCACCCTTCAGGGCCGCAGCGTAGTCATCCTCATCAGGCACACCACTCGACTCTGTGCAGTCCTCCCACTCCTCGCTGTCCCCGAAGCTCTGTGAGTGAGAGGATGAGGATCGAACCCGACCATCCATCGCTGGACCGGGCGGGCCATGGGTGGACAACTCTGGGTCCCAGTCCTCATGGCCAGAGCCTGGAGGTTGCTTGCCTCCCTTGCCGTGTTTGCCTGGCTTCTGCTGCTTGTGTGGGGATTTGCCTCCCCTGCCCTGAGATTTCTGCGAGCCTCCCTGGTTGGGAGTCCTCCCAGTGGGACCTCGGCCTGGTGTACTTCCACCAGACTTTGGCGTCGCCGGGGGAGACACGGGCAGCTGCTGACCCTCGTACTCCACCTCAACACTGGAGAAGAACAAAACAATCAGTTTAGTATTAGTAAGAATTTTACGGCGCTCGAAACTGCATAAGATCATATGAGCACCAGAAGAGGTGTTACAAGAGAGTAACAAACATAAAAAAGAAGAAGGGGAGATAAGGACGATAGATGTTTGATAGGAAAGAAGAAGCAAACCACACCAGAGCAACCGCCAACAACCCACCAAAACAATCAAAATAACGAGTCACTTTGAGTTATGAGTTTGAGTTAAGTGAGGCACATGGACACAATACTGGTCACTCAGTGCAGGGATCTCGGTCTGGTGCACTTCCACAAGACAGGGAGTTAACCCTTTGAGCCCTTGCCACAGTACACCGGTGGCGCGTAAAACAGTCCGTATGCCTAGCCACGGGTACACCAGTGAGCGATACCCCATCCCCAACCCATCCCATCTGAGAAAAAATGTGTACAGAAAACAGTGTTTACTACACAAGACATCGATTATTATTTTGAAGATCTTTCAGAATTAGATGCTGGTATTGACAAGGATTGCCCTGAGTGGGATATGGAATGCGATTCCGACGATCATAATATGAATGTTAGTAATATATCGCTCAGGAGCTCTGGCAGAGGGGCACGGTAGCATCAGAAGGTAAAGGGTCAAAGGGTTAGAATGTGGATGTACCATTGGCACCCTCCAACCAGCTGCAGTTTTCAGTTACAGTTCACAAACCATAAATCAGCCCTATACTATAATTGCCACATTTTCCCCACAAACAACAGGTAGGTGCTGCATGAGTCTAACGTCCTTATATCAGACCTGCCAAGTACTCTGACAAAGATGGGAGCCCTTCAATCTCTCTTTTTCTTTTTTGCCTATTGAAGAACCACAATCGGATTTGCATACAACCCAAACTTGATTTTCTTGAATTCTGTTTCAAACAGTCTTGCGCAACTTATCGTGAATGAGAGAAAATACACAGATTAATTTGCCTGTATATGAAAAAACACACATTAATTTGCCACAAACGGTGCACAACATAATCTGGATTTACTGGGTTCTGGAGACTGATTTTTTCCCACCCTCCAATTTATGGGAAGATTTTCTGGGGAAATTTTCTATTTTTGGTCATAGAGGCAGGTCTGCTAAACACACTAAATAGTATTTAATCAAACGTCCATCTCGGACAGAACCAAACCATGAATGCCGAAAACCACAAAAACAGCTTGAACATCCTATATCCGAAGATGCTCATTTAGGGTTTCTAACTACTGTCATCTGCACCGTAGCCCAAAATGATACCAACCAATGAATAGACAAGGCTAATGGTAGCAGTCAAGTGTGAGAAAAGAAAAAAATTGCAGCCACATTTTGGACCCCGCAATCACCCACTATGTACACAAAAATCACACAATGAAGGAAAACCAAGTAAAACAAAGTCTTATTTACACCCGAAATTCTATTTTGGTCCAGTCCTAAACAAAATCATGCTGAGCCCGAGTATTTCTCTCAGTCTGGATAGGTGTCTTTTGTGTAATGGATACCTACATCTATTTCCTCAAGCTAAATATCAGGAACAGAATTCCAAATGAAACATCACTAAAAATATATTCTGGCCCAACTTTCCCCATCCAATCCTCTTTTCACTGACCTGTTACCACCAACTGCATTAGCTGACCCACCACAATCAACTGCATTAACTGACCCGCCACAATCAACTGCATTAACTGACCCGCCACAATCAACTGCATTAACTGACCCGCCACAACCAACTGCATTAGCTGACCCGCCACAACCAACTGCATTAACTGACCCGCCACAATCAACTGCATTAACTGACCTGTTACCACCTTAACTGACCTGTTACCACCTTTACTACCAGCCGCACTAACTGACTTGTAAACACCAGTTGCAGTAACTCGCCAGTTACCACCGGCCACGCTAATTGACATGTTAACACCAGCTGTAATCACCAGACGCATTAACTGACCTGTTATCACCAACTGAAATAACTGATCTGTTATCACCAGCTGCATTAACTGACCTGTTATCACCAACTGAAATAACTGATCTGTTATCACCAGCTGCATTAACTGACCTGTTATCGCTAACTGCATTAACTGACCTGTTATCACCAACCACGCTAATTGACCTGATATCCCCAACTGAATTAATTTACTGACCTGTTATCACCAACCGAATTGATTGACCTATTAATACCAGTTGTTATCACCAACCACATTAATTGACAAGTTATTAACCAACTGAATTAACTAACTGACCTGTTATCACCAGCTGTGTTTTCAAACTTGACCAGCAGCAGCTCCTTCTGGCACTCCACAAAACGGTCGTCTCCCCCCGACCAGGTCCTGGGCCGGGGAGACTTGTCGGGCCCGCTGCCGCCACCAGCACCCGGGGTCTTACCCCGGCCCCTCCCCCTCCCCCGCCCTCTGCCACGAGGAGCCTTCCCTTCCCCGGGCTGGGGGGACATGGGTGGGGGGTGGTGCTGATCCAGCGGAGACTGCTGGGGCGGGGAGTTGGGTTGTAGGCCCCCTGGGGACACAACACAGGACCAATGTCGTTATAGCATTATATAGACATGTGTAAATATATTAGAGGGGAGAGAGAAAGAGAGAGAGAGAGAGAGAGAGAGAGAGAGAGAGAGAGAGAGAGAGAGAGAAAGATATTTGTTATTTTTAGTAAGTGTTTTATGGCACTTGCAACATAATAAGGTCATATAAGTGCCGAAGATTAAAAGTGTTACGAAAGAGTAACAAACACGAAAAAGAAGGAGGGAAGATAAAGATGACAGATGTTTGATAGGAAAGAAGAAGCCAACGACACCAGAGCACCCGCTAACCACCCACAGAGAGAGAGAGAGAGAGAGAGAGAGAGAGAGAGAGAGAGAGAGAGAGAGAGTGTTTCGTTTCAGTAAGACTTTTACGGCACTTGCGACACAATGAGGTCATGTAAGTACCGAAAATTAGGTGTTACAAGAGAGTAACAAACACAAACCACACCAAAGACCTGTCAACCACCCACAAGGAGAGAGAGAGAGAGAGAGAGAGAGAGAGAGAGAGAGAGAGAGAGAGAGAGAGAGAGAGAGAGAGAGAGAGAGAGAGAGAGAGAGAGAGAGAGAGAGAGAGAGAGAGAGAGAGTGTGTGTGTCTGGGCAGATGAGAGAGTGAGAGAGAGACAAGGACGGACGGAGAGCAGAGAGAGAGAAAGAGAGAGAGAGAGAGTGTGTGTGTCTGGGCAGATGAGAGAGTGAGAGAGAGACAAGGACGGACGGAGAGCGGAGAGAGAGACAAGGACGGACGGAGAGCGGAGAGAGAGAAAGAGAGAGAGAGTAAGAGAGAGAGAGAGAGTGTCAGAGAGAGCTCAGCTGTTCTGAAAGAGAAAGTGTATACACCTCCTCAGCCCACCAGCAATATCCTCCAACCACCCACATGATAACAATAGTCAGCATACACCATAAGACTGAGAAGTCTATGGACTACATATACTAATGTGGCCACACAGCGCTATTCAAAGACAAGAGAACAGATCGACTTCTGAGCGCAAGACTCTGCCATATGCCATTTAAAAAAGTGAGTCTTTCACTGAGCAGTCAATATAGAGATACACATCTTTCAACCATTCATCCATGCTGTTAGTGAAAATGTCATGTGTGCAATGTTTATCGATGATCTAACAGAAACATTAGAATCTGGGCACTTTTTCTGACATTGCATTTGTTTACCAAGGCAGTTACTGTTAAGTCGTGTCAAAGAAGTATTGCAACTTTCTATTCATTGACCAGTCTTTACAAGTAACAAAATGAGCCATTTAAAAAGAGACACTTTCATTGTGTTCTATTCAAATGTTGTCTGATCTATCCACAGCAACTTATACATTTTAAGTACAACAGTGTCGAACCCAAGCACAATTGACTTATAAATTTCCGTTATTGGTACCATAGTGGAGCCCAGAGAATTACAGGGGAATTTTAAGGCTCAGACTCAAAAATTCTCTCAATACCATGCCAGTTTCAATTTCAAACTTGATCTCTTAATACAGATTTTTGCACTTCAGACGCAAAGCTTATCTAAATCAAGCTTTATGAATTTGTGTAGCAGGCATGAAAAGCAATACTATTACCAAACACTTGTCTGAACTGAATTAATAACAATCAGGTTAGTGTGTTCATAATAAAAAAAACAACAAAAATAACTACAAAAATAAAATAAACATAAAAATAAGAAATCACAATATAAATAGAAGGAAGACGCAGCATTGTTTGGGTCCATCTGGCAGTGAAAACACTGTAAAATTTGTATATTTCTATGAGAAACGACAAACAAAAATAATGGCTGCGAGCTCCTCAAAGCTGCGAAACATAGACAGTGGTGATATAATGCAGCTGCACTGTAGCTCTTCTGTCATGCCAAAACAAAGAACAGGAATCCGTAGTTATACTGCCGTCCAGAACTTTTATCAGTACGCAATGGCGTCTCCACCCGATTTTGTTCACCGACCAGACCTATAGCACCCTAAGGGGACAACATGCTATGTTGGTTTGAGTGAAGAGAAGCACTTTGAACACAATAACGGTCATTTTTAGTGCTGGGGAAAAAGTGAGACTTACAGGCAGAAGCAACAGAGAGAAAGACAAGAAGTAGGACCAAACGGTGGAGCTCTGTACTCACCCACAACATGCCAGCAGAGACAACAGAAACAAAGCATGCTCACAAAGAGCAAATAATGCGGAACAGCAAAAATCCAAACTCAGATCATAGATTTGAAAGAATGTTCAAAAGGAGGGGGGGGGGTTTGTTAACACCCACAAAATGAAATGTTAAACGTCCACAGGTTACAACATTTCAAAAAGAAATTGCGGTGAACAATAAACGAAAGTGAACAAAAGAAGACAGTAGGAAAAACCCCCCAGTTAAAACGAAAAGAAAAGTGAACGATGATGGAGCAAACTGAACTCACAGGCTCCAACAAGTAATAAGGATTCTCATGATTCCCAATAACTAACATAACGCAACATCCCTTACGAAACAAAAACTTCCAAAATAGTGAGTAGAAACCCTCACCAGGTCTATTTCAGGCGCTTAAGGAGCTGAAATAAAAGGTCAAGATGGTGCAGTGCTGTTTACTGGCATTTCACATTTTTCATTAAGTGAAATCATTAAACATTTACTCTCCACTTTAAAGTTACACTGCCAGTCTCTAAAATTATCACGTAGGGAACAACTATTTACAGTAAAAAGAACTTTCTCTGTTCTCTTTGAACAACTTACAATACAATTGTTTTACGATCTAATCTAGCAATAATATGAAAAATAAGTTACTGATAAGACTATGACTACGAGTACACTAGTATATAGATATGTATAAACTGATATATTCATATAATATTATATATATAGAGAGAGAGAGAGTGAGAGAAAGATTTTTTTTTAAATTAAAGAAAATAAGTATATTAAACAAACCAAAAAGCAACGAATAAACGTTCTACACAGATCAAATCCTTTTATTACTCACAAAAAGTACAATAAAAGAAACTGCTAAACTGTTTCTATACCCCCCCCTTTCTCTCAAAGGATGAAAGATTCCTCAACCCCCTTAAACATGAATGAGAATTAATTCGATAAGTATTTCCAATAGACAATGTATGACTGAGCATTCTTCTTGGGGTCTAACAATTTTTTAGATCTAGTCCTAACTTCCATTTTCCGGGTACTTGTGTAAATTACGTAATTAAAAGAAAAGTGACCTTTTATACGAAGATTTTAATAAAAAAAAAGGTGTGGCAACAAAAAAATGTTCAAAAAAGCATAAACCAAACCAAAACTCTCTTGCTTGAAAGCTCTGTAGCAACCAAACCAGGCTCACAAAAAGGCTGAGTACAAAAAAAACCCAAAACAAACACCCAACAAATCTTTGTCCTTGGGAGTATGCGAAAAGAAGGAAGGAGAAGTGCATGGCTAGCTACCTCATGATGCCTTTCAAAATGGAGCATTCTTTCACATGAGAAAGTAAAGTGGGACTGCGACTGATTATCCCCTTCTGCTCAGGACTCATCTCAAAAGAGGATCACTTCAGGAATCAAAATTTTTCATGGTATTCTTGATTACTTGAAGGTAACAGCATCGATTTGTAACAAATTTAGGTAGAAACTTTTGAGTATCAATTACAAATGATAGTCAAAAATGAAAATATTTCTGTTTGTCGAATGTTTAGTATGGATTTGTCACTGCAGAGCAACTCAACTTCACCATTTTCATTTCTGAAAGATGCACAGAGATGAAAGGCAGAGGGTGCATGCACAGGTACCTTTCCCTATGATGGCGCTGCGAGGTCTCTCATCTCTCTCCCCTCGGTCAAACCGACCACTGCCGATGCGACCAGCTTTCCAGGAAAAGAAACACACTCTTAAACACCGACATATGTTTGTACAAGTTACAGAGAAGAATATGAAATCTGAAAGTCACATAGCACTGGGAGAAAGCAAGTTGACAGACAGGCATAACAGACAACAAAGACATATGGGGAGAAAGATTTTTTTTTGTTTAAAAAAAAAGTTTTTGTAAGAGTTTTACAGCACTTGCAGCACAATTAGGTCATACAAGTAACAATATGTACTTACAAATAGAAGAAAGAAGAAAGATAAAGACGATAGATGATTGAAAGAAAAGAATGAACATACTACGCCAGAGCACTCACTACAACCTACTAAGAAGAAAGTGTGCTAACCATATTTAACATAATACCATTACTAAAAATCTCCTGTTCACATATATCAATCAGATGCATGTACTGCAAGTTTCATCCAGCTAGAATGAGTTGTGGGCTACAAGAACAACCCCAATGAAAATGTAAAAATTGCACCAGGGAAACAACCCCCCAAATTTGAGGACTAATCGAAGTACATAGGAAGCAAAATTAATGCCAATATGTCAAGACGATCTATAAGAAGAAAAAAAAAAAACTCACAAAGGGAAACTGAAATCTCTTCAAAATCTACAATACAAGCACTTCATATGAAATAAGCATTTAACAATGTTTCAGCCCCCCGCCATCCCCACGCATGATTGAAGAAAATTCATTTACATCACCAAAACGTCAAACCGTAAACTGGCAACACATGAGGCTGTAAGGATATTTTTTTTTTGGACCTAGCAATTGCGGGACGACCCCCCTCTGCGCCGTTCCTCTTTTTCCCACCTTTAAATCACCTATGAAGAAAGGGAAAGCACAAGTGTCGTTGTAACTGGCCACTCTTGGGGAACAGACTTCCCAGCCCAGGAGAAAAGAACAACATTCACAGAACGCACAACAGTGTTTGGCACAAACGATGACATGCACACTTGTGTAAAAAGCTTGTGAAGACAGATCTAGGTAAAAATGAATGCTGTGCTAAATAAAATAAGTTTCAGTGTTCATTTCGTGTCCACACAGGTCATGCCATCATTCACAGAGTATGGACAATAAGTGCTGTGTAGAGCTGATCCCCCTGATCCTAGGTAAGTTGAATCGAACACCTCCTCGTCTTCCAAGATAAGGAAAATAACTTTCAGAAGTCCCATGAAACATCGCAAAGAGCAGGTCTTTCAGGCCGCTATCTGGGCAAAATTCAAAATGAATTCCTACCCAAATACTGGAGCCACTCTAATCAGTATAAATAAAGTAACTTCACAAATGACACTTGGCTGCCTGTTGGGCAAGGGCTGATTGTAAGTTCTATGTAAATAAAACGGCCAAGTATATGAAACCAACTGCACTGTGAGATGAAAATCCTACAGCCTGGGCTATAGCACAGGTACAGGATGAAAAATTATAGATGTAGGACCTGTCAATGGCGCCATCAAAATGCTCCCTTATCCTTAAAAACATCGGCAAGAGGACACTATGATAAAGGACAGAGGTAGCACTTGCTGACAGCTGTGTATGTCCAAACAAATGTTTACAAACGAATGCAAAAGAGGCCGACTAAATTAGTCGTACTGATGCCAATATAAAAAAAAACCCACCCAAAAATCTTTCCACTAAAATGGTTACAACTGTCATCTCACCTGGTCTTTTGGCTGGCTCTTGTCTGGATGACTGGTAAGAAGAATCCTCATACCTGACGAGGTAACACGTGTGTGAGTTAAAAACAGCATAAAGTGCCAGTTGATAGTCTTATACCCTTCCAGTGGTTCATGCCCCTTCATCATAACTCCCTAGGTCAGTCTATCCCACAAAGCGTAAGCCTATTTTGTGTTGTTGCAACAAGTTTACTTAATTAGCTTTTCCAGGAGCCACACATTGATTCTTGGACCTTTCTCAAAATTAAACACTCTGTCCCTTGCCATTCTGCCTGCCCGAGTTGTTTTGGATTCTAGCAAAGTATCTACACCCCATCCCCATCTTCTGTTAAATCTCTACCTTCCTCTCTAGTCTCTGCTCCCAGATTATGTATCTCAATTGAAACATGGTGTTTGATATGCCCAAAGTTGTTCAGTTTCAGTACACTCTGGAGGAGTGTTTGCATTTGTACGCCTATTCTTCTTACTGCTTCTTCATTCTTTATTTGTGTTACGACGTGCTGGAATCAGGCACTCGTCAATTTTTGGGCATATGGGGTTATTGGTATCATCTTAAAAGACTATTTATTTGCCTTCCTTCTGGTGAAAAACATATCCATATATCTTTAATAGAAGTAGAAATATTTGTGATTGAAGGAGGGTAGGGTCGCCTGGTTTCAGAGATAAAAATAGCGAGAAAATGGCCGCCAAATTTTGGTAACTTCCATGACCTGAGAGTCCTTGGAAACTGAAAATTTACATTTTTTGTGCCTTTAATCAACGTTTTACAGTTAAATCCACTCAAAATTGATTTTTTAAATGGACGTAAAAGGTGTTTAGCCAAAAAATGAAAATTAGAAAAAAGATTGATCATCAGCCAAATAGTACTCACTTCTTCTATTTCATTATTTTGACAAGCGCCTGATTTCACCACGTCCCATTTTGTCACCATGATACTCTTACAACAGCTCACTACGATATACTCTCTATACTTTTCGCTCACGAAACTCACTCCTGCTGGATTTTCTCGACATCCCAGGCCCTTCGCCATGTCCCAGAGTCGTCAAGCTGTCGCTGGATACGCTCGCGGTCGCACCGTTCTCGCTCCTTCTTCCACTCCTCATGGTTACGCCGCTCCTTGCCAGTCATCATGATTTCCAAGGGCTTGTTGGTCGCCGGAAACTCTTTCTCCTGAAAAATAAATTGTCTTTTGTTGTGAGCCTAAACTGTAAAATGGTTAGCTCTTTTCAATTTCAGTTCATATTTTAATATCTACTCATTATAAAATGCCAGACCTGAAAAAAGACATTGGTGATCATGACCATCTACTCATTTCTCCACTAGAATAATCTAAAAAAATCTTGTATCACCCTGGTGTTTCCCAGTCACCTATCTATTCAGGTTTTCCAAAAAAGTCCCTCTGGGACTACGTGTGCCTCATTTGTACTTCTATTTTTCCAGCAAGAGCGAGATGCTTAAAGCCTTTATATCGAGTAAAGTGTCTCAGAAACTACATTCGTCACTTCCACATTGTTATAATTAAAGAGAGGCCTAAGCGGACTTCTTTTTAAGAAAATACTATCTACTAAAACAGCTAAAAAGTTGTCACCCCCCCCCCAAACAAAACTCCCATCTACCTTTGGTACATGGCACATAATATACAAAGAAAAGCAATAATGACAATATCCACAACAATCATCAGAAGCGATGTCGTTAACCTACATCTTATCATAGCATTGGGTCAAAGGGCACGAGCCCAGATGAGGTTAACATAATAGCAACAGTAACATAACATGAAAAAAAATAAACAGTCGGTAAAAATCTCAAACTTGAACCACAATACACAAACAGGCATAAAAGTTGGTTAAAATGACTATTTCAGCAGTCTAGCACAACCCCTCTCCCCCCCCAACAAAAACCGTAGCTTAACTTCCTCAGAACTACGTTATAAATCCTGTAATACTGAAAACAAATACAGTGGAGTCTGCTAAAAACAAACAGTTAATCCAAAAATCGCAGTAAAAAAAAAGAAAAGAAAATCCGAATTTTTTTCCCATCTATTTCAGAAAACTCTCTAATCCGAAGAAAATCCGGCTGTTCTGCAGATTTCAGTTTGAGCACACACCACTGTTGTAGGGACAGACCGCACTAGAACTTCTTCACTTTTGTCTGAAAGCGTAAAAAAAATTCTAGCTCATTTACTAATTCATCTATGCCCACAATACTTTGCACGGCACTTCAGGAGGCCAATGACCAAACAAAAACATTTTTAAAAAAAATCTTGATCCAGTAATAAAAAAGCTTTTCTCTTCGGGCCCTGTATTAAAAGCACCTCTTTGGATGCATATACAGGACCACTAAAATAAATGACTTACAGTGACCTATCCTTTAAACTGCTCCTTTTTAGACAGTTACACCACCCTTCCCTCACAGTTCAGTGTAAGCTTATAGATTTCATCCCTCCACTGTCTAGACGTCTCCACATGCTCCCTGTTAATTAAAAAAATTACTCACTTCGTCTCTTGACTCGCGTTTCTTAGGCCTACGTTAAAGTGTGGAGCTGAGGAAAATATGTCAACTCGTTTGTTTTAGGTGTATTTTGTAACTCCTCTATTATTTTCTGACCCGCTTTACGCTTACAACAAAGAAGACATGTCGGAACCTTAGTTTGCAGTGACCTTTAAGACCAAGCTTTTAGATTCTGTTGGTCACCCAACTTTTAGACCTGTATGCAAAGATCTGAACAGAGCACTTTCATTTTATCTTGTTTTAACAGCGGTCAGGCGAAAGTGAACAAGCTATAGAGCACCAACTAAACAGCCTATGGACAAGGAAAGGGAGGTGGGGAGCAGGTCAAAGTCAAACCTTTTCTCTCATGGTCTTCATGCTCTGCTTGACTCGCGCCAGGTCTGACCCACCGCCATAGTTGCGTGGGTGTCGCCGGTGGTCGCCCGAGCTGTCCTCTTTCCTCTCGTGTCTCCGCCGGTCAGCGAGAGGATTGAAAGTGGGATCCGGTGGGGGGCCCTGGAAATATTTTAGAAGCAAAACAAATAATCAGAGGGGGGTTGTGCCATGTGTCCCTTTCCCTGTATTAGTCATGCTGATTCGTATCAGACATTCATTGACTAACTGACTATGAGAATGTGAGAAAGAGTAAGTATAAGACTAGGGTTTTAATGTAGACAAAAAGAAAGTGTAAAAGGCCTTATAAAACAGCCACGGTTGGTTTGAGTGAGGAGAAGCAAAATTAAACAACAACGGTCTGGCTCACGGGCCTTGAACCCAAGTGCCTTGCGATGCCCTAATAGTGGATGAGAGCTCAAAAGCAATGTTTTAGTCCAAGAACTTGACAAAGTGATGACCTTTCCTTTTCCTGCTGGTAAAAGCATGACCACAGACATAAATGAGTGAGGAAAAAGAAAGAAGAACCAACAAATATTTAAGTCGTTGTTAACCAGAAGGCAAAAGAAGGAGCAGTGCCCTTTTTGCGATGGCAATTTTTCGGTCTTTCAATCTGTCTGCAAATTTGGCTAACTAAAAGATTGATAAAGATGTAAAATTCATGTGATCCAAAAACTGGAAGTTATTTAGTCATGCAGGGTGTAAGTAACAAAAGTATTATTGCAGATATGGTAACATTTGCAGGAAAAAAGTATTGAAGATGTTGAGACTGCACTTAAGACAAAAGAACCATTGCCAGATATATGCATTGCATTGCTTTCAGCACACACAGACCTTATTTTCCCCCCAAACATCCGCTTTAACAATAGTGAGTCCTCTAAAGACTAGAAATATGTAACTAGAGTATTCTGAATAGACAAATATGGAGGGACAATACTGTTTGACCATGCTAATAATTTAAACAGCAGGAACACACCATGCTAACCAAAGTATCGAGGATGTGTTTCACAAGCAGCAAAGCATCTCCAAACTATCTTGGAGGGGGAAAAGTATAGAAAGGAAAAGAATGCAATGAGATAATATTGTCGAACTATCAACTGTACTGCATGAATCGTATATATATAAAGTTTTTCTGGCTTTGATGACACAGAAACTGAGCAATATGTCTGGGTGGCATGAGAAGACCTGTCGGAAGTCACATGTATTCATATGGAAACAATTTGGTTTAGAGGTAATTTTTTTACAATACAAAATATAGCACATCGAGTCCAGAAAAAAGCCTTAAAAACGTTTGACAATATAGACTTTAAAAACATAAAGTGTAAAATACTCAGAATTTGCTGATGATGGTCAAAATAGTCAAAATATCAACAACCAATTCGTAATCTATGGGAAAGGCAATTCCTGCCCTGTACACATACACACACATTTTCATTTCCCATAAGCAGAGAAAGCCATGAGGCAAAAGAGAAGGCATGTTGGTTGCTGCACAGCGATGAGAAAGCAGCTTTGAGCAGCAATACTTTCTATGAAACAGAACAAAAAACACATTGCATCAAGTGCTCCGCAGGCTTTAAGGGGCAAGAAATAAAGAGATGTCCTGAAAGATGCTGAGAACAGGTGGGGAGGGAAAAAAACTGATCCAAGAAATCCACTTTTTTCTACAATCCCGTGGTCGGTCAAACGATAGAATAAGTGTTCAGTTGTTGCTGTATTTGAGTTTACAGTGACTTGGCATGGCAGCAGCCATATTTTACCAGGAACAGACTTCGACAGAGGGAAGTTTTAGTTTTAGTTATAAGTTTTATGGCAAAAAAAACCCCACACATTGGCCATATAAGTGCCAAAGATTAGAGGGGTTACTACAGAGTAAAACACAAAGAAAAGTAAGGAAAACAGATAAGGACATTTATAGATGTTTGATAGGAAAGAAAGAGCAAACCAGACCAGAGCTCACGCCAACCACTCACTGGCAACACAAGACTGAAAGTAAACATTTTACATCCCCATTGACACTATTTGGATAAATCAGGAGTTGAGTCTATCGCATGAGACTAACAATAGAACGCACAGACAAACCCTACCCAAATATGATGACTTACATTGTCTCCCTTGAGCCGTCCGTCATATTCCCCAGTTGAGGGCTACATGCAAAAGGGAGGGTAGAGGTACAGTTAGTTTCAAGAGCAGCAGAACAGTTTGTTTTAATTTTAAATGTCTAAAATAATTAGTCAAGCTACAAAATGAGTAAACATCAGAAAAAGCAAGCCATACAGCACGCTCATTACAGAACATGAGTCGACATATTTGTCACAGCATAGTGGACTCAGGCACTCGTCAATTTTTGGACATATGGAGTTATTCGTATCATCTTAAAGCTTGTTCATTTGTTTTGCTTTTGATGAAAAAAATCATTTTTCTTGAAAAGAGTTGAGGAAATTTCAATTGAAGGAGATCGGGGGGGGGGGGGGGGGGGGGGGGGGGGGGGGTGTCACTTGGTGTCAGAGGTAAAATACGGGAGAAATTGGCCGCCACATTTAGGTGACTTCCAAAGCTTGAGACTCCTTGGAAACAGCAAATTTACAGTTTCTTGGATTTCTTTATTTCAGCAAGTGCCTGCTTTCACTTCGATGCCCTCAGAGAGCAGACCATGCACAAATAGAATTTGAACACAGTAAAATTAAGTTACAGTTTATAATTCATCAACAAGAAGCATTTAGACTAACACCACCATTTAAAACAGAAACAGATGGGAGCATACGCCACAAAGAAAACCCGTTAACAATTAAATTAAAATCAAATCAAAAAGTATACATAGCCTTCTCAGTGCAAGTATCACTCTTTCTCTTTGGTCATGATTCTAAAGAACAATTATTCTTTCAAGTCAAAACAATCATAGCCCCAAGAAACAATCTAAGGTTATTTATATTTAAGCAACGTGGCCTCCAAATTCAACATCTGTCTCTAAAAGAGCCTAGGGAAGTGGGTGGAAATTTTTATTTTTTTAAAAAGAATTTGTTTTAATAAGACTTGTAAGGCACCTGGAAAGTAAATAGGTTGTCATAAACAGTGCTGAAGATTAGAAGTGTTGCTAGAGTAACATAGAAAGACAATAGGAAGGCGAGAAGAGGATGATAGATGTTTGGTAGGAAAAAAGGAGCAAACCACACTATAGCATCATCCAACAACCCCCCCTGAAAATCTTGAGAACTCATACGAGTTTAAGTGCACCCCTTTGAGATAAGAACCAGGGCTTTCCACAGTGACGCTCAGCATGGCACCAGTTAGAGCAACAGACATGCCCAAGAAAGTGGCAGCAATAGATTATGATAACAACCACAATGACATCGAGATCTGTAAAAGGCGGACTGAGAATCCAAACACTCATCATGCACCTGATCACTAGCCAAAGTGAAACATTATATGAAAGGGTTAGCATCATCCCGAGAGGAGGCTGATATATATATATATATATCACAAATATACCCTCAAATGGTCATATATAACAAACATCTCATTATGGCGATATATAACTAAAACCCCTTCAAACGGTCACATATAACAAACATCTCATTAAGGCGATATATAACTAAAACCCCTTTAAACTGAAACAAAACATCTCATTATGGTGATATATAACTAACACCCCCTTCAAATGGTGACATATAAATAACATCTTCTCAGTCACAGGAGAACATAACAAACATCCCTTTCCGGTAGCAACTATCTCCAGCACTAGAACCCCAGAAAACTAAGTTTGAGTCCACAGTAACAATCATATCCTCTTCTTCTCGCAACCAGACCAAAAAAAACCAACCAGTCCAATAATTTTATCATTTCAGAGTTTTCAGCACAACAGAGAATCCTATTTTTAACTCTTTAAGAACATAGTTGAGACACATATCAGACCAGCAGCATACCAAAGGCAATGTTTTAGCACATTTGGAACCAAAAGACACAAATTAGAAACAATAAATTTCATAATTCATAGTACCCATGATATTGCCTGCCTTTTGAACTCGAGGACAAAGTAAACAGAACTGAGACATCTGTATGACTAACAAATTCACGCTTTTTATTCTTTTAAGTAGCCCACAACAACGCCTCACCAAGCTAGCAATGTGTGCTTCCTCAATGAGATTTTAAAAAAGAAAACAAATATCCAATTAAACAAGGCCCAGTTGAAATTATTCCCAAAATTTCTCCTTAAAAACAAAAGACACATCCCCTTCCTTGTAATTCCTAAATAGGCTAGAGACAAAGTGCAGATTTGTTGTATTTATTTCCTTTGGTCAAATATAATACAGCAATCCCCCACACTAACATACATTTTTCCATTCTTTCCATAATGAACTTTATTGTGACTCCGGGTGCTTAGAACAACATGCATTTGTATAGAAAGACTTGCCACCACGAGATTTACCAAAAAAAAAAAAAGCAAAAACTTGAAACAAATACATCTGAAATTTTAAGAAGAAAAATGCCCAAATGATCCACTCACGTGGTCACCCGAAACAGGTCTGCTGTAGGTATTGTCCTTCCTCCGGCTAGAACGGTCAGACCTTCCCTGCAATATAAGCGGATCATGCAAGCAAAACCGCAACCACACGCACTCACAATAAAAACACCAAACAAGCAAAATGGGAAAAAAAAGTGAAAAAGCTAGATCAGATGAAGAAGTCTACGGGGAAAAAAATTCCTAAGTGAAGAGAAAGAGGGAGAGAGAGAAAGGGGGAAAGAGAAGGTGTGTGCGTGCAGTGGAGTAAGAAAAACAAAAGTTTGTAACAAATGTTTGTATTTCACACTATGGGCCACTCCTTTATTTGTGATGAGAGAGGCAAAAGTTATCCTTAAAAGTGTCTGTGGCAACATCTATTCTACTGTTTTAATAACAATAGTTCTTTTAGCACTTGTAACACAAATAGGTAGTAAAGTGCAGAAAATTAGAGGTATTGGTTACATACCAAGAAAAGAAGCAGGAGATATAAAGAAGATAGATTATAGATGTTAGATAGATAGGAAAGAAGGAGCAAACTACAACAGAGCCCCCGTCAACCACCATTATTCTGTGTGTAAGATACTACTTTTGGGAACTGACTATAGAGCTCAAAATTAGTATGAGCAAAATGTTTATCGAAAAGAACTTCCATTTGAGAAACAATGCAAGACGTCTCTATCTGTGCTGGTGGCGACACCTTTATTATTTTGAGCAGTTTGCAGTGTACACTCTATCTGTTGTCATTTTAAAAAATTAGTATTAAACATTTTACAGGAGTGCCAAAAAAACCCCTGAATATTGTTTCCAAGAAAATAAACTCTTTGCAAGCATCCCAAGTCAATATTTTTTAGAATACGATTTTAATAATACATTTCTTATTATCTTTAGCGCAAATGTTGTTTTATTGGTAACAACATCCAGTTTTTTTTTATTATCTTTAAAGCAAATGTTGTTTTATTTGTAACAACACCCAGTTTTTTGGCTCTCCTGAAAAATTGTAAAAAGTGCAATAACTATACTTCTAATAATGACTCTTTGGCATTTATATGACCTACTTGTGTAGCAAGTGCTGTAAAACTTTCTCTAAAACTAAGGACATGGCACAAACAAACAACTGGCACAGGGACTATGCTATCAAGTCACCACTGCAACGACAGGTCCATAGGACATGATGTCAAATGTGAATTTAGTAAATTTGTGTGTGTGTGTGTGTGTGTGTGTGTGTGTGTGTGTGTGTGTGTGTGTGTGTGTGTGTGTGTGTGAATCACTGAACAAGATGTGTGTAAAAGAGAGGATTTGGGGCTGGGGGCGGTTTGCCCTTTTCTTACTTTGAAGGGTGCAGCTAATCATTTTCATTGATCAGTAAAGTCAAAGGTTGGGGTTAGGAATGTGTTTTTCTGCATCTCAGACTAATACTTCATATTGACTACTTCTTCTCCACATATTAATGCAGTGGGAATTTTCAACATTTTTGTCAATCCTTTTTGAGAGAGAAAGGACTTGCACTCTTCTCTCACATGTTCATGAAAGACAAACGACTTAAGGACACCAAACTTTTGTCCTAACTTCACAGTTTGATTCTTGATAAAAACTTATGGGACCACAGCTGACAAAAAATGGAAAGCCCAACAATTCCAAAGATTTCATCCTAATGCCAGCACACAGATTCAACACGGCAACAAGTTTCACACATCCGTCAAATAGAATACGTCTTTAAGACATACCCTCTGCAAGTTCCGAACAGTGAAAGTCAAATAACAAGTGATATAGAAGCAAGTGTGCTTCCTGTCTTTCACAACCCACTTTTAAAGCATAAGCAGTTGCAAATAAAGTGTGATTTTGAAAATTTGCAGTGTTCAAAGGAATTTTTAAAAAACATCTTATCTCCATTTAATGAGCTTGTCTGTTCTTTGTGAGCCACCTTTTCAATGGCAGTTTTAGTACAATAAAAGCAACAAAGCAATGAAAAATTAAAAACCCATAAAAAATAAAATCTAAATCGAACTGGTTAAAACAAAATTTAAAAAATGACAACCCAAAAAAAAAAAGTGAAACTGAACTAAAAAAAAAAAGGAGTAAAGTTAAAAAAGAAATACTTACGTCAGCATCATCGTGTCTACGATTGTTTCCCCTGTGACCAGAATATCCGCCCTGAAAACAATAAATTTACAAACTTTATACAGGATTTCAAGAACATTGATATTACAATGAAATGTAGGGCTGTCAACACGAACGTACTGCCCTTGAAAACAGCAGTCCTATTATGCCATGCTTAAAAAAACTTCATAACTGCTCATTAAAGAACTTTTCTTCATATTATGAAACAAATACAACAGATCACATTTTCTTGAAGTTTGAATTCTTCCCAACATAAGCATCTATAATTGTATAGAGTTACAGCTTAACAAAAGAATGAGCAGACAGTATCTTCAAAGCACCTTAATTTTTAGAGTGACATTTTCATAGCAAGTAGGAATGTCTTGCCTCGCAGCTACGTTGACAAATATTCTTCGCTTTTACACACCATGAACAAGTGTCATGCAAGACAGAAGGAGAAAAGTATGTACAGACTGTGAAACCTGTACAAAATTCTCATTATAAAAAGTATTTACACCAAACTTCCATTAACTAACAAAACACATCATGCTCACACATGCAGGTCTATTTTCACTATGATTTAAAAAACACAACCCCATCAAAACATCCCTTACTTGGAACTTTTTGTGCTAAAACCCTTCCACAAGCATAACTTTAATAATGCAATCATTGGTAATCAATAAACAAATATTTTCAGCATAAAAAGAAATTTGGTCATTTCTAAACAAGAGCATGCATAACAAATATCAAAGTTGCACTTCTCAGTGTCATGTCATGCTAGAAAAGTAAAAACTCTGTGCAGTCACTCATAGACATTTGACTGGAAATCATCTTTAAAACAAATCACATCTCAATCAAATAGTCATTTGCAATAGGCTCAAGTAGAAGGAAGTTGTGATGGCTTCAAAGTTTAATCTGGTTATAATACATGTACAATCATTAAAAGTAAATCTGAGCTCATGACTACAAGAATACAAGAATAGTAAAAATCGTGCAGTTTCCATTATCGTCTTGAATTCTTCATGCACAGACTGTATTCCCTTTTTGTTGCTCTTTTCAAAGACAGAAAGTCAGAAAAACATCATTTTGGAATCTCATTTCATTAAAGCATTTTTTCACCAATTTGGATTAGGAATCACTTTCGTCATTATAAGGTCATGCGGAGAAAAGTACAGCACTTGGCTTGAAAAAAAAAAAAGCTGAGATGACACACGCACGTTAACACCCACACAGGTTGATGCAATCAAGAGGAAGAAGACCCACACAGGTACATTTGAGCACAGAAGTTCAACAGTAACAATCTACCATTAAGGGGGACAGCAGTTCCTGTTCAATTGTGGATTGTGAATTCGTTTTGTCTTGCAAGTTGTAATGAATTCAAATAATGTAGGACATATATGACAACTTCCGAAATCAAAATAAACTTTTCTCTCTTTCGTCTCACTATGAAATTTCTTAATGGTATCGAATCGTTGGGGTCTCCAAATTTAATGTCCACCTCAGATGCAAACGAGCTAATTAATAGGAGAGAGTTGAAAATTCCATTAAAAAAATGAAGTTAAAAAAACACCCCGTCGAGGCTTTGAGTCAGTATATAGAACAAAAAATATCAATAAACAACCAACAGCCCTGAATGATTGAAAGGTAATGAGGAAAAGGGTCTGTTCAAATGGATGAAAAAGTTAAGAACCGAGCCTCTGTTAGTTCACAAAGACAAAATAATGTTAGACAAAGAATTAATGAATCCAAATATCAAAGAATAACATAAATTCACTAATCAGGAGAAAAATGATTGCTTACTACGAGCACTCAGAGTTTTGAAGTACATACTATCAACTGTGTTAGTTACTGAAATGAAAATGTTTGTCATTTTATAAGAGAGACGCTTTGATACCATTCCAACAGCTAGGATGATATAATTTCCAGGTTATAAATTGAAAAAAAAAAATCACATTGGACAACTGTACATGCCAAAAAAGAGTACATTTGAAGCACAAAGCAAGTGTGTTGTGCTATAAAACCAGGTGGGGCGGTTTGGGGGGGAGAAGGAGTAAGGAATGAGAGCAAGAAAGACCCAAATTTCAGCACATACATGCAAATATGGGCTACCAGATATTCAAATGAGTGTGAACATTAGAGGAAAGAGCTAACAAGACACAGAATTACTGGGAACGTGAGATAACTAGATCCCCAGAACACAGCATAAAAAAGGTAACACCACGCCCACCAGCTCCTTGGGGAAAAAGCAACAGCAAAACTTAATAATGAGAATCCTTAAAAAAATAAGGGTCTAAATTCCACGGCAAACTTAAAACATGTTATTGGACAAATTCAAATTCAAGAGTTCATGAATGTTGCCATCAGTCATCTTGAAGAGGATATTTATTCAGAAGTCATTCATT
Source organism: Aplysia californica (assembly GCF_000002075.1). Lineage (NCBI taxonomy): Eukaryota > Metazoa > Mollusca > Gastropoda > Aplysiida > Aplysiidae > Aplysia > Aplysia californica. The sequence goes on from NW_004797305.1 coordinate 2,143,447, forward strand.
ATAACTGTAACGTAATTGAAGATTTTGTAATGTCACCATTAGACTACAATTTTCAAAAAAAAGGAAACAACAGAGGAGTTCTGTATAAAAACCTTCTGACACAGGAATTAAACTGATGTGTTCTACACATGGCGGCAAAGTAACTAACCACTTACACCACAGATGCCGGTCAAGAGAAGTGTTTGCCTACATGCATAAAAAGCCATTGCATACGAGAGACGATTAAAAAAACAACAACCAAACTATTACTTTCTCTTTACTCTCCCTCCCTCTTTTCTGGTTTTCAATGTCTGATAATTTGAGACTGCTAGCTCCTGTTTGAGAGCACTGACAAAAACAGACCTGTAGAATACTTCTTGTCCCCAAATAGCCGGATTTTGAAAGAACTGACCCCCTCCACCCTTTCCACTTCCATTACTTATTTACAAGGACAAAACGTTTCTTCCTTTTTCATCTCCTCTGTCACACTGGCAAGTGTCACCAAAATTACATTTTCCTAGGACCAAAAAAGTCCTATGTGCAAATTTATTTCATCATCCTAGATCCTAAATTAGCACAACCTGCTCTTTTTTAAACTCACAGAATACCCACAATAAATGTCTATTTGACTTTCAGTATATGAGCGCTATTGGAATCCAATGTTTGTTATTTGACTGGGCCTCTTTCTTTGAACACTTCCTTGTCTGCCACTGCAAGAGGAACCAGGCATCCCTAATTGAAATACATTTTTTATGTAAAATACCCATCAGAAGTTCTAAGCAGTGAAAGTAAAAGTTGAGCTTAAAGTTGCTGCCTAATACCTTCATTTCAAAAAGGTTCCTACTGTCATTATGCCATCTCAGTGGCTGTTTTCTGCCACAGTCACTTATCACTGTTAGAGCTGATCAATGAAAATATTTTTTCCTCACTTCACTTGGGTGGGAATGGGTACACAGCTATAGACAGTGAGAGATCTTATCGGTTTGTTAGTGTTTGAGCGCTGAATCAGCTGCTTGCACTGAATGCTTCTCGGGGAGCTGAGAGTGTTTATGAGTGTTCTAAGGTCTGTGGGGGGCTGATAATATACATTGCAAAGCGCGATAGAGCTTGCTTTCGAGTGAGGATATGTGCTATACAAATGTTATTTATCATTATTTTTCCTTCAGCATGCCAAAACTGCATCAGCATGTTATGAGAAGTCATTCCTGTCAGACTAGTCAGAGCACACACAGGGATCATGTAACAGGCATGTTTATGGGCTGTGGGGATGGAAGGGGGAAGGGGAGGGGGGGGGTTACCTTGGCAGCCCTATCAAGAAGAGGGGAATTGAGTGAGGCAGGATTGAGCTGTCGATGAGAGTCGGGGAGATGGGGGAGGATGGGGGTAATGACAATATGCAGAATACAGAGAGGAACTTATTTGTACTTGGTTAATATTATACATGTATATTAGATATACATCATTGACATGTATATGCTCCCATTCCTACAAAGACCAACTTTAAACTAAGCCTCAAATTATTCTTGCCACAGGTTTTAAAATATCTTCTTGAAAAAAAAAAAAGAAAAACAACTGAAACTTACCCTATTTGACATTTAAAACATAGGAAACATTGGGTTTACCCACATATACCAAGAAACTATATATTTAAAGAAAAAAAAAAATAAATTAAAGCAATACAAAACAACCCCCCTCCCCCCCCAAAAAAAAAACCAACCAAACAACAAACAACAACTTCCCTAGTCTTCTCTAACTGGACGTAACCTGCACCTTCAGAGAGAAACACACCCTTCCCATAAAATATGTATAATAATATAAATGAGGAAAATAGTGTTATTATTCTAAAGCCATCTGCTGATACCACAAGCTTACTGCTACATGTCAACTGTAGTGAATGGGTACATATCATTATGAATATTTCTGTACAAACAAAAGGATAGAACAACCGGATTACACATTGTACTCTGTACTGGGGATTATGTTCATACATGTTTGTTTCTTCATAAGTAATAATGGAGATACAATGTCCCATATAAGATTCCAAGGGCCACACAAGACATTTATTCTATAAGTTCAGTCAGCCTACTGAACTAGAAGAAGAGGGGGTTACTTGAGAAAAGACCTGTTGTCGATTTATCTATTTGTACTTCAACAACTTTCTTTTGAAAGGAGTTTCATTTTTTAAAACTCTTCATGGTTCAAGAAATGTAATGAACATTAAATAAATTGTGAGTTATGCATATTTTAAGGAACGTTGAGGACACAAGTTCTTTCTTAATTAATCAAAATGTTGAGTTACAAAATTCAAGAAAGGTTTAAAATGTCTACGGGCTTGCCCACTTTTTCAGATAATAAAACACATTATCTCCCACATGCGCCTTTTAAAAAGCAGTTTCTTGACATCGACACTTATTGATAGAAATCCAAGTATAGCATAGGTAAAGAGCTGTAACAACGTCTTCCATGCTCTGGGGAAGCTCCACAACCAAGAAGCCCAAGAAAGAAAGTTGTTGCAAGCAAAAATCAGCCTATGTGTGGAGCTGCCAGTGTGTGAGCGTGTGTGACCTCTGAAAGACCTGCTCTGTACAGCCAGCAGCTAGTATGAGAATCCTTATACGTTTGGGTGGCTCACTTGATCGGCAGAATTCCTGGTTTCGCTGTGCTGGGACAATCGGCCAAACCGCTGGTCTAGGTCTGACATATCTACGATGGGCTCGTACTCAAAGGTGCCCGGGGAAGGAGTAGCTGCCTGCACATGACATTGATGAAGTGTTTAACATCCAAAGCTGACAGAATTATTATGTGTTCGACATGGTGCGGACAGTGAGACACGTCCTGTTAGTGGAGGTGGATGATGGACGGGCATGCTGAAAATTGAGGACATCTCGGTCACAACAGACATCTGGTGAGATGAGCTAGCTGAAGGCTTGACCAACACGAAAGCAGTGTTAATCACAGTGTCAAACAACAGAGACTTCCGTGACAAGATTTTGAAAGACATGAGTCATGAAACTGATGACAAAAAAACGACAACACAATGAACTACCAGTAAAGAGGAATCTACTCGGTGACAGAAATGAGAGTGAGAAGCATGAAAAAACTACATAAAAATGAAACAAGGAACAGCTTTCATTAGTGACTACCTCTGGCTATTTAATTTCATACATCCCTTTCCAAAAAGATACATAACAGTAAATATGAATTCAACTCTTGTCTGAAACAAAAGTAACAATAAATAACAGAACAACATCTACAAATACTGTTTTCCATGATATACTATTCCGATTGGGTTTTTTTTGGTTTTTTTAAAAACATTTTTCTTCAATTTTGTAGTAAAACATACTTACACAAAAGAAAAACATTTTCAAGGAACCACCCCCGACCCTCCAATGAAAAGAATAATCAAAACAAAAAAATGCTACAAAATGCAACAAATCAAAATGTAAAACAAACAGCTGAGGATAATAATAAAAAAGAGAGGTGAAAACATCAAAAGAGGCGGTATGATACAATGATGTAAATAGACAGACAGAACAACTGCTGCTGAACATGCACAATTCTCTTCCACTCTGACCATCAGCATAGAACTCGCGATGATCTAGAGTTCACTTAACACAATTAATAATATAACATAGCTGAGAATGTAATCTAATCTTTACCCATTACTTCGAGTCCCATTTAAAAATTGATCCATTTAAGAGAATTGTGACACGTCTAAAAAAAAAAAAAAAAAGAAGGTAAAAATGACATTTTGCAGAAATAGGTAATGGCTACAAAAGCAGTTTCTAAGAGTTTGGAAAGAAAAAGGGCAGCAAAACATTGAACAAAAATAAAATGCAACAGCCTACAAGCTGAGGGAGTAGGTAAATAATGCAACACAAAATTGTTACAGACAGCAGAAGTCCACAAGAAACAGAAGAAAAGGAATTCACCTTGGAGAAGCACTGGCTTTTAATGAATGTGGCCTAGTAGAGAAAGCAAAAGTCGAGAAAATCATCTATAATAAGGATGGATCAAGCAAAACATGTTTGTTCTGAGTAAGCATAGGACTAGCTTGCAAAACTAAACAGTAAAAGTAAGGGAAATGCTTAAGGGGGGTAGGCATGTGGTCCTTTTTCCGTGCTCTCAGTTAACTTGCACAGCACTCACTGGGTCTACATCACCCTCCATGCTACAGCGACTTGCAGGAAAGTCATGTCATAAGCAAAGGCATAGTATCAAGAAATCATTATTTGTCTGTACATATGTATGGCACATAAACAGCTCTATGGGGGTCGAAGCATACGACAAGACAACCAACTTGAAATTTGATGTGCTCGTTCAAACTCTGGATTAGTCACACCACTCGTGAAATGCATGGGGGTCACTGAAATTACTACAAGGAGGGGGTAAATCACAACACTTTAAAAATTGTGCTCTTGAAAAAGTTTCAGGAGGAAGAAGTAGAATTAATCAACTAGATTTGGGGGGAAAGGGGAGTGGTGCACGAGCTGGACTCACCTCCTCCTTAGCATGCGGCTTGCGCCGATTCTTGGGTGTGTTTGTTGGGCCATCCCATTCATGGTCCTGTCTGTGACCAGGGCCCCCACGACCTCTGCCCTTGTGCTCTGATTTGGAGTTGGTCAAATCTGACATGTCCACGATGGGTTCATAGTGTGAAGAATCTCGAAATTCCTGGAGAAATAATATTTGTGTTGAGTTGCAGTACACTGCGTTTTGAGCGACTAAAATGAAGCCATCAACACAACAACGAACTTTAAGTGCAGGGGAAAGAAGCAAGACAAATAGACAGAAACATACATATATATATAAGTGGGAAAGCAAAGAAGTAGGACCTACCAGTGCTACCTCCAACCACCAGCATGACACTTGCAGCATTTCAGTGCAACAGATTAAGATTATAAATAGTAACAACACAAACATTTAGAGATAAACTCGAACAAAGGTGTATATCACACCACAGATCTGGTCCATCACTGACAAGTAAATGTAACCATACATGTACATTCAGCATTCAATCTTGTTCTTTGTTTAAGTAGAGCTTTTGCGGTGCTCGCAACTGCATAAGGTCATATGAGCGCCAGAAGATTAGAGGTGTTACAAGAGAGTAACACGCAAAAAAGGAGGGGAGATAAAGATGATAGATGTTGATAGGAAAGAAGGAGCAAACCAAACCAGAGCACCCGCCAACCACCCCCATTCAATCTTGACTACAGGAGAGCTTATAAACACTGTAAAGTAAATTGATTTTCCAAGCCGTAACACATGCATAATAACAATGACCAGATATATCCCCCCCCCCAAAAAAAAAAATTATTTTTTTTAAATTAACCTCTACTAAAGACTTTCTTTTCTCTGAGAACTGCCTACACAAATCTAAAAAAATATTGATGAAAACAATGATAGAAATATTTACTCTCTCTCACTCGTCCATCGTCTCAGTACACTTTATAGACTTCTCTTTTCCAGTTGTGAGATCCCTAAGACCCACCACAAAGCATACAAGCATACATCACATACAAAGAAAATGAGGATGATAGATATTTAAAAGGAAAGAACTAAAAGCAGGACAATATTCCTTAAGCCTTTCTTCATGGCGAGTTGCCAAGACAATTGCAACATTTAACAGGGAAAAGATTAGTTTTACATAGAGTTTTATGGTACTTGCACCACAAATAGGCCTTATAAGAGCCGAACATTAGAAGTGATACTAGAGAGTAACATATACAAGACAAAGAAAAGAAGGAAAAGGGCTGAGGATGACATATGTTCATACGAAAGAAGGAGCAAACCACACCAGAGAGCTCGCCAACCACTCAAAGCAAAAAGATTAGAAGTAAAGCAACTCTGAAAAGAAATAAAGGAAATACATCAAATATAAATGCCTGCAAGTTAAAATGGTAGACTTTGACGGGCCACTGCCTGTTCATCAAGAACACATCACATTGGACACACATACTTCTATGATGAAAGAAACAATTAACAAAATACCACTGAAGACTTGGGTCTCTCTCGGGCAGGTCTGTTAGCCTCTTTTGTGTGAGGTTGACCTCTCCCACGACCCCTTGGCTTTGGTGCCCCCTCTGCAGGGAATGTCTGAGGAAGGAATAAGAACATTTTCTAAAATAAAACACACAATGATAAAAATGGTTATTCATCATTTGGCACTATTAAAAAATGACACATATTTTTTTCTAGTCTTGGTAAAAAAAATACACAGCACTTACAACACAATATGGTAATAGAAGCGCTGAAGATTAGAGGTCAAAAGACATCACAGAGGTTGAAGCATATATTTGAGCTGCACTTCTTTATAAAGAGAGTTGCATCTCCTCTAGGCAGGACTTCGGCCAGCTCAGTTTGCAAAACAGTATTTTTAAAAACAAAGCAAACCAGTTCTTCAACTACATAATTTGTGTTGGAAAGAGTTTTACAGCGCTTGCAACTGCAAACAGTCATATGAGCGCACAGGACACAGGTTGTACACATTTAAGCCTTCTCACTTTTGTAGGAAATGATTAAATTTTGAATTTTGCCTGGGTGTAAGCCGAAGCCTACTCTTATCGATTTAATGACCACCAGGGGATCTTTCATGTGCACAACTTGCACACGGGACCTCCAAGATTTTTTCGTCCTTACTAGACAAAGCAAGGTGTTCAATATTACCTACCCTAAGATGAGGGGGTGTGGCTGAAAGACAGCAGTGAGAAATGAGTTAGTTTTAGTAGAGGTTTTACGGTGCTTGCAACTGCATAAGGTCATATGAGCACCAGAAGATTAGAGCTGTTACAAGAGAGTAACAAACATAAAAAAGAAGTAGGGGAGATAAGGACGATAGATGTTTCATAGTAAAGAAGAAGCAAAACCCCACCAGAGCACCCGCCAACCACCCACTGAGAAATGAGTAGTAGTAGAAAAAGTGAGGAGCCCCGAAAAGCGGGGAAGGATGCAGAAAGTGGAGAGGAAAGCAGATGAAAGAACATGACTAGAGAGCAGGAAAGGAGGTGAAAGGCAGGAGACAATTTTAAACAAGAAAAGTTTGCACCACTGTCAGGTTTCGAATCTAGGATTTATTGAATGAGAGGCGAACACCGTACCTCAAGACCATGAAAACTAGAAAGAAAAATTACCGACAAAATAAATCTCCAAATTCTGTAAGAAAGACTTTACACTAAACCAAGAAAGCAGTAAAACAGGCACATCTTTCCCCTTAGTTTGATAAAACAAGCCCCCCCCCAAAAAAATATACTACTGTAAAAGTTGATACTAGAGTGGTGAAATGAGGCAAGAAGCAAAATACTCAGTCACAGCAAAGAACATCTCATCCATAGTCTTCTTTTTTGGCTATTGAAGAGCATGGTGGGTGACAGGAGACTTCACTTCACACAAAAATTAAATAAACAAATCGATAAAAATACAAAGGCACAGAACTCACTTTACTGTCAACAGCCTTCACTGCAATCCCAGCATCTTCTGCCTTTTTTTTATCAGCTTCTATCATCTGAAATAACACAAATCCGCATAATACAGTGACGCATAACAGAAAACTTTAAATCTTTTTTTTTTTTAAAGTAGAGGTTTTACGGCGCTTGCAACTGCATAAGGTCATATGTGCGCCAGAAGATTAGAGGTGTTACAAGAGAGTAACAAACATAAAAAAAAGAAGGGGAGTTAAGGACGATAGATGTTTGATAGGAAAGAAGAAGCAAACCACACAAAAGCACCTGCCAACCACCCACGAAAACTTAATCAAAAATATTTTCAAAAATACCCCCCCCCCCCCCATAAAAAAAGTCCCCTCCGCCCGAGAAAAAAAAAAGCCTTATGCCTCTAAAAACATTTCGTTTTACGTACTGTACATACAAGCTTCCCAATGAAGACACAGCACAACAGCAATACATCTGCATACTGCAAGTACTTTAAAACTTTTACAAGAAAAAAAGAAAAAAAGAGCCCAAAACAACAACAAAAGACTTAACACCCACACTTTCAACCAGTTTTACCCCTCCTTTTGCTTGAAAATTGTATGTTACACTCAAGTAACACATCTCTATTTCTCAGCATCTTCAGTGGCACTTATATGACCTGATTGTGTTGCAAGTGCCGTAAAACTCTTCCTAGAAAATCCTTTTAAAAAGTGATAGGAATCCTTCTCACCTGGTGCCTCTCACTGAGGGCTTTATTTCGCTGCCGGATCATGTCCATCTTCTGTGACAACAACGCCTCCCGCTCCTCCTTGGTCAGGAAGTCCAGGTTCACGTCTGTTGTTGCCTGCACAGATACAAAAGAAACCAATGTTTTGTTTTAGTAAGGTTATACGGAGCTCGCAACTGCATAAGGTCATAGGAGCGTCAAGGGGTGGATGTCAACAGAGAAGTCCTCACAGGGAATCAGACTTGCTCCGCTCACCTCTCTAGCCTCAGCAGCACAAAGACCGCTTCGACTATCAAGGCACCCCGGAAATAGTGGGTCAAAAGGGCGTGACAAACACACAAAAGAAGTAGAGGAAAATGACGATAGTAAGGATTAGGAAAGAAAAAGCAGCAGTTCCCTGTTGTAGTTCAGGCACAATTATGAGCATGACAATGTTAATTCAGCCCATTTACAATTCTACTGTGCACTAGAACGAGAAATGTCCTCCCTTTGGGAATGGCCTAAAGACACTTCAGTCAGTGGCACCGCAGGGGGGGGGGGGGGGGGGGTAAGAAGCCAATACTAATGTTTAGTTTTAGTAAGAGTTCCTCGGCACGTGCAACACAAAAAGATAGAAGTGCCAAAGAATAGATGTAACAAGAGAGTAACGCACACAATAAAGAAGGAGGAGAGATAAGGGTGATAGGAGTTTGATAGAAAAAAAGGAGCAAACCACACCAGAGCACCCGCCAACCACCCACAACAGTAATGAAGACTCAAGACAAACCAGCACAATGAGAAACAAGACCACAACACACAACACGACACCCCCCCTCCATTCCTTCAAGAAAATTCTTAACCCCCCCCAAAAAAAAAGAAACAAAGAACGACCAAGAGAAACAAAACTAAAAACAAAGAAAAGCAGAAAATGAAACAAAAACAAAACATGTTTTGTTTCAGTAGAGGTTTTACGGCGCTCGCAATGTCCAGACAATATCCATTTTGTGCTAGGGGAAGGAAAAAAGTGAGGCTGACTGACAGAAATAACTGAGTCAAGGTCTAGAAACAGAACCTTTCAGCGGCAACATTTTTTGTACTAAGTACAATCTCCGCATTTCAGCTGGGGTGTTGAACCCCAGTCAGCATGGGCTGGCTTTGACACGTAAAACAGCCTGCCTCCTAAATATGTTGAAAGGGTGTCAAACCTCTTATTGTGTGTGTTGCAGAACCGTGTTACGTGCTGGAGCCCCACATAGTGGCTTGGGACACTAGGCTAGGGACACTAGTGTCCCAACACTTGAAATCACTTTCCAGTTTACTTGTCTACTACTACTGGGACAAAAAAAAAACCCAAAGCCAGACGATTTAAGCTAACATTCAACAGAAAAAACAACGAATTTGACATCTGTTTTGAAAGATGATAAAATCTTGAAAAAAAAAGAAAATTCGAATTTTTACAAGTTTCCTCAAAACAGTATTTCTTTTAATAACTCATTTTCAACATGCTCTCATAAAAGCCTAATAAATCTACGCCATAATATAATATGCTCACAATGTTGATCCACGTCTAGTTTAGTGTGAGCAAAAAGAAGCAAGAAGCACGTCGACATAATAATGGTCATTTATTCCAAAAGTAAGACAGACAGAAACAAAAGGGAAAGTAAAGAAATAGGACCAACCAGTGGCACCCTTAAACCACCCGCAGACACACACACACACACACACACACACACACACACACACACACACAGAGAGAGAGAGAGAGAGAGAGAGAGAGAGAGAGAGAGAGAGAGAGGGGGGGAGAGAGAGAGAGGGGGGGTGAGAGAGAGGGGGGGTGAGAGAGAGACAGAGACAAAGTGAGAGAGACAGACAGACAGACAGACAGACAGACAGACAGACAGACAGACTATAATAAATAGCATTTGCATAGCGCATATCCCCACTCGAAAGCAAGCTCTATGCGCTTTACACTATATTATTACCCCGGCAGACCATAGAACACTCAGAACCATTGTCAGCTTCTTGGGAAGCATGCAGCGCAAGCAGCTGGTTAAGCGCTCAAACACTAACAAACAGACAAGATATTTCACTATCTATAGCCGGGTACCCATTTTCACCTGGGTGAAGTGGGGAAAATTCGTGTAAAGTGCCTTTCCCAAGGACACAACGCCGGGCCCGCGGCTCGAAACCCCGAACCCGCAAGCTCACGATTACGAGTCCGGTAGCTTAACCACTAGGCCACAGACAGACAGACAGACAGACAGACAGACAGACAGACAGACAGACAGACAGACAGACAGACAGACAGACAGACAGACAGAGTATAGAGACGGTTGAAGCAAGCATGCCCATGTTAAACCAATCGGCACATCATATTATAAAAAAGGGATCTGCTACTGTAATGAAAGTACGAAACAACAAAATCAAATATGCCAGCTGTAAGTGGAGGGGCCATAAAGCCTGTCCTTTTTACCGGTTTTCTTTTCTTTGTATAACCCTTAACACCTAGCAGTGTCGAGCAATGGCGAACTCACGTCCCTGCCAGGCCACACACAACAAAGCATAATGTTGGTTACAAGAAGTGTCTCTCATTTGTTGGGATTTTTAAAATGAAAATGTTTTTTTATGCCCACATCGACACAATTTAGATCATTTAAGGCATCCTGGCAAAAAGACCGAGACTCTCGATAAAAAAAATTCTCCCCACTCAGGAACCGAACTGGAGTCTCCTGACGCGACAGCGAAGCGCCTAATTGCTAAATCACAGTCCCCGGCTTCTCGTTTCAACTATATTTCATAGCATACACGCTGTTTTAACAAAATGGGTTTTGAGTTTGGGCAAAGAAAAGCACATAAAAAAACGGACATGAAGTGCCAGCTTCAATTGCTTCTAAATACTATTGTGACAGAAAATGAAAGTCTGTGGTTATTTTTATATTTGAATAAGCACAGGTGAATCGACCAAACAAAGTTCAACAGTTCAAATATCTAAGATACATATTTAAAAACCCGAAAGCTGGTGTTAAGAATAATTTCATGAAAGGAAAAGAAATAAAAGAAGGTAGTGCCTGTATGAAATCCGATAGTGCAAGTGTAAGGGCATGTGTTCAATTTTATATGAGACTGACAGGACGGAGCAAAATTAAATGTGTTGAGAACCTTGTTTAGTTTAGTTTTAGTAAGTTTTATGGCACTTGCAACACAATAAGGTCATATAAGTGCCGAAGATTAGAAGTGTTACAAGAGAGCAACAAACACAAAAAAGAAAGAGGGGAGATAAAGACGATAGATGTTTGATATGAAAGAAGAAGCAAACCACACCAGAGCACCCGCCAACCACCCACTGAGAACCTTGGAAAATCCATACAACTATCTGAGTTCAAGAACACCCAGTTTGGGATTTGAACCGTGGACAATTGTTCTTTAGTCCAGCATGATACCAGCTTAGCTGAGCAAACAGAGCACCTTCTCAGTAATAAAAACAACGAGAAAGAGACAAATGCAGTTGAATAGACACCAAGGCCTTGAATAATACATTGCTCTCAATAGAAACACAAGGTAAAAGAGGCACATGTAGATCAAGAACAACTTGGAACCAATGGGTGACGGAGAAAAAATTGGTTTAGTTTAGCTATAGATTGGTCAGAGGTTGACGGCACTTGTTGTAACACACTTGATCCATATACGTGCCAAAGCCCAGAGGTTTTAAAAGAAAACAACATACAAAGAAAAGACGGAGGAGAGACAATGACAACAGAAGTTAAGTTTGGTAGAAAAGAAGGAGCAAACCACATGAGAGCACCCGCCAACCTCTCACAAGATAACGATAAACAGTATCAGTGCAGACGAAGAAGAAGAAGGGAAAGAGAGAACAAACCATATCACATAGCCCGCCAACCACCTACAAGACAACTGTACACAGTACAAGTGTAAACAACGAAGAATAAGGCGCGTCATTAAAGCAGTAAGAGGAAGAGCTCGAAACAGCGGCGCACTCTCCCGTAATGATCTCCACGCCAGAGTCCGGTATGTGGAGCTTTCAGCTGTCAGCAACGCAGGTACAGGTAGCTGTGTTTTTTTTAGTTTTTTTCAAACTGCATTGTACCTCTGTACAGGCCACAACATCACCAGAGTGCCAAAATCTCCGCCAACAGTTGCACGATCCACCCCCCGGCGCCCCAACCTATTCAGTGGGCATGGCTCCCCGGGGAGAGAGACCCACATGCCACACATTCCTGAGGCAATTGAGATGATCGATAAATGTCCCGGCGGATTCGCCGGGTTGGCCGGTTCCCTCTTCTCCCTGGCTTAGGATACGACACATGATGTTGTCCTCGTGTTGTAGTTCACGGCAAGTCGGGATGATTATAATGGGTATACATTGTATATCGCCATGAGCTAATTATAAAGGAGGTCGTAAAAGTGGAAAGTAAACGTTTAGTTTTGTTTTAGTAAGACTTTCATGGGACTTTGCAACACAAATAGGCTATAAAGTGTAACAGAATTACACTTTTGCAAAAAGGAGAGTTAAAAAGGATAGATGTCTGATAGAAAAGAAGGGGCAACCCACACTAGAGCACACGCCAAGCATCCACGAAAAAAATGTAGTTTTAGTTTAGTAAGAGCTTTACAGCACTAAAAACACAGTAAGGTCATAACATAAGTGCCGAAGAATAGAGGTGTCACAAATACAAAAAGAAGGAAGAAAGATAAGGAGGATCGATGTTTGATAGGAAAGAAGAAGTAAACCCACACTCCAGACCACCCACTAAACACCCATCAGACGAAGTAGACAGAGCAGGGGTCATCTGTTAATCAATAAAGCACTGAAGGTACGTCCCCGTAGACTGGGTTCCTCGTCTGTTTCCATCTATTAGAAGTAAGCTAACGTGGGGGTGAACGCAGCCTCGCCAATTAATTATTAATGGACTGTAGATCACAGGACAGCGCCCACCCATCGTCCATGGGTATGAGGCAGTATGGGAAAATAGCATACTGTACAATAAATGTAGTGTGGGGCGGAAGACACGGGAGCCATCGATTTGGGGGGGGGGGGGGAGATTGATAAAATCTAATGCGTAAAATTCCAAAGCTTTAAGGTCTGCTGTGATCTTACGGAGGGTTAAATGGTTAATAATAGGACATTTCGTCATATAAAAAAAGTCCGGACTGGCCCAAAGAGCAGATGACACACAGCACGTCGTAGCCTGGTGGTTCTTACATAATAAAACATTGGGATTTTTTGGGGGGAAAGAGGGAGGGGGTGGGGTATTTACCTGTCTTGGAAATTCGTCATTATCAAGATTCGTTTTCTGTAAAGGGGACAGAGCAAATTTTTAGTCCTTCACTACTTCATATTCACTACAATTTACTTCTCCGTTGCCCTGAATGCTTCGTCCAAACAGGTGATGCTATCTCAATAAACATCCCGGCTCAGTGTTCTCACAATGTTTAAAAAACAACAACAAAACAAAACCAAAAAAACACCAACACCACAAATGCTCCTACACGAACGCAAACAGACACACGCCATTAAACAGGGTCCACCTGTAGCTACTAAAAAAACGCGATTGCGCGCGCGCGCACACACACACACACACACACACACACACACACACACACACACAAGCACACACTTAAGACATACAACGAAGAGCGCATTAGAAAAAAAGTTTCATACTGCAGACTTACTAAGAAGAAAAGGGCTGCAAATACTCGGATTTATTTGCAGAAAACCCACTTCAATTGCGTATGGCAGTGAAAAAAATACATAATAACAAAATGAAATAAACACTTTTACATAATTTAAAACTATTTAGATCTAGAACAACGGGATCTTTAGTAGAAAAATATATAAATAAATAAGATTAAAATATTAAAAAAAATAGCAAACAAACAACAAGAGAAGCAAAGTAAATATAAAATCTGATCTACAGAATCCAGGTTGCCCTCGGTTTTTGGCTTGGATGGTCCAACACAACTGGTAGGTACTGCTTCTTTTCTTTTCGTCTGTCGTTTCTGTGTGCCTAATTTGCTTTGATTTTTGTTTACCCCGGGTTAACTATTTAGGCAGTCATCGTGTCCACACACTCCTCAATCCTCATTGCCAAATCCAAACTAAGACACGAATACTGATCACGACAAGAACACACACACACACACTCACACAAACACCTATTACTTACAATCTTAATACGTACTGAGACACTGACACACGTGTGTGTCTGCGTGTGTGTGTGTGTGCCTGCCAACACTACAAAATGCCTGCCAATACTGAAGACAGCTGTGGCGTTTACCCATCGATCTCACTGTGCATGCCACAGACGCACAGAAGTCACAGATGTTTTATCATTTGAACATGCAATACGGCTTTCTTCTTGCAAGCCAAGACTACGGCGTCCTATTATCTTCAAGTGCATATTATTCTGTTGTCTGGTCCGATATAATTATGATATACGTTTAATGCCCGCTTCGACCTCAGTAGGTTTTTTAAAAATGAGAGAGACAGGGAGAGACAGACAGAGAGAGGCAGACAGAGAGAGAGAGAGAGAGAGAGAGAGAGAGAGAGAGAGAGAGAGAGGAGAGAGGAGAGAGAGAGAGAGAGAGAGAGAGAGAGAGAGAGAGAGAGAGAGAGAGAGAGAGAGAGAGAGAGAGACGTATAGGACCTTCATTCTAAACACATGACAGGACAGAGCCAAGAGGGCCGATAATAATGAAAGCTCAAAGATTAATAGAAAAGAATGCCCCGATCGGAAATGAAATCAGGGACACCCGCATCCCCACAGTCCGGCACGTTGCCGACTGAGCTCACTGCGCGCCTCTTGTTCAAGGAAAGGTTTATTTTTAGTTCAAGTTTAGAGTTATAAGGTACTTGCAAACAAGTATGTCATATTAGTGCCAAAGATTAGAGGTGTCACAAGAAAAGAGTAACATACAATTGATGAATTGATAAAAGACAGAGGAGAGATAGGGAAGATACACGTTCGATTGGAAAAAAGGAGCATCCCCCAACCAACGTTCTTTGTAAGCAAGGAACACATACTAATTCCGACACCAAAGAACCACAGGGTAATTCAATCCATTCTACCAAGGGATCTATTCTATGTATCTGTTTACAATTATATGAAGGAAAACCACGTTGAAACCTTCCCCGGCCACACACAAACACACACACAAACACACTTTCCGCCACTCAGCAAACGGGTCCGTACATTTGACAAAAACACACTATCTTATCATTAGGTCGATATTCTTTTATTTCGTTAAGAACAGCTAGATCTAGTTGTTTCGCGTTTTACAAAACAAAAAACAAACAAACCCAGTCAAACGCACAAAAGACCTGCTGCTTCAGATTACTTTAAAAAAAAGAAGTTTTCACAACCCCATCCACACAATTTCAGTTTGGACCAAGGAGCTTAGAACTTTTAATCTCCTTGGTTTGGACGCGGGGGTCCGATTCCGCCTGTCGGGTCCAACCCCGGTTGAGAGGGATACAACAGCACAGCAGCAAGAGTAGACCGAGATACTCGTAAAAAATTCTCCCCACTCGGGAATCGAACTCGGGTACCCTGCATGCAAGCAATAGCGAGGCCCCCAACCACAACACCACATGTGCTGCTTGTTTCAGATGAACAATACAACAATTTCAAGAACAAATTAATGTTAACTGACGTTGGCGACAATAAAGGGCCGATAACAACAGACTTGAGACTCACCGTTACAGCGGACTTTGGCCGGGCAGCCATGTTGAGCTATCTCTTTCTTGGCCTTGCAGACAAAGGCAGTAGTAGTAGCAGCACAGCAGTGTTAGAGGCAAAAGCTAGGCTTCCTTTCCCCTCTGGCACTGTGCTGGCTTGTGAGAGGTACGATGATGGCCCACTGCTGAAAGTTTTCTGAAACGAAACAGGGAAAAATAAATTAAGAAAAAAAAAAGTTACACATGGCCATGTCAAGTTCTTCATTCATTGTTATCTTTCACGTGATTGGACCCTTTTATACAGCTTCTGGTATTAAAAATACAACAAAACAAAAACAATAAAAAGGAGTTGTGTGTGTGTGTGTGTGTGTGTGTGTGTGTGTGTGTGTGCGCGCGCGTATGTACGCGTGTGTGTTTGTGTGTGTGCGTGCGCGTATGTACGTGTGTGTGTGTGTGTGTGTGTGCGCGGGCGTATGTACGTGTGTGTGTGTGTGAGTGAGTGTGTGAGTGTGTGTGTGTGTGTGTGTGTGTGTGTGTGTGTGTGTGTGTGTGTGTGTGTACGCACGATAAAGGGACGGGGGTTTTGTTGCAGAAAGATGGCGGAGGGGGGTGGGAGGATTTCGATTCGCCAACATAGCCTCAGCCTGATACAAATATACAAACACTATCATTTCTATAATATGTTCTCTTAAACTTTAAACGATGCACACAGTGCCAATGTTATGCCTTTGTCAGAGTCACGGCCAACCAGATTTTTTCTTCGTGGAAGTGGCTAATGGTTCTATTTTGGCATAACACGACCGTCTCGCGACCTTAACCCCCCACCCCCCTAAAAACAAACAAACAAACGTGTCTGATTTTGAAAGTCAGTCTTAACTTACAAGAGAGTGCAAATTGTGAAATGGAAGAGGCCTTAGCAATATTATCTGGTTATTTAAACGGCATGACGTCCGCTGTAGATCTTCCCTACCATAAGATTAGTGGAGTGGCTGGAAGAAAGCAGTAAGAAGGAGCTAAAAGGTAGCAATAGAAAGGCTGCAGAAAGAGGAGCCCAGAGGAGGGGGCAAAGAGGTGAGGGGGTGGGTGCAAAAAATTGGAGACAAAAGCAGACGATAGAACATTGTTAGAGAGCAGGGAAGGAGGGGAAAGGAGAACTTTTTTTTTTAGAGAAGAAAAGTTTCCGTTACTAACCGGATTCGAGCCCGGGACACGAAAATATATTGGATGAGAGGCGAACACCTTAACCTCAAGGTCATGAGAGCTCCAAGTTACACGACTACAGGTCTGGTAGCTTACAAGACAGTAGTCACAAAACAAAACGATAAATTATGTTTTACAGGAAAGTGGGAGGAAAGATCACAACAAAGCACCCGCCAACCGCCCACACCTGTGACATAATTTGCAACACACGTGGCTTGGAACAATGGTATAAATCCCCTACTGCGTGGAAAGAGTTAAAGGGACACTGACCAGTAGCAATGACTGAAGTAGTAATGGGAAAGGAAATTGATAGCTGGACAGGGGAATCCGCGACACGCACACACGCGCGCGCACACACACACGCACACACGCACACACACACACACACACACACACACACA
>NW_004797305.1:2161961-2164420 GCF_000002075.1 Aplysia californica
TAAAAAAAGAAGGAGAGGAGATAAAGACTATAGATGTTTGACAGGAAAGAAGAAGCAAACCACACAAGAGCACCCGCCAACCACCCACAAAAGGAGGAAAGTTAAGGACGATCTGATGTTTGATTGGAAAGAGAGGGCAAACAACACCACAGCAGAACCTATAAGATACACCTTCCAACCATCCCTACGTCTACACACTTTCCACGTTTCACGATTTCTCGTGCCAGCTTGTTACATAATACGTCTAGGCCTATGACTAATTTCTGGGACGAACATTATTATGTTTGTATGAGTATAGAGAAAAGAAAAGCTGAACATCAAAACAATAATGTATCATTTAGCAGATCGGGAGAAGTACAACAGACAGAGAGGGGGGGAAAAACCCAACAACACAGGGAAAGAAAAAGAACTAGGGCCTGCCTATCAGTGGTGCCCTCCACCCACCCGCCGGGTCGAATATACACGGTTAATTACAGTGTTATCTTATCAGGAACGTCAAGTGCAAGAATACACGGCTGCTACTATGTTGACGTTACGGATAAACATTTTATTTTTAAAAAACGTGAGACTTCTTAAAGAAAAGCGTCCCAGTTCAGATAAAGATAACAAACTGGCATAACAGAATCAGACAAAAATAACTAAGTGTTGGATAAAAAAGTTGTTATTGGGGATTGCCTTGTTAGTGAGACAACTTCCTGGGCCTTCAGCAAAATGTGGTAAGGTGGCCAGTTCCTTCCCACGCCGCCTTTACTTCCCCAACTCAAAGTCAGGTACCCATAACTGCTAGGTGGGAAGGATGGGGCGAAAGAAAAACCGTGTCCGAACCGAGGCTCGAACCCGGACTTTCCGCTTCAGAGACGAGGGCACTAACCACTCCGCCGTCACACCCTCAGTGCTGGATAAGGAAAACAAAAAAGCATAACACTACCTTCTTCCTTTGAAAAAAAAAGTAAAAAAGGAATAAACACCCCCTCCAAAATAAATAAAAAACAAGCAAACCCCAAAACAAAAACAAACCTATTAAAACAGCAACACAAAAGCGACAGCCAACTGGTCATCTGCTCCCTAAGAACTGATAAATGCTCATAATATCAATTATTTTATCGATGGGGAGTTCACGTCTACAAATCTGTCAGTTAAACAGTCAATACCACAGACAATACCCAAAGGACACAGATCTATCCCGACACACGAGAAAAAGTGAGACAAAGTACGCCTCCAGGGGCCGCACTCCAACCATCCACACTACCTGCACAGACTACGACACCCAACACTTGGCATCGTACGTTAAAAGAAATACCCTTTAAAACGGGTGTGTGTTCCCACTTAACTATCACATTATACACGTGTACATGAATTTGAACAACGTATCTTTAGCTACAAGTACTTCAAACGTTGTAACTTTCAAAGTAAAAACCTAACCGTGCTGGGAACTCATACGAACACAACCAACTTGTGTCTCGCGCGCTCACATGACCTTTTAAGCAGTTGTTGGCGCCATAAAACTTTTACTAACAGACACAAATACGACCTCCAAAAGACCAACATAAGTGGATGGACAGACGTAACAAATCAGACAATCCCAGTTGCCCATTCGTCAACTGGGTAATCGAATAAAACGTCACACGAACCAGTAACGGTCAAAACAGAACACTCACAGGCCAAAAACTCATAAAAACAACATCCATAAACCAATCAGAACCCTTATTCGTAATACCCGTGTTGGTTTTAGTCAGTTTTACATCACATGTAGCGCAATCAGGTCAAACATGTGCCGATGTTAAGAGGTGTTACAAGAGTAACGTACAAAGAACATAAAGGGTTAAGAAAGAGAGATGTTTGATACTAGGCACCACACAAAAGCATTGGCTGACCATTCGCTACATGAAACATAATAATATGACTGTAATGTACAATACCCTATCATAATACGGTACAAAGATGAACGCTATAAACCGTGGCTGGCTGGCGGATGCTCTGGTGTGGTTTACTCCTTCACACATATATTATCCTTATCTCTCCTCTTTTGCTTTGTGTGCTGTTATCTAGTAACACCCCGTATCTTCGGCACCTATATTACCTAATTGTGTAGCAAGTACCGTGAAACTCTTACTAAAACTTAACTAAACGCTACCAATCACACTAGATTCGCGCGCATTACACGGAAACAAGTCCGAAATGTTCAAACCAGAGCACGTGTGAAGCCGGCGAAAACAAACACAGGGGAGTCCGTTCGAGAGCAGTCCACAAGTCACCAGTTGCTCAGCCCACGAGCCACGAGTGACTGCCGGACTGTTGTTAGCAATGCCCAGGAGACACACGGCCTGTGCAGCATACAGGTCACACGACAGCATTATAAATAGCAACCCTGTTTGTCTCGACTAGCACGCGACACATACACACACACACACACACACACATTCATGCATCGTTACTCTACTCTGCCCGACACCAACGAG
>NW_004797305.1:2168455-2169980 GCF_000002075.1 Aplysia californica
TGTATCAAAGTAACAAAGGTCGTCAACATGAACGTGTGACAGAAGCGTCGCTCGTTCTCCGAGTGGTAGCGACCCATGTGTTTGTTTTAACATGGCACTCGGTCTTCTTCGTCTGATACATTTCTTTTTATTGTCACCCTTGTGCAAAATCAGCAACAAAATGAAAATTACAAACAAAATACAAACCACCACCACTTACAACAAAAAGAACAACAATGCGGCTACTTTCGATTGGGACCTCAGGTGGGAATGGTTTGTTTTCTTCATCTTAATCATTCCTGCCTAAGACGGCCACCTGTCTTATACGGCCACTTTTCTCCTTGACAATGGGTGACCGTTTTACACAGGTTTGACTGTATGTCACATTAGTGCCGAAGACTGGAGGTGTCACAATGGAGGAACACACACACACACACACACACACACACACACACACACACACACACACACACACACAAGGAAGAGAGATAAGGACGATAGGTGATGGGAAAAAAGCCACCAACCACCAACAAAATATATAAAAAAAACCAACACACCAGTGAATGCTTTGACAACAGTTCAGAAACACCAAAAAGCAACACATTTCATAGTCATCATTGATAACAAAGGAACTCTCTAAAGAAACTTGCTCATATGACCTTATGCAGTCGCGAGCGCCGTAAAACCCTCTACTACTATAATTTAAAAAAAAAGAAACTTGCAATGAAATTACGTCATACAAGTGCCAAATATTAGAAGTGTTACAGTTACAAGAGAGTACCAACCTCGGCAGAGTAACCAGTTAAGATTTACCATATTACAGCTAACTTGTTCAGAGTTTTTGCACTGTCGGAAAAGAGCCTCATTTTGTCAGAAACAGTTACAGTAGAAGGAATTCCCCCACCCCCTCTAAAAAAAAAAGAACAAAGAACAAAAATCAAACAGACAAACAAAATATGACTTTAAAAACCCCTCTCAAAAACAAAAGCACACTCCCCTGGAGAGGAATACCACACCAGAGCACCCGTCAAAAAGGGATTTAAACACTTCACGATGTGTCTGGGAGAGAGAGAGAGAGAGAGAGAGAGAGAGAGAGAGAAAGAGAGAGACAGAAAGAGAGAGAGAGAGGGAGAGAAAGAGAGAAGGGGGGAGGGGTAGGGCTATTCTTTTGGACGTCACACTCAAACAGTGGGGCAGCTATCTGTATCCACCCTTCAAAGGACCTGCGCCGAATCAAGAAAAGTATTTTCGCAGCTGAAACAACCTGGATCAAACGCAAAATTACGCGACTAAAACACTCTCAATAAATAGAAAAAAAGAACTCAAGCAGGTTTTAAAATAGAATTCTAACTAAGGTCACAAGTGACTTAAGAAGGGACAGGTAGAACTAGTCTGTCAGTTGCGACAGGTAAACAGACCGGGCCAGTGATGAGTATCGCCGGTACGCCTCTTCTAGGAGGGTTAAACAAAAATCTCTCGCACCAGGACACATTCCATTCACATTCCCGAGCGTCGGAGGTGGATCTGTCTGACACCCCCCCCTCCC
>NW_004797305.1:2170510-2172127 GCF_000002075.1 Aplysia californica
CTGCAGCACAAGACTCTCGGGCTCCTCCCCCTCCCCCTCCCCCCTCCACACGCCCGCCAGGCCGACACGACCCCGTGGCTGAAGTAAGAAACACTAGGAAACCAATCATTATCGTGTTACACCACCCACGACACAGACTCCAGGCAGCATACACATCTACGTGGGCGATTTGTTTTCTTATCATCATTATTAAAATAGCATTGCCATTACTAACAACAAAACAATAAAATAATAAGTTAATAACAGTAATGGCAATGACGATAATAATACACTATAACGGGTTCCCGGTTGTTCTCGTCATTATTCGCAAATCACGTCTTGAAACTTGAAAGTTCATAAATTTTGCGTCAGCTTCTTGACGTGTGGATGTACTTGTCACCATTGAAATAAACTGTTCTGGAAACGAAAAAGAAGCATTGATGGTAGAGACGAACGTGACAAGAAGCATCACATTACGTTATCGTACGTAGTATTTTTTTTTTTTTCATATTTCACACCTCTAACTGTTGAAAAAGGCAAGAAAATATACAGGGTCGGTAACATTGTTCAGTTTTCTGTGTATAAGTAGACGAATTTTACGGCGGTCGCAACCATACACGGTCACGTGAGCGCGCAAAATTGTTAAAAGAATGAATTAATGTTGTATTCTGTTTTGGGATATATTTTGTTGACTTTTTTCGGGAGGAGGGGGTATTTTTTGTTTTGTTTTGCGTAGTGCGGTGGTTGCCGTTGTTACTGGGTCTTTTTTGTTGTTGTTGTTTTTTCGCTTCTCTTTCCTGAAGAAAACAATGTTGCTTTCTTAACTTTCAGCAGTCGAACATTTTACCGACGATGTGCTTTCCTAACAGCACAGACCTGTCCGCGCTGATATAGTATGTACTGTACCTCTCTCCGCAACGATCTATTATACTATCGTGATATGTGGGGGTGATGATGATGATGACCGAGGCACGAGCCAAGAGTAACCACCGCGGGGCCTGTTAGCTCATAAATCATCAGCTCGCCTGACGCTCGGGTGTCACTGGTAACGATAATAGGACTGCCGGGCATGGGGGCTGCTAAATATGAAATTTCCTTCCAGTTGTCCTAGAACTTAACAGGGGTGATCAATATTTAGTCAACACCTACTTGCAGCTGGGAATTGTCTTACGTACTGATTCTGTTTGAACCTCGCCTAAACTACCCCCCCTCCCAAAAAATTTAAAAAAAAAAAATAGGGGGGGGGGGGAGCAGTTTAACAAAAAAACTTTGACATTGATGCATGACTGTCAACGAGAGCATTGAAGCACGTGTTCAATGCGTTTTGGGGGTCTGGGTAGAAAGATGGGTGGAGGGCGAATTATCTTGTGTAGTCTGTTCCTTTCTTCAAGCCAAACATCTGTCGTATTTTCTGTAGGGCTTCGACCCTCTCTGTTGGGCCTAACAGGGTTGAGAGGGATACAATATCCAGGTAGAAAGACTCTAGATACTCGATAACAATTCTCCCCTTCTCCCCACACGTTCAATCGAACCTCCTGCATGCGACGCGTCGGCAAAGCGCTTAAACTAAACGCTACCCCACTGACTGCGATCTGGTAAGTTCAGAGTAACTGACTGTGATCGCAATCAATATCCCCC
>NW_004797305.1:2175334-2177588 GCF_000002075.1 Aplysia californica
ATGCACGCACACGCACATGCACATGCACACAAACGCACGCACGCACACATTAATTCTCTACGTCTCTCTCTCTCATACACATACACTCACAAACAACCACAGACACACATTCCCCCTCCCTGTCCCTCTCTCCCACACAGACACATACACACGCACGCACACTCACCTTTCATTCTTCAACAAACGACTCCCACCCAACGTTTCTTTCCTCCCCATCACCGGACTCATAATAACGCGTCTCTCACACAGCGCACAGATCCTGGAACTCGAACTACTCTGGCTTGCCGCCGCCCCTCCACGCTGAAATGTCAATGTCATCTCTCTCTCTCTCTCTCTCTTTCTCTCTCTCTCCCCTCCCCCTCCTACCATAGTGAATCCGTTTCTAATCCAACACGGAAATTTCACTTTCTCCACACACATATACTTCATCTTGAGGCTCTTTTTCTAACACAAGTCTACATACTCAATTAAATGCACCCTCTGTGTTTAACAGAAACGCACGCACGCGGGACCCCCCACCCCCTCCAACACACACACACACACACACACACACACACACACACACACACACACACACACACACACACCACACACTCATTTTCCTCTCACGTATCACAGAATAAATTTATGATTTTGCCCCCTCTCCTCCCTCCATCTTCTTTTCCTTAAAAAATAGAAACCCAAACAAACAAAACAAAAATAAAAACAAAATACATCCAACGTATAGATCTAGATCTAAACAAGTATCTAATTTTAATTTTTTTCCTTCTAATTTTGATAAGTATTTTACGGCGCTCGCAACTGCGCGCGGGACACATTAAACATTTTCATCTAGTAGGAAATTTTGACTATTGCCCGGGTGGCGGCCGAAGCCCACTCTTATCGATTTTAGACCACCAATGGCTCTTTAACGTGCGCAAATTGCACACGGGACCTCTGAATATTTTTGCACTTGTCCGAAAAGGCTGGTTGTAGATCTTTCCTACCAGAAGATCAGGGGAATGGCGGAAAGACAGCAGTAAGAAGAAGCAAAGAAATAGCAGTAGAAAGGCCGCAGAAAGAGTCAGGAACCCAGAGGAGGGGGCAAAGGAGATGAAGGGGTGGGGGCAGAAAGTGGAGATGAAAGCAGACGACAGAACATTGCAAGAGAGCAGGAAAGGGGTTGAAAGGAGACAATTTTAGAAAAGAAAATGTTTCGGTCGCTACTCGGATTCGAACCCGAGACCTTTGAATGAGAGGCGAGCACCTCAACCTCTAAATCACAAGAGCCCCCCCACGTATTTGTTTATAATGTTCTTTTCGGTCTTTGGCTACCCATGAGAAAGCAAAGTAGGTACCCAATTAACTGGCAGCAAGGCAGCAACAATGCCCATTCCAGGGAAATAATTCTTCCAAATCTGTATTTCTAAATACCGCAAGGAGCTCTAAACCGGCGCAGGGGATGATGCCTCTGCCAAGCCAGCTCACCCGGAACGTGTAAACCAAACTGTTTTCACAGAAAAGACGAGGCGACGGGGAAGTCAATTAAAACAGTTACTGACAACGAACGTCTCAATGGGTTATTGATGTCTTCCTTCTTTGCGAACACGTTCCCACCTCGGTGATCTGTGCAAATACGGGGGTTAACGAAAGATACCCCTGAATGAAGTCATACTTCCCAGTTTTTTTTTTTCTTTCGATGAAGTCACACAATCGATCCCCAAATAAATAAATAAATACACAATTCAAGAACTTAAAAAAATAAAAGTTAAAAACTTAGTGGGGCAGAGAACACAACATAATAGAACATAAAGTACATATTATTATGCTCAAATTGTAAGTATATAGATTATTATCGAAAACATTCTTAAATCTACGATGTTTCTATTACGACAGGTTGTTTTAATATAAAATAAAATAGTACTCAGTCCCGGCAATGTGGGAACAATCTGGGGTCGTCTGTTTCCAATGCAGCCAAGCAATGGAAACTCCGTCTTTTCATGGCTTTCTGCCCGTTTGTCCCGATCTAATCGGAGATGGGCCTGCCTTTTCAATTGACATGCTTCGTGGAAAGAGGCATAAAATCAAACTCTACAGAACTAAACACACTGAGATGGTATCTGTGATTCCCTGAACAGTCGGCCCATCTTTAGGAAAGGGGCACAACTGAATCCCTTTAGTGTGCGAGGAGAGAAGCACGTTGATTTGTTTGTTTCGGTAAAGAGATGCACATCGACACAAAAACGGCCATTTAATGCAACCGGGAGGATTTGGG
>NW_004797305.1:2177688-2179223 GCF_000002075.1 Aplysia californica
GGGGGGGTAACCACATAGACAGAAGCAACAGAGTGAGGAAAAAAATCCCCAAAACAAAACAGTTGTACCTCCAACCACCCAAACGAGCGTTAAATGACCAACGCTCATGTATTTCATTAATGAAGTAACGCCGCTTCTTGTTTACATAAGGAGAAACACATTGACTCGTCAATAACGGCTGTTCATTGCTATGAAAAAGTAAGACAGACAGACAGACAGACAGACAGACAGACAGAGTGAAAGTAAAGAAGTGAGACCAACGAGTCGCACCTTCAAGCCACGTGTTTGCTTCCCATGTAGCTATGAACCAAGAAGAAAGTAAAGCGGAAGCACTTTCTCATTTCTGCCTCCATATCGCTGATAGACTAAGAAATGACTTTACAAATGCCACAGACGGGTACAAAAAAAAAATCTCTTATCAGAAATTATCAGGAGCATGGACATACCGCACACGAGACACGCTCGAGGCACGGGTAATGAACTACTCTGTTCCGCACACACTTGAAATTGTGGGTGGTCTCAGGGTGCTATTGGAAGGCCCACCTTCACTTTTAATGCACAGAGGTCTTCAGTCTGTTTTACTTTTTTTTCCTGCATTAAATAGCCTTTGCAGAGTTCAAGTACTCCTCGTAACAATAACAACAACAAAATGAAACACAGAAAAACAAACAAAACTAGCTAGACATACGAAATAATGTTTCACCCATAAAAGCAAAATGCCACAACCATAGTCATGTGGTGCTAGACAGCTTTAAAAAGGAACGGTGGCGGAGAAAAGCCTATGCGACGGCAAGAAACTGACCAAAACTGAGACAAGAAAAAGATGCAGAGTACTCGTATATTTGCAAAAGAAATACGGATGGTCATTGGTCATTGTATAAGTTTCATTCAACACAAAACATGGTGGACGCATGTGCCCCCCCCCCCCCCTCGATCAACACCTATTTTAACACTATAAATTGTGGATGGCATGTGCCATTAATGCAATTATAAGATATAAAAGGTAGGAGCGAAGTGAGAAGTTGAGTTGCGGTTTATGATGAGCCCGAACGATAGCAAGCATCATTCGTCAATAACACATTCTTTTTTAACGCCACCATTGACACAATTTTAAATCATTGTCATTTAGGAGGCGGGCTTACAACCCTGCTTGCCACGGTCAACCTAGGCTAAAATGGATACAACTGAACACCCTGGCAGAAAGACTGAGAAACTCGATAAAAAAACATCTCCCCCACTCGGGAATCGAACTCGAATAATGCAGCCAAGCGCCCGACCGCCACACCAGTAACGCCGACAAGAAATTAAAAAAAGAGAGGATCACAGTAGAGTGCTCACAGACCAGGCACAGGCCGCAGTTCAGGTGCTCGTGCCATCCTTAGAAAACACAGTTTCTAGGTGAAAGGGTAATCGCATGACGCAACACATACCGGAGAGCCAAGACAAAAACGCCGTCGAAAAATACAGGAAAAAAACTGCACATACTTTAGAATTGGAGGGTTTCACATTTTCTCCGCTGGCATTCCCCTTCCCTG
>NW_004797305.1:2180671-2182184 GCF_000002075.1 Aplysia californica
GGGCGGCAACAAAACACATTAGATCAACCTACACTACAAGTACAAGAAGTGTAAGGACCAGACCACTCAAAAGCGTCCACCAACCATTCCATACTGCGCGCTGTGCTGAGCAAAGCATGACGCATGGTGAATGTTGTTCAGGCCACTCAGTCCTGGGGCAATGGATTACCTCCCCTGACCCCCGGCGGCATTTCCTTTTCCCCTCTACCCCCACCCCTCCCTTTCCCTTCTCCTCATCTTCTGTGGGGCCTTGCCTGGTCAAATTGTCAGTTTGGATCTAAGGGCACAGAGAGCCCCATGAAAGAAACACTGTAACAATACCAAAGTCGACTGATTTAGTGCTGCTGATAATACGCAAGAATCACGGCCAGATGAGGGTGTCCACTACTACAATAAAAACGTATCCTCACAAAAAAAGCAAAACAAATTTCCCTCAAATACGTAAAGCCCCCGCCCTCTTCTCTCTCTCTCTCTCTCTCTCGCTATCTATCTCTCTCTCGCTATCTATCTCTCTCTCCCAATTTTATCTTTAAAAAACTCAATTAGAAGCAGGAAGAATGTTGTACGCTGACAGACATACGATTAAAGAAGCTCCAAACAGAGCGAAGAAGCTCCAATCAGAGCGAAGAAGCGCAGGGCGTGCTACACTTAGTGTATTTGCTACGTACAACGTACACGGGCAGGCATGCTGCAAACAATGTATACAAGGGTAGGGGGGGGACCTGCTACACACAATGTACATAGGCGAGGCGTGCTACACACAATGTACACGGAGGGAGGGGGTGGTGCTACACATAAAGTACACAGAGGGGCGGGGTGTGCTACACGTAATGTTCACAAAGGGGCATGGCGTGCTACACATAATGTACATAGTACATGTATATTATATGTTCACATCCTAAAACCTAGTATTTCGCTCTGCAAACCCTGGAGTCCACCTATCCTCTACAGAAAACGACTATCAATTTGCAATTTTCATTGATTAGCATATTTAAAAAAAATATTGAATCAGACACTCGCTGTCTAAAAAGTCCACTGCTAACGCTAATGTGAGAAAGGGTGAGATAGAGGAGGAGGGGGGTGGGGGCGTGCTACACACATATAATCTACACAGAAGGGGCGCGACCTAGACGGTAGTATATGAACGTATAGGGCGCGACGGAAGACGATGTGCTCACGTGTATTTTGAGTCTCCAACGAAGATGAGCCCAACGTGGTTTCTGTTAAGGCCACTCAGCCTTTTGGGTAATGGGCAACCTACTTCCCCCCATCACCCCACCCCTGACCTGACACTTATTTTTTTTTTACCTTTTCCTTCTTTCGTTCCCTCACCCCGTCGAGCCCTGTGGGGGCCTGGCATGGTCAAATTGCCAATTTCGACGTGCTGCGCCGGGAGCAATGCGGGAAGTATGTCGTAGTAACGAGACGACAGTCGACTGATTTAGTGATAACGACGATATACATAAATGGGTGGTAAATCTCTCTCTCTCTCTCTCTCTCTCTCTCTCTCTCT
>NW_004797305.1:2183883-2188116 GCF_000002075.1 Aplysia californica
GCTTCATCCTTGTTTCCTATCTCCCCCCCCCTCCCACCCCCACACACACGGACACATTTCTGGCAAATAAAATATCTCTTTCTCTCTCCCTCTCCTCTCCCCCTCTCTCTCTCTCTCCGGGTTCCAGGTTACGTCGACACGAAGAAAGGCATTCATAACAACAGACTCCGTGCTCCTTCCCGCAGACGTGACGGAAGAAGGAAAGACAAACCAAAAAGAAATAAAACAGTATCCAGGTAAAACGAAGCCGTGCTCTAAAGGGAAATTTACACATAGCGTGCGATTGTTTAAGATAGCACGAAACGGCAGGGAAACTTATATAGCACCGACCTCTGGAGGTGTGTAAATGAACGAGCGTGCACGAGCGTTGGATAATAACTGTGCTAATTGTTAACTTCCACACGCTATTGGGGATACCGCAGTCGTCGTACAGAGTTTTGAAAATGTTGGCATTTGGAAAGTCGGTCGAAATACTGAACACATGGAAGGCCAGAACGGCTTATACCAAGAACTGTTCAACCTAACATTATTTACCGGCACGCATGAGTACTATGCCGGAGGTGCAGGAGCAGAAAGGTATAACAAACAGGGAGGCAGCGAAGAGCAGTTATAAAAGATAGATAGATCCAGACACACACACAGACAGACACACAGATAGGTAGATAGACAGACAGACAGATAGAGAGAGAGAGAGACAGAGAGAGAGGGAGGGAGAGAGAGAGAGAGAGAGAAAGAGAGAGAAAGAGAGAGAGAGAGAGAGAGAGAGAAAGAGAGAGAGAGAAGTACGTAAGTAGGTAAGACATTTCCACTAAATTGTGGGCCCTTCAGGCTAACTGGATTTACAGACACTTGTTCCTCTTGCTAATCAACTTTGTTTCCACACAAGCTCAGAGCAATATCCGGGTAACCTATGAGAGTTCTAGAAACTATCAGCTTAAATAACACTCATTATTGCGAACGAAGGTACTTTGCCTGCCCAACATTGCTGTCTAAAGCAATAACAAAATATCAACAGAATGCTTGTTAAAGAAAAGTAAGAGGAGTACAGAGACTCAACAGATAGATTGAGATACTCTGAGACCCCCCCCCCCCATTAAAAAAAATAAATAAATAACTGGCCCACCACGGAATCAAACATGTCTACTGTGAGTGGAAGACGAAAAGCCTGAACAACACACCAAATGTCGGTCTGTCCTTAGCCTCGGTAAGAATTTTACTGTAAGCACTTGCAATACTCATAAATAGGTCATTTAATATAGGCGCCGAAGATTATAGAGGTGATACCAACAAGTACAAGTAAGTATTGGTATAGGCTTAACGCCCCTGTCAACACTATTAGGTTATTTAAGAGGCGGTACCTCTGAGTTTAATTAACGTCCATCTCCTAAAGGACCTAGCCAAGTGGACCATTCGTGTAATGTGCTTTTCCCAAGGACACAACGTCGGACCGAGCTGAGGCTCGAACTCCGAACCCGCTATCCCACGATTGCGAGTCCGGTAGCACAACCACAGGGCTATCGACGCCACACCAGCAAGTATCATAAAAAGAACATGAGGGGAGAATAATAAGTACCGTGTGCCTTTGATGAGAAAGGAGAAAAACCACACCAGAGCACCCACCAAACACCCACAAGCCAGTCCTCGAATTGCTTACGATATGGAGCACAGTGCTACGTCGACATCGCTGTGGCCGACCGGGCGCGGGGCGTGTTCCGTTTACTGCAAGAGTTCTGTACTTGCAACACCATAGGTTCGTACAAGAGCCTCCGCAGAATTGGGGTGTAACATACAAAGAAAAGAATGAGCCGAGATTAAATTTAAAAGGAGGAAATATCTGTGTGACAGAAAAGAAGGGGCAAACCACACACGAGCACCCACCAACTTGGCTATCTCACTACTAAGATACTAGCCTAGCCCACCAACCAACCAACCACATGCCAACCCCCAGGAGAACTGTAACACTTCGACATCGTTATAAAATGGACGTAGGCCTACGGGGAAGTTGTGTTCTGTTTACTACCAGAGTTCATCAGCCTACTAAACACAGGGAAAGCCCATTCCCACTAAGACTTGGCATCACTTCACGTGCACCGGGTGAGAGGGGAAAGCCGTGTGCAGCCCGTTATCTCAGTTGATACCGCGCTGGTCATCGAAAAGGGCAGGGACTCCTGTGCGATATACATCTGGAAAAGTGAACCTTTCACTCCTACAGTTTAGCACGAATAGCGTGTTTTCACAGCTCTCCTCCAACACGTTATTATTGTTTGCCTTTTTCTTTGTTCGTTTCAGTAGGAGTTTTACGGCATTTGCTACTCAACTAGGACACTAGGTTATACTATAAGTGCCGAATATTTGAGGTGTTTTAAAAGAGTAACACATTTTTAAAAAAAATAGATGAACGATGTGTTTAATAGGAAAGAAGGAGAAAACAACAGCAGAGCATCCGTCAACTGCCCATCCACATACCGGAGATGGACAGCACACAATACAAAGATATCACTCTCCAATAGGCCTATATGCGTAACACGTTTACAAAGGCGTAGAGATACACCACTCTACAACAACATATCAACTGAAAACTGAGCCCTACCTTCAAAATAACAAACAAACAAACAAACAAATGCGTAAACTAAACTTACAAGACTAAAACAAAACACAGGGAAGGGGATAAGGAGTTCATAGGACCATGTG
This sequence comes from Aplysia californica, assembly GCF_000002075.1. Classification (NCBI taxonomy): domain Eukaryota; kingdom Metazoa; phylum Mollusca; class Gastropoda; order Aplysiida; family Aplysiidae; genus Aplysia; species Aplysia californica. The sequence goes on from NW_004797305.1 coordinate 2,186,575, forward strand.
CCCTCTTGGAAGAGAGAAGAGCGAGAGGAAGATATATCAAACTACTTAACCTGAGATACACAGACCACAAGGCGCGTGCCAATGCACACCTGGTAAAAATGTCATTTGACATACGGAAACCACTGGGCGAAATTATAAAAAACCCACAAACAAATATTTCAAGATTTCAAACGAGCATGTTTTATAGTCTAGAGAGACTGGGTTCGGGCAGGGTAAGGGGGCTTCTGAGTGAGCATCAAGACGGTATGGGTATTTTCGAAAGTCATGAAACTGAAACAGCTTTAGTTCAGTTTTAGCAGGAGTTTTACGGCACTTGCAACACAAGAAGGTCATATAAGTGCCGAAGAACAGATGCGTTACAAGGGAGTAACAAACACAAAAACTGGAGGAGAGATACGGACGATAGATGTTTCACAGAAAAGAAGGAGCAAACCACACCAGACCACCCCACAACCACCCACACTGAAACAGCGAACATCTAAACACAGAAAAAAGTGAAAATAGTACAGACCTTTAAGTACAATATCATAATAATGCCAGGTGTTCCAAACGTCTCACATTCAACTGAAAAGGAATCAGTACCCCCTTGGATAGACAGACCAACACAGGGAGGGGTGTCCCGCGCTGAGCGTTGTGGTGCTATCGTATCGTCAGGAGTCACGGGAAAGAACATGCAAAAAAAACCCAACTGGCCTTTAAGCGTTTCTTTGTGCTTTAGTATTAGATAAGTTTTGCGGCACTTGCAACACAATTAGATCATGCACTTGCTGAAGACTTGAGGGGTTATCAGAGAGTAACATACAAAGAAACGTAATAGAATCTGGAGATCAGAACGATACGACATGTTTTATAGGAAAGATAGAGCAATTCACACAGAGCATCCGCTAACCACCCACTCTTCTAGTCGAGTTTCTGACCATGACTTAGGCTCTGAAAACTTACGTTGCGACGCTGCGACGCTCATGTTGAGTACAACATGATAACAAAAGATGAAAGGTAATCCTGGGTAGTTAAATTAGTCCTCACTATAAAAACAAGACAGGCGATGAGAAGAAATCGGACGAAGAAAACAGAACATCCTCCACTCGTCGCACCGAACAGCCGTTCCCAAAGTCATCCATTTCTAATTACGGCCGTATGAAGAGTAGTAGAAGTTAAGAAGTAGCGCGCGGAGCACAGGAGACTCCACGGAAACCTTAGATGCCTGCAGATCTCACGATTGGACATGGGCAATAACACATGGGGCCTAATATTTCCGCGGTTTCGGTGGGAACCTCCCGCTCAGGACTCAGGTGTACGGCATACCTGGCTGGCTTCGCCTGTCTGACCTGGCCCGGTGCGGCGGTGCTGTGCGATTTGGAGGAAACGAAGCTTCATCGACTCGACGCTTCGAAGCGTCACTGTTCGTGATTATCGAATGCCGTGTGTAAATGGTTTTTCTTTATACAATCCAAAATGTCTGGGACGGGCATCCATTGTTGAGAAAAGTGGCCGTCTTACACAGGTGGACCTCTTGCAGTATAAATATAATATAACACCCCC
>NW_004797305.1:2190230-2195319 GCF_000002075.1 Aplysia californica
CCTCTCTCTCTGTCTCTCTCTCTCTCTGTATGTGTGTCACATACACACATTCTTCATCTCCCCCAGCTTCTCTCTCTCTCTACATTTTTCTTTATCTCTATGTCACGCACGCACGCACGCACGCGCGCGCGCGCACACACACACACACACAAACTTCATCCAACGACCCTTTTCTGTATCACTCACACACACACACAAACACACGTGGCAGCGCCCAGCAGAAAAGGGTGTATTGCAGTCCCGTACCCAGTAGTCTTGCAGCCAACCTCCACACAGGGCGACAACAATCGTCGCATTCGTCCTGCATCTATCACGGTGCGGTACAGTATCATACCGAGATATAATCACGCCACTCTCAATTGCACGGAACGAGGCCGCGGCTGGCAGCCAGCTGGAAAAGTGTCTGTAAACACTACAATAAACAGTGAGTTGGTCGCCGCATGGGGTGAGCGAGTCCAGTGTTTGGACTCGAGTCCGAGTAATTATGGACACTCGAATACTCGATCACTCGAAACCAAGCTAAATGTCTTATTTTCTGATGCCTGACCTAAATTTTACTAATGCAATAATAATAATAATAATAATAATAATAAAAATAACGTAAACATAAAAGTGGCAACAACTAGACACAAGTTTTTAAGCCTATCCGCACGTCCTGGGGTCATTTGTACCCCGGGGTTGTATTCTTCACATTGTAAAATACTTCTAGTACGAAGATCTCTTTGGAACTTTCAGTATTTCTCAAAAAATCATTTTGACAGACTGCCTATTATGCAAAGCGTTTGGATCGGATTAACGAGTAAATGTTTTCTTTGGAAAGTGGTGGCACAGAGTTCCCCACGTCATATGGATACCATAGAAAAACACGATGTACGGATAGGGTTAAACTGCTGAAATGATTTGAATGTACAAAGAATACAAAGGGAGGAACAAAATGCAATGCAGCAACAAATGTTTTTTAAATATTTTTTAGTAAAGAGAAGCACATCGATACAGTGATGGCCATATAGTGCAGGGAAGAAACAAGGAAGATGGCAGATTGAAAAAAAAAAACCCACAAAAAAAAAAAAAGAACAGTGGGAAAGAAAGAATAGAAGCACGAACTATCAGTGGTGCCCTCCAAATACCTGCTTGCAACAACAACAACAAAAAATCCCCCAATGAAATTTCAAAATCTTTGTTACTACTTAGAGCCCCTTTGAAGTTGGGCAGGGGAGGGGGGGGGTAAAGAACCAGAGTAATTCACCGAGCACTGGGAAATTTCGAGTACCCGGTACTCGCTCACTCCTGGCCGCAGCCTCGGAATCCTGCTTACCGCGAGCCTAGGCTCGTTTTCATTGGTGGCATTTGGTCGCCACAAGGGGGCTACTTTTTGTTTTGTGAGTGTATGAGTAATAGTAACAAACGTATCGACACAGTAACAGTTAGGCAAATTAATTAAGTTCATTAAGAGGATCAGATTAACATGGCATCGCAAAAAGAGTGTGTGCATGTAAAGAAAGAGAATAACGGACATCTAAAAAAATAAAAGAAAGATAGAAACAACAGAGGTGTGAGAAGAGGACAGACACATTGGCCACTTAAACTTCCGTAAATAAAGCAATTGTCTTCAAGAAAATCAAAAACTTCTTTGCGAAATATCTAGTAATTGCGTGGAGGGGGGGGGGGTGAGCCCTCAGATTGATCCAAAGCATGGAAGACTACAATCTACTGCACAATTAAGCTTAATACTCAGGCAAACAAAAGCTGATAGGAAAAGCAGTTTCTAAAAATAGTGATCGGAAACTTCGTCGATGATGAAGTTAGCGCAGAAACGAAAGTGCAGGAACATTACATCTGGACGACGCACGTACGGTGTTTCAATAATACGAAAACGCCGAAAATCGGGCTGAAATATTGAAAAATGGTCAATGTGTGCCAAAACACTTAAAGCCAAAGATATGAATGTGGGAGAAAGCTATTTTGACAAACTCAATTCAAAATGTGCTACTGGCATGTAAACGACCATAGCAAAATGGACGACACTTGTAATGTTTCTAACGTGATTGTTAGTCTATCCCCATCGTAACAAAAAAAACACATTTCAGCACTTTTGGGGGGGATGGGCAAACTAGTCTAACACTAGATCTCCCCAATTCTTTAGTTTCAAGCCAGCCTGTCTGTATAGGTGTTCAGGAGCGTTGAAAAAAAATAATAAAAAATATATGCCTTTTTTTGCCAGAAGAACTATTTTAGTTTTTAGATAGAAAGGTGCAACCATCCTTACGCTTATGGGAACTTCCTTATATTTCTAAAGACCAATTGCTCCACGGTGGTTGCAATAGAATGCATTACAACTTTGAAACAAGAACAAGCATACGTAACTACTAGTGAAGTGGCACCTAATGGAGGACTGACCAATATATATATATATATATACTGACGGTCATCAAAAACGCACCATTTTGGATTGAGCACATTTTGGACTAAAATCTATCCAGTGACATCAATTGAGGTTGACAAATGTTTACGGGCAGCAGAGGTTACCGATCGCACAAAATTTGAAGTTCCCAGTTCAAACTTGTCAATGCGCACGTGCAACATGCAAAAATCCCATGTGTCGACCTCAAACCTAAAATTTGCTTAGCGAAACAGACTTTTTGGCTGTTAGGGAGTGATTGTATTCGCCCATAACAAAATTCTTTACTCTGTGCGACAGATTTTTTCTGCGTAAATAATGCCGCCACTTTCCATGAAAGAACGTGAAAGGGCAATTGGAATGCCCCAAGCCGGAATGGCAGCACGGCAAGTTGCCAGGCACATGAACTGTAGCCACTGAACTGTTATCCGGTGTCTCAAGGAAATCCAGCTACTGGATCTACAGCAGATCGGCGACGGAGCGGCCAACCCCAAGTTACAACACCAGCGCAAGACCGTTACATTCGCCAATGTCACCTTCGTGACCGTTTCCTGCCAGCACTGGAAACAGGTCGTCAAGTGGTTGGTCGGCGTGGACCAGTATCTGAATGGGCCGTGCGACGCCGTTTGCGGGAAGCAGGACTTGCGGCCAGGCGCCTGTACGTTGATCCTGTCCTGACACCGAGGTACCGTCAACAACGTTTGCAGTAGGCCAGGCAGCATTTACAGTTGAAGAGAGTCGATATGCCCTCTCGCATGCTGACGGGAGAAGAAGGGTCTGGAGACGCCCCGGCGAGCGCTATGCCAACTGTTGCATGCTTGAGGTCGATAGATGGCTAGGAGGCAGCGTCATGGTATGGGGGGTGTTCAGCTACGATTATTGCACACCACTGTACTTCTTTGACCAGCCTGTGAATGCCACTACGTCTTGCGTTATTTAGTCAACACCCAGAGCTGCAGTTATTCCAACACGACAACGCACTCCCCCACACCGCTCGAGTCACCACTGGTTTTCTGCAGGCAAACAACATTGATGTCCTGGCTTGGTCATCACTGTTTCCAGACATGGCACCAATGGAGCAGGTGTTTAGACGAGCTTGGCCGCCGTTTGTCCCGTGGAAGACATATACACAATCTCCAAGAGCTGAGGCGTTCTTTGACAAATGAGTGGGTACAGATTCCACAGGTGTTCTTTCAGACTCTTGTCAATTCCACGAGAAGACGCTACCAATCCTGTACATTGTATTCAGACCAATGGAGGACTTACACGATACTAATGCAGGTGATAAAAACTAAATTTTCCTCTCTGATTTTTGAAAAATGACTTTTTTGTTTCTTCATGTTTTTGTGCTCGAGGTGTCATTTGACCTTTTCATTTCATTTCAGCTGTGAATGTTTACAAAATGACCATAGAATGCAATGGTATACAATCTGTTAAAAAAAATAAACACCTCACCATTATTTGAATTGTTTTGTAAATGGTGCGTTTTTAATGACCGTCAGTATATATATGAAACCCAATTTGTCACTCGATCTAGCGCAATGTTAATCAAATAATAAGGCCCAAAAAGTAAAACATTCTTAGAAGGCTACTGGATCAAGCAAGATAAAAATTTAAGCTTGGTCTCTAGATTTAGATCTAGGGTGATTTTGTAGTTTCGTTCGTTAAAGTCCAAAGCCAGAGACCCTGAATTGCCAGGTAATCGTTGAGGAGTGAACTAAGCGTGAGGCTGGAAGAAAACACTACTAAAGCCAGAAAATTTTAAAAATCAAGCAAAGAATGGCCCTTTTTCGATAGTTCCTAGCCTCCCCCAATTATTATTCACCGGTTTGGGCCCCACGAGTCAGGAGTAGGGGGTTTCAGGGGGGGGGCTTGCCCTGTGACCTATAAAAACATGGAGGGGGGATTCAGGGGGCATGACCCCCTTAATTTTACCATATAATTTGATGTTTTGCAGTTAGGTTCCATCCCCGTTCTTTGTGTTGCCTATTTGGTCATAAAGATTTCCGGATTTCTTCTCTGGATGTAAACAAATGAATGTATCATGGACTTAAACGAACAGAACTACAAGATCACCAGATCTAGAATCTAAGATTTAAAAAAAAACAACAACAGTACAACAACAAAACAAATAGGACACACACACACAGACATGTTGGTCCCTAGCCAATAAGCGCCATGCAAAATTATAAAGCATTCTTGAGGCAAATAATTTAATGAGCTAAACTTAAAGCCTAGATTTCTAGATATAAAGCCTTTAAAGCCTAAAGTTAAAGCAAAGCGTTCCTTTTTTAATGCAGACAGGCCAAAGGACCCGCGAAAGTAAAGCTTGTCTACAGTTTGTGAAGTGATGAGAAATTTCAGAACAAAATTTATTTTTAAAAATGAGATCTAGATCTAGATCTAGATCTGGATCTCAAGCTAGATCTAGACTAGGCCAAGCCTAGATCTACATCTGGCTGGATTGTACTTTACCGAACCACCCATCTTGGCCCGTGATTACTACGCACGCCTAGCCTGTTCTACGCACTCATAGTTCTCTACGTGCGGACAAAAGGTAGTTCCGCGGGCGACTTCGCACACAGTTGACACAGCGCAAGCCAGCGGCGAGGCGAGGTGAGCGAGAGGTGGTGATTGAGGGCGGGTAGGGGATTTAACTTTGGTGTACCACCGTGTATCATAGCAACACAG